>NW_016804262.1:2185683-2232580 GCF_001698545.2 Rhinopithecus bieti
GGGTATATACCCAAAGGATTATAAATCATGCTGCTATAAAGACACATGCACACGTATGTTTATTGTGGCACTATTCACAATAGCAAAGACTTGGAATCAACCCAAATGTCCATCAGTGACAGACTGGATTAAGAAAATGTGGCACATATATACCATGGAATACTATGCAGCCATAAAAAAGGATGAGTTTGTGTCCTTTGTAGAGACATGGATGCAGCTGGAAACCATCATTCTCAGCAAACTATCGCAAGAACAGAAAACCAAACACCGCATGTTCTCACTCATAGGTGGGAATTGAACATTGAGATCACTTGGACATGGGAAGGGGAACATCACACACTGGGGCCTGTTGTGGGGAGGCGGTAGGGGGGCGGGATGGCCCTGGGAGTTATATCTGATGTAAATGACGAGTTGAAGGGTGCTGACGAGTTGATGGGTGCTGCACACCAACATGGCACATGTATACATATGTAACAAACCTGCACGTTGTGCACATGTACCCTAGAACTTAAAAGTATAATAAAAAGAAAACCTAAAAAAATAAAAAATAAAAAAGTAATAATGCCGCCATAAAGCAGTAGCACTCTTGTCTATAGAACAGCTGACCTGATTTCCAGAACAAGTCAGTTGTGGAAAAATTGAAGTAGATCTGATAGAGATTTAAGGAGATTTGGAAGAGATTTAGGGACTGGGTGTGATGGCTTATGCCTGTAATCCCAGCACTTTGGGAGGCCAAGATAGGTGGATTGCCTGAGGTCAGGAGTTTGAGACCACCCTGACCAATATGGTGAAACCCCATCTCTACTAAAAATACAAAAATTAGCCAGACATGGTGGTGGGTACCTGTAATTCCAGCTACTCGGGAGGCTGAGACAGGAGAATTGTTTGAACCTGGGAGGCAGAGGTTGCAGCGAGCTGAGGTCACACCACTGCATTCCAGCCTGGGTGACCAGAGCAAGATTCTGCCTCAAAAATAAAATAAAATAGAAGAGACTTAGAAATGACAGTGAAATACAATGAGTAGCCTTTGTCTTGATCCTGTTTTGGACAAAACAACCACAAAAAGACATTTCTGAGACAATTGGTGAGGTTTACCTGTTGATAGTAAGACATTATTTTTCTTAGCTTGATAATGGTGTGTCTAGTGAGAAAATGCCTCTTTGAGGAGTAGGCTAAAGTATTTAAGGGTGAGATGACAGAATGCCCGGGATTCTCTAAGACACTGGTGAATAAGGGGTGGAGAGATGGGAAACACACGGAATGGGGGTGCTGGTTGAAGCATGGTGATGGACTTGTGGGAGTTTATTGTACTCTCTACTTCTGTGTATGTTTGGAATTATTTTATAACAAAAAAAATTACCTACATCCAGAACCTGGCACCTATTGTCACACCACTGCTTGCACCCCGGCCAACCCACTGCTGTCCCATCTGGATTACTGCCAGGGATCTTAGTTCATTTGTCTTTTTTTTTTTGAGACAGGGTCTTGCTCTGTTACCCAGGCTAGAATGCAGGCCCAAGCAAGCCTTCTACCTCGGTCTCCCATGTAGCTGGTACCACAGGCACACATCACCATACCCGGCTTATTTATTTATTTATGTATTTATTTTTTTGACACGAAGCCTTACTCTGTTGCCCAGGCTGGAGTACAGTGGCATGATCTTGGCTCACTGCAACCTCTGCCTGTTGGATTCAAGCGATTTTCCTGCCTCAGCCTCCCGTGTAGCTGGGGTTACAGGCGTGCACTACCACGCCTGGCTAATTTTTGTGTTTTTAGTAGAGACGGGGCTTCACCATGTTGGCCAGGCTGGTCTCGAACACCTGACCTCAAATGATCCGCCCACTTTGGCTTCCCAGAGTGCTGGGATTATAGGAGTGAGCCACCGCGCTCAGCCTCTGGCTAATTTTTATGATGGGAGTTCGCCGTGTTGCTCAGGTTGGTCTCAAACTCCTGGGCTCAAGTGATCTGCCTGCCTCAGCCTCCCAAAGTGCTGGGATTACAGATATGAGCCACCGCACCCAGCCCGCTCTTCTTGCTTCTGCCCTGCTTCCCTGCAGTCTAATCTTAACATAGCAGCCAGAGTGACCCCATAAAGTGGCAAGCAGGTCTTGGCCCCGCTCCACTTAGAAGCCTCCAGTGGCTTCCCTTCTTATTTAGGAAGAGCAGAGTCCCTTGTGGCCTTGCGTGAACCACTCCCTGTGCCTGCCTCGCTCCTGCCTTCTTCCTTGTTTGCTCCACAGCAGTTTCTCTGGCCTCCTTGCTCAGCCCAGAACCTGCCATAGGGCCTTGCACCTGCAGTTTCCTCTCTGCTCACTGCTCTGCTTTGGAGCTGGCCTTCTCAGAGGCCCTCCCTGGCTCTTCTCCCTCAGTTGCAGCCCCCATTCTTCCTGTCCTTCCTGCTCTATGTCTCCTTAATACTTTCCACCATCGAACTCACCACACCTGCTACTTACTCCTCTTATTTTTTTATTTTTTGAGATGGAATTTCGCTCTTGTCACCCAGGCTGGAATGCAATAGTGCGATCTTGACTCACTGCCACCTCCGCCTCCTGGGTTCAAGCGATTCTCCTGCCTCAGCCTCTCGAGTAGCTGGGATTACAGGCACCCACCACCACACCCAGTTAATTTTTGTATTTTTTAGTAGAGACGGGATTTCACCATGTTGGCCAGGCTGATCTCAAACTCCTGACCTCAGGCTTAGACCTCAGGCCTGCCTCAGCCTCCAAAAGTGCTGGGATTACAGGCATGAGCCACCATGCCCTGCCACCTGCTACTTACTCCTCTTAGTGATGATCTCTTCCCCATAAAAGGTGAGCCCAGGAGGGCTCTGCTTTCTGCAGCTAACACATTTCTAGCACAGAGTGGGCACCTAATAAGTATCTTTTGAATGAAAGAGTAAGAGGAAGTGAAGATAGCGTAGATGACTTTTTCAAGGATTTTAGTCAAAAAGAAGAGCAGGAAGATGGAGTGGTAGCTGGAGGGGTGTAGGGGGTCTGAGATGTTATGTGTAATAAGTATTAACACAGTGAATTCGTATACTCATCCAATGGAGAGGGAAACTGATGCTGGAAAGAGAGGAGCTGATTTAGCAGCAGAGGCCTCGAGAAGGTGGGAAGGAAGGGATGGGGGCAGAGAGAGGTCTTCCACATAGAGGGATGAGTACAGATGCGGGGGTGGTGGGAGAATGAAAGTTCCCCTTTGGTTGCTTCTCTTAGTGAAATAAAAATCAGGGTTCTCTGCTGAATAGAAAGGATGTGCAAAGTATGTATGGTAGTTTTTTCTGGGAGAGTAGGGGGCTGATGATGAGGAATAGGTAGTAGGAATGCCATGAAGTACTGAACACCAGGTAGTGATTGCAGTGACAGACCCAGGCACCTAAGCTGGTTAATGAGCACAGCAGGGGGCCAGGAGCATTGCACGGTGGCTCACGCCTGTCATCCCAGCCCTTTGGGAGGCCCAGGTAGGTGGATTGCTTGAGGTTAGGAGTTTCAGATTAGCCTGAGCAACATGACAAAACCCTGTGTCTATGAAAAATACAGAAATAAGCCAGGCATGGTGGCGCACACCTGTAATCTCAGTTACTTGGGAGGTTGAGGTGGGAGGTTGGCTTGAGCCTGGGTGGCAGAGGCTGTAGTGAGCTAAGATCATGCCACTGCACTCCAGCCTGGGCAATAGAGCCAGACCCCGACTAAAAAAAAAAAAAAAAGGCACAGCAAGAACATTGTAGGTTCGGGTGGGGCAGGACGGTTAGGAGAAAAGGGTCAGAGTCAGGAGTTTGCAGGAGGGTGGAAAGCGGTGGAGTCTGAAGGGTCACAGTACTGAGGAAAGGAGTTGGAGAACCAGAGGTGTGAGCGGCAAAGGTAGGAGGGGGTCAGAGAGTGCGGGGTTCAAAGCTGTCATTTGGGGGTAGGCATTGGGAATGACCATGTCTGGGGTATTCCCTGGAAAGCAGGGAGCTGAGGTGCTGGGCAGGTGGTTGTTGATCCCTCACCTTCTGTCTGCATGTTTGTCTGTGGCTTGCTTTGATCATGTCCGTGTTGGCATGTGCAGCTCTAGGCAGTAATTTCGGCTGTTACAATATTCCTTTGTATGAACCTACCACAGTGTGTTTACCTGCAAATAGACATTCCAGTTCTTAGGTTGTACCATATGAAATAGCTGGTATTGGACTTTTTTTTTTTTTGAGATAGAGTTTCGCTCTTGTTGCCCAGGCTGGAGTGCAGTGGTGCAATCTCGGCTCACTGCAACCTCCGCCCCCCGGGGTTTAAGGAACTGCCTCAGCCTCCCAAGTAGCTGGGATTACAGGCACCCGCCACCATCCCTGGCTAATTTTGTATTTTTAGTAGACGTGTTGGTCAGGCTAGTCTGGAACTCCTGACCTTGGGATCTGCCCACCTCAGCCTCCCAAAGTGCTGGGATTACAGGCCTAAGCCACCGTGCCCGGCTTGGATCATTTTTTTAATCTGCAAAATCATCAATTTCACATGGTTCAAACTAATATTTTCCTAGTTTTTGCTACCTTAAGCAGAGCTTCAGTGAAACGGCTTGTATGCGTATTGGTGTGCGAGGTGTGAGTGCCTCTGGAGCCAGTACCTAGGTGTGGGGCATCAGGGCCGCATGGTCCTCACAGCTGGACCTCACAGTCCCCCCAGGAAGGGGACTGACTGGCACTCCCACCAGCAGCACAGGGTTCCTCTGTCATGAATGCTTGGTGTTGCCCAACTGATAAATTGCTGCCAGTTGGATTGGCATGAAATTACTTAGCACATAGGTGACTGCAGTAATCTCCTGCCTGTCTGGCACAGAGTCAGTGGTGGTGCCCTAACTAATAGCAGGCTATAGATCCTTTAAACCATGTGGTTGGTGGTGATTGACTGAAAGGGGTGTGTCTTTAAGTGAAATAGGTTACAAAGCAGAAGGTACAGTATGATTTCATGATATTTATAGTAGATGTGCAGTGTTCATATTTTGGTGGCAGGATTATGAACAATACTTCTAGTTTGCTTATCTGTGTTTTTTTAAAAAAAATTCTACAATAAACATTCAATGTCTTTGTAATTTAAAAAGTTCTGGTAAGTTACTTTTATGATTTAAAATGAGATGTAGAATTCCCTACGGGGCATGAGGCAATTTTAGCTTAATGCCAAACCTCCTTTCATATCTATGATTGATCAAAACCTTTTTTTTTTTTTTCAAGGTGGAATCTTGCTCTGTCGCCCAGGCTGGAGTGCAGTGGCGCAATCTCGGCTCACTGCAAGCTCCACCTCCCAGGTTCACACCATTCTCCTGTCTCAGCCTTCTGAGTAGCTGGGACTACAGGCGCCCGCCACCATGCCCAGCTAATTTCTTTTTGGATTTTTAGTAGAGACGGGGTTTCACTGTGTTAGCCAGGATGGTCTCGATCTCCTGACCTTGTGATCTGCCTGCCTCAGCCTCCCAAAGTGCTGGGATTACAGGCATGTGAGCCACCGTGCCCAGCCGATCAAAACATTTTTAAATAAACAAATTAAACTGTTAAGGGGCAGGAAAAAATGTCAAAATTAGGGCATACTTTCAGATTTTAGAAATTCCTAGTGATAACTATCAACTGTAGCAGCATCTGCTGATGGGGCACCCTCACTGATAACACTGATTGAAATTCCATGGATGGGCCGGGCGCAGTGGCTCACGCCTGTAATCCCAGCACTTTGGGAAGCTGAGACGGACGGATCACCTGAGGTCAGTAGTTCAAGACCAGCTTGACCAACATGGTGAAACACCATCTCTACTAAAAACACAAAAAATTAGCTGGGCATGGTGGCGGGCGCCTATAATCCCAACTACTTGGGAGGCTGAGGCAGGAGAATTGCTTGAACCCAGGAGGTGGAGGTTGCAGTGAGCTGAGATTGCGCCTTTGCACTCCAGCCTGGGCGACGAGCAAAACTCTTGTCTCAAAAAAAAAAAAAAAAAAGAAAGAAAGAAAATAAAAAAGAAATTCCACGGATGAAAAGATGTCATTGGGTTTTTAGTATTTGTGTGTGTGTGTTGAGGGGAGCGAGGGAGATCCTTCTCTCACCCTCAGGCATATTTTCTGGAAACTCGTGCTTCCTAAATCTGAAACCATGGAACAGTCATTTTCGTTTTCAATCTTGGCTGTGTATTGAAATCATCTGGGGAGCTTCTTAAGAAACACCGATGCCTTAGTCCCAACCCCAGCAATTCTGGTTTTGTATACCTGGAGTGGGCTAGGTGTTGCATTGGTAATTAAAAGAGAAAAAGTATTTACTCCCCAACTGAATGTTGTCTGTAGTCGGAATAGAGAACCACTGCTGTGGCACAAGGGTTTGCAGACTTTTTCTGTAAAGGGTCAGATAGTAAATGCTTTTTATTGTTTTGTTTTCCTTTTTTTTTTTTTGAGACAGGGTCTTGCTGTGTTGCCCAGGCTAGAGTGCAGTGGTATGATCTCAGCTCACCGCAACCTCTACTTCTGGGCTCAAGCAATCCTCCCACCTCAGCCTGCTGAGTAACTGGGACTACAGGCATGCACCACCATGCCCAGCTAATTTTTTGTATTTTTTGTAGAGACAGGGTCTCATGTTGCCCAGGCTGGTCTTGAACTTCTGGACTCAAGCAGTCCATCTACCTCAGCCTCCCAAAGTGCTGGGATTTCAGGCTTGAGCCACTGTGCCCGGCCACATAGTAAATACTTTATGGGTTGAAGGCCATTGTAACCTGAAAGCAGCTGTAGACAATAAGTGAATGGATGTGCATGGCTGTGTTCCAGTAAAACTTTATTTACAAAAAAAGGTGGTGGACTGGATTTGGCCCAAGATTATGGTTTCCTCATACCTGCCAAAATATTAGTTTTCTATTTTGTTTTAGTAATGGTAAAACCTGAGAAGAAAACTCTGATTTTGCACGATATAATGGAAAAAAAAATGTAGGATTTGAAGTTCAGAGTCTGGAGTTCAAGTCCTGTTTCTAAATTGGCTATATAGCTGTAGAGACATCATTTAACCTCTCTGATCCTTATTTTATGCCTCTGTGCAATGAGTGTAGTAATAATGTGTACTTTATAGGGTGGTTGTGAAAACCAAATGGAATAAAGGATACAAAAGTGCTTGGTAAACTGAAAATGCTAAGCACACATTGCTCGTTCTCACAAATTGCTTGTTGCTCAGCATCTTGTAGATTCATGTGTAATAAACATTAAATATTTAAGATAAAGCAAATTAGAAAATTTGAATGTAAACATAATATAAACATGAAGACTGAGAAAAATGAGTTATACATAATGCATTTCTATTTTCTTGAGCCAACAAAGTGACTTTGGAAGATGGTATAAATATAAATTTTTTCCAAAATAGAGTTTTCCAGAGAAAAATTGGTTTTCATCGTGGTTGTGAAATGTTATAATCATTAACACTCTTGTGGGGAAGCCAAGGAAGGAGGAAGTATTGAGGGGTACAGGCAGGAGTTGAAAGAGCTGAAGCCTGAAGTGAAGCCATCACAGTGGGCAGCAAGCGCACGTCTGTGACCTGCAAGAAAGCATTTCAGTAGGGCTGGAACCAGCCTGGCGCAGGCAGTCAGAAGGGAGTGGGCAGGGAGGAAAGGAGGCATTAGGTGGAGACGGCTTTTTCTACAAGTTTGGCAGAAAAGAGAAAAAATAGGGTGTAGCTCAAAAAGGCCTCAGGGTGGCGTAGACATTATCATAAAGCAGGGGAGGTTGGTGCCTTTGTGTAGACAGCAACCCAAGCTCGTGGAGCAGGATGGGGAGCAGGGGATGGAGTGAGGAAGATGGCCTGAGGGCAGACTAGGAGAGGAGTTAAGAAGGGTGTGGGGAAGTGTCTGGGGAAGAGGAAGGGAACCATATCCCTGGGCAGAGGCCAGGCAGGGTTGAGAAGCAGTGAGGAGGAGGTACTTGCAAAGCTTCGGAAGTCACTTCCTCCTGGGAGCATGCCCTGACCACCTCCTTTCCCTCCAAATCTGGATTAAATGACAGGACGTGTGCACCCATAGCCAGCTGTATGTGCAGTGATGAAACGGTCTGTTTACTTGATTGTCTTGTCTGCATCCCTGCTTGAGCTTCACTGAAGACAGGGCTGTGGCCTTTCTTGTGTATCCTACAAAATCTGGCACATACAGCACATAATAGATCCTCATTAAATATGGGTTAAATTGGATCCAGACTTGCTGTCTGGGGATCTGAAACCTTGAGAACTGTTTGTAAGTTATGTCTCTGGGTCTCTCTCTTTTAAACCCTGGTGTTGTAGGAAGAAATTCTGTACCTTCTAAAGGACTTCAACCCCCTTGATGTCCACAAAATCCAGAATGGCTGCAAATGGTAATGACTGTTCTTCCTTTGTTTTCTTTGGGAAGCAGCTCCTTTCCTCCCTGTTCATTTTGGTGATGCACTCACGTTGCAGACTAGCCCAGCAACCGCCACATCCACACCCACTGTGACTTGGCAAAGGAATATTTGGGAAACCCCCTTTCCATATTTAACCTTCTGACCCAGCAGCGAATACTGTCTTTATCAACACAGTCCTGGCTTAGAAGTCCAGAGACCTGGGTATATATTTGGTCATGCCCTTGCTGTGTTTTCTGACTTGAGATAAGTTACTATACCACCCTTAGCCTTAGTTGTTCCTGAAAACCAGACCTACTTGTATTTTCCCTTTCTTATTTTCAAGGCAGTAAAAAGTGGTTTGAACGTTTGTTTGTTTGAGACAAGGTCTCGCTCTGTTGCTCAGGCTGGAGTGCTGTGGTACAGTCTCGGCTCACTGCAACTTCCGCCTCCCAGGCTCAAGCAATCCTCCCACCTCAGCCTCCGAAGTAGCTGGGACTACAGGTGTATACCACCACATCTGGCTAATTTTTGTATTTTTTTGTAGAGATGGGGTTTTGTCATGTTGCCCAGGCTGGTCTGGAACTCCTGGACTCAAGTGATCCTCCTGTCTTGGCCTCCCAAAGTGCTGGGATTGTAGATGTGAGCCACCACAGCTGGCTTGCTTTGAACTTTTGGGGCAGTAGTATTAATGAAACTCAAAGTCATAGACATATGCTGCATAGTGAAAGTCAGCTCATTTCTTCTGCTCCTTAGAGGCCCATGACAGTATCTCACAGTGGTGCAGCCCCAAGTCCAGACATACTTGTAGCCTACTTGTTCGTGTTCTGTCACTGCAGAGAGAGAGGACACTGCCCTTCCAGCTTGGGCTTGGTGCCTCCCTGCAGCTCTGGGCTTCTCTGGAGATGTGCTCAAAGCCGCCCTCTCTCTCTTCCCTTTTCAGCTTTGCATTTGTAGATCTGGGCTCCATGCAGAAAGTGACACTTGCAATCCAGGAGCTGAATGGCAAACTCTTCCACAAGCGAAAACTGTTCGTGAATACAAGCAGAAGGTCCTCCAAGAGGACCCCTGATGTGACACAGCAGCCCCGGGTGCCACTGGTATGTCTTCTGGCCTTTCTGCTCTGGGGCGTTCCCTTTTCACCCTTTGGAGTGTGGCTGACTTTGCTTTCAGTGCTTTCATCCACCTCCAGTCCAGTCTGACTGTGGAGAAGCAGGCAGGGTCTTGGGTGAAATCAGGGAACTTTTATGGCCTTTAACATTCAGAAGTAAGGTCAGATGCAGAAAACTTGGAATTTGTAAATTAAGGAGACTATATTTTTGGCAAGGATAAAAAGAGTCATTAGGCAATTCAGTAAGGGCTTTTTCAACCTGGAATATTGAAATTTAGGTTTTCCTTGTTAATGTAGCAGACATTGAGTGTCTACTGTTTGTACAGCCTTGTTCTGGCTGCTGGTGTGAAGTATAAGACAAAAGTCAATAAAATCCAGTTCTTCCTGGCAGGAAGATAAACATTGCCAAATATGAGGTATGAGGGGCAGTTAATGGTGGAGGCTGCCTCTGCAGGCGGAGAAGATAAGGTCCATAACTAACCCCTGGGAACTTCCCTCAAAAGGAGGAAGGCCCATTCTCGGTACACAGAGGTGAACCAGGAGAAAAAGATCCCATTCCAGAGCCTGAAGTGTTAGGGCTAGAAGCTGACTTGGCTGCACATATGAGGAAATCTGAACAATAGTGGCTTAAACAAATTAGCGATTTGTTTTTCTTTCCTGTCGAAGTCAGGAGGTAGGGAGTCCAGGGTTGCCCTGGGGCCTCCATGGTGGTATCAGGGTTCTAGGAAGGAAGAAGGGGAGAAGCAGAGGGCCAAAGGGGCCTGTGTCCGCTTAAAAGGTGCATTTTCCAGAAGCCCTGACCACAGTTCTGCTTGTGTTTCACTGGATGTCCCTGTAACGCATGGCCTTAAGTGCACAGATGCTGAGAGATGTAGTTTTGAAAGATAGACACATTGTTGTTAAACTTGTGGTTCTGTCAGCAAGGAAGCAGAGCATGCCTATGGCTGGCAGTTAACAAGGTCAGCCATAGAGCTAGAGAGGTTGGAGGTGGAGGCCGAGAGATGGGTTACAATTATTGACTACAATAAGATTTTCCAATTATTGACTACAATAAGATTTTCAGAGGTGGGCCAGGCGCAATGGCTCACACCTGTAATCCCAACACTGGGAGACCGAGGCGGGAGGATGGCTTAAAGTCAGAACTTTGAGACCAACCTGGCCAACATAGCACGACCCCATCTCTATAAACAGGGAAAAAAAAAAAGATTGTCAGAGGTGACTCCCTTTGCTAATTTCAAACTCTTTCTCTTTCTTTCTCTCTTAAGCCCTCTTTGAAAGGGCAAACTGTCAGACTATACTGCTTAGAAACCTTCCTAGTAGCAGTTGTCTGCTCTTCTGTGTTATGCCCTTCACCGAAAACTTCTGCTTCTGGCTCATTTTCTTTCTGTTTTATCATCATGCAAATTTAGCATCCACATGGATGATTCGTCTAAGAGTCCAGTCACTTACTTCCTGGACCGTTGTATCTTTTTTTTTTTGAGACAGGGTCTCATTCTGTCACCCAGTCTAGAGTGCAGTGGAGCGATCTCAGCTCACTGCAACGTCTGCCTCCTAGGTTCAAGGGATTCTCCCACCTCAGCTGGGACTACAGGTGTGAACCACCATGTCTGACTAATTTTTGTGTTTTTTGGTAGAGACAGGGTTTCACCACGTTGACCAGGCTGATCTCAAACTCCTTCCTGACCTCAAATGCTCTGCCCACCTCAGCCTCCCTAAGTGCTGGGATTACAGGCATGAGCCACTGCACCCCACCTGGATTATTGTATCTTTAATGATCTTTTCTTCCACTTAGTCACAGTTTTTCATTCCCGTAGCTGTATTTCAGACCTTGTCATCACTGTAACCATTTCAAGCATACCACTCTGCACTGTCTCCTAGTCTTTGCAGCTCTCTTACTCTGAAAGAATGGTTCTCAAGCTTTAACAAGCATCAGAATCAACAAAAGAGTTTATGAACACAGCTTTCTGAGTCCTAGCCTTAGCGATTCTGACTCAATACATGTAGGGTAGGGCCTGGGAATTTGCACAAGCTTCAGGTGGTGCTGATGCTGCGGGCTCTGGGACCACATTTTAGTAGCAAGGCTCTATAGCCTCAGTCTAACAGTTGATGCATTGGCACACATAGGCACCCAAAGTCCACTGACCCCACCATTTCTTCATTATTCAATATTCTCTTTGTTCTCTCATTTTCCTCTTAGCCTAAATTCTATAGTCAATAACTACCTTAGTTCAAACATCTTCAACTCCATTGCCCTTTTCTCACTAGGTTATAGCTTACAGAACACCAATCCTAGTTGAAGCCAGCCCTCTGCCTATTCTGAACCCACCGTCTGAGCCCCTGAAGACATTCACACAACCTTGCTAACTGGTCTCAGTATGTGTGTATGGTCACAGGCTTTCCCACTGTTCCAAACTGACCTGTTTTGGAATTATCTGATCTTTTCTCCTCCTATGTCCAATCTGCTCTTAAGCCCATCTAATGAATTTTCCATTTTAGATATTTTTCAACTTCCATTTGGTTCTTTTTTTCCATTTATCTGCTGAACTTTTTCATCTTTTCACCTATTTTGTCTCTTTTTTTAAGATAATATTTTTATTGTAGTTATTATAAAATCATTTTCTGCTAATTCCCACATTTGAGTCATTTGTGAATCTGCTTCTATTGACATTTATTCCTTGATTACAGGTAAAATTTTCAGGCCCTTTTACAAATAGTTTTTTGTTTTTTCCTGAGACAAGCTGTTGCTCTGTCACCCAGGCTGGAGTGCAGTGGCTCAATCACGGCTCACTGCAACCTTCACCTCTTGGGCTCAAGCCATCCTTCTGCCTCAGCCTCCCTAGTAGCTGGGACTACAGGCATGCACCACCTTGCCTGGCTAATTTTTGTATTTTTTGTAGAAATGGAATTTCGTAATGTTGCCCAGGCTGGTCTCAAACTCCTGGGCTTAAGTGATCTGCCCACCTTGGCCTCTCAAAGTGCTGGGATTATAGCCATGAGCTGAGCCACTGCACCCAGCCTATAGTAATTTTTTATTGTATGTTGGACATTATGGATGCTGTATCGTGGAGACTTATGTTATTGTCCTCTAAATGGTATTGAAATTTTTCTAGCAAAGATTAAATTACTAGCAGATCTTTTATCTTATTAAGGGTTTTTGTGTGTGTGTCATAGTTAGGATTGGAATGTTTCATTGTGAGCCTTCTTCTTGGGTAATATCATTTTTCCTAAGGCTTGGCTTTTGTAGGATCTCAGGTGAGTGCTCCGGGTGCTTGCCAAGGTCTGTCCCCCTTGTTGGGTTGGAACTCCATTGTCTCCAGCACTGTGAGACCTCCGGCATCTGTGTCCTCTCTCAGTGCCCTCTCCCCCACCTTCACAGCAGCTGTTCTCTTTAAGGCCTCCTGGTACTTGTCCTGCACCACGGACAGCTTAGGCCTCAACCAAGGACCTGAGGTAGGCACCTAGATTCCTTGGATTTCTGTGTGGCTCTTCCCTCTCTGGTCCTCTGTCCCCAGATTCCTGTCACCCAAACTCTGTTGCTGCCCAGTGAGACAGCCACTTTCTGCTCGGGCTCTGTTTCCCTTTGCTGTGGTTTGGGAAAATGTCCCCAGGCAGAAGGCCACGGTGAATGTGGCGCTCATGTGCTTTCCTTTGCTCAGGAAACAGCCCTCTGCCATCTACTCTCATTAGTTCTATGCTGGAAACGGTGAGTTCCTGTATTTTGTCCAGTTTTAGAGTTGTTTGGGGTGAGAGTTAAGTTGTGTCATGCCGGAACCAGATACTGGAAAAGAGAATCATGGCTCTCACTTTTTTATTTCCTCTTGGGATAAAGATGATTTTCCAGTGTTCCCACTGCTTTTGAATTAGAAATAAGTACACAAAAGCTGAACACAAAATCCCCATACATGTGGACATTTAAAAACATTCCTATGTAAACAACACATGGGTCAAATAAGAAATTATAAAGAAACTTAAAAACACTTAGAACTGAATAATGAGAAAAATACTACCCCTGAAAAGTTTCGGGATATAGTGAAGGCAATATTTAGAGGTTCGTCCAACCTTAGAGGAGCAAAGAAGAAAGGTTGAATATTAATGAGCTAAGAGTTGATTGAAGAAGTAGGTGCAAACATTTTGAAATCCAAGTAGAAAGTAGACATTAATGGCCGGACACGGTGGCTCACACCTGTAATCCCAGCACTTTGGAAGGCCAAGGTGGGCAGATCATCTGAGTCAGGAGTTCAAGAGCAGCCTGGCCAACATGGCAAAACCCCATCTCTACTAAAAAATACAAAAATTAGCCGGGCATGGTGGTGAGTGCCTGTAGTCCCAACTACTTGGGAGACTGAGGCAGGGAGAATTGTTTGAACCCCGGAGGTGGAGGTTACAGTGAGCTGAGATTGCGCCACTGCACTCCAGCCTGGGCAACAGAGCAAGACTCCGTATCAAAAAAAAAGGCTGGGCGCAGTGGCTCACACCTGTAATCCTAGCACTTTGGGAGGCTGAGGTGGGCGGATCACAAGGTTAGGAGTTCGAGACCAGCCTGGCCAATATGGTGAAACCCCGTCTCTAACAACAACAACAAAAAAGAAAAACTAGCCAGGCGTGGTGGTGGCATGCACCTGTAGTCCCAAGCTACTTGGGAGGCTGAGGCAGGAAAATTGCTTGAACCTGGGAGGTGGAGGTTGCAGTGAGCTGAGATTGTGCCACTGCACTCCAGCCTGGCGACAAAGTGAGACTCCATCTCAAAAAAGAAAAAAAAAAAAAAGTTGACATTATTGAAATTAAAAAAAAAAAAAATCTAGCCAGGCACAAGGGCTCACGCCTACAGGCGCTTTAGCAGGCTGAGGTGGTAGGATCACTTGAGCCTGGGAGGTGTAGTGAGCTATGATAATGCCACTTCACTCCAGCCTGGGCAACAGAGTGAAACCCTTTCTCTAAATAAAATAAAATAAAATAAAATAAAACCAAAAAACCAAAACTTTCACTTTTTTTTTGTTTTTATTTGAGACAAAGTCTTGCTCTGTCGCCTGGCTGGAGTACAGTGGCATGATCTCAGCCCACTGCAACCTCTGCCTCCTGAATTCAAGCAGTTCTCCTGCCTCAGCCTCCCAAGCAGGTGGGATTACAGGCGCACGCCACTACTCCTGGCTAATTTTTGTATTTTTGTAGAGGTGGCATTTCATCATGTTTGCGAGGCTGGTCTCCAACTCCTGACCTCAAGTAATTGCCCGCCTTGGCCTCCCAAAGTGCTGAGATTACAGGTGTGAGCCACCGCACCCTGCGTGAATTTTTTTTTTTTTTTGAGACGGAGTCTCACTCACTCGCCAGGCTGGAGTGCAGTGGCGCAGTCTCGGCTCACTGCAACCTCTGCCTTCTGGGTTCAAGCAGTTCTCCCTGCCTTGGCCTCCTGAGTAGTTGGGATTACAGGCACCTGCCACCACGCCCGCCTAGTTTTTGTATTTTTAGTGCAGACGGGATTTCGCCATGTTGGCCAGACTGGTCTCGAACTCCTGATGTGGGTCATCCACCCGCCTCTGCCTCCCAAAGTGCTGGGATTACAGGCGTGAGTCACTGCGCCTGGCCCTGAATTTTTTTTTTAATATTTGTTGAATCTGTGGATGTAGAAACCACAGATACGGAAGACCAGCTGTATTGGCTTAGGGCCAGACAGTTTGACCAATAACATATAACAGAGAACTCAAAAAGAGGCTCATTCGTACCCGGAAACTATTATTCAGGTAGAGTGGCAGATCTCTGGGGAAAGGATACACACTTCAGTAGACTGAACTGGGACAATTGCTTATTCATGAAGAAAACTATGAAATTATATCCTTACCTTATCCCCTGCACAAAAATTCTAGGTGGATTATAAACTTGGTAATGAAAGGCAAAACTTAAAAACTTAGAAGAAACGTAGTCGAATATCTTTTTGATCTCAGTGAAGATGATCTTATCAGATGTCCTACCAGATATGATCTCAGATAGGATTTGTCAAGGCATAAAGCATCAGGTGAAAAAAAAAGATGGATAAGTTAAAATAAAGACCACTTCTTTGAAAGTTGATGTATAAAGGAAGATAAATTCAAGCTGAGAACTGGGAGAAGATATTTGCAATAATATAACAAAGGATCAGGAAAGGTGTCATAGACTGGCCAGTGATTCAAATATGGCCTATTGCCCATTTTTATACTGCTGACAAGCTAAAAGTGCTTTTTTATTACACTTTTTATTTTGAGATTAATAGCAGATTCACATACAATTGTAACAACAATACAGAAAGATCCCATATACTCTTTATCCAGTTTCTTCTCAGTGTAACATCTTACAAAAACGATCACAACCAGGATAGTAACATTGACCCAGTCCAAATACAGAACATTTTACTTTTTGTCTGTTCTACAGTTTTGTTTCTCTGTTTTCCTGAGGCTTACTTGAACATTTTTTAGAATTCCATTTCTTGGAATTCCATTCCAGGCTGAGTGCAGTGGCTTCATGCCTGTAATCACAGCACTTTGGGAGGCCAAGGTGAGGGATGGCTTGAGGCCAGAAGTTTGAGACCAACCTGGTCAACATAGGGAAACCTCATCTATTTTGAGATGGAGTCTTGCTCTGTTGCCCAGGCTGGAGTGCAGTGGCACGATCTTCACTCACTGGACAACCTCTGCCTCCTGGGTTCGAGATTCTCCTTCCTCAGACTCCCTAGTAGCTGGGACTACAGGCATGCACCACCATGCCCAGCAAATTTTTTTGTATGTTTAGTAGAGATGGAGTCTCACCATGTTGGCCAGGCTGGTCTAGAACTCCCAACCTCAGGTGATCCGCCCACCTCAGCCTCCCAAAGTGCTGGGATTACAGGTGTGACATGCTGTGCCCTGCCACAAAATTTTTTTAAACATAAAAATAATAAATAGGCCGGGTCTAGCACATGCCGAGCATCTCTTAGTTATATGAAACAATTTTTATTACCACCTATATAATACAAAATATGGGCCCCGCGAGCGGGGTTGGCTCGAGCCTGTCTATACCCCGCACTTGGGAGGCTGAGTCGAGTGATCACGAGGTCAGGAGATCGAGCACATCTGGCTAACATCGGCTCAACCCCATCACTACTTCAACTAATATCAATAACAGATACAGCCCGGGCATCGGTAGCGGCGCACCCTGATTGCCAGCTACTCAGGGAGGCTGAGGCAGGAGAATGGCATGACAACAGTGAGTAGGCAGCAGACTTGCAATGAGCCGAGACTTGCCATGCTCAGCCTGGGCGACAGAGCAGACTAACTGCGGTCTCACAAAAAAATGAAAAATATCAAACAACAAAAATAGAGAAAGTGAACTGGATAGTTGTCGGTACAATGGCTCATGTCTAGGTAATTCCCCAGCGACTTTTGGAAGGCTGACGGGCAGAGACCGAGCCTGGCCCAACGTGTGAATCCCTTCTCTCTAAAAATACAGGAAATTAAGCCGGGTGTAGGTGGTGCACCCTTGTAATTCCAAGCTACTCGAGTGAGCTGAGGCAGGAATCACCTGAACCCGGGAGGCAGAGGTTGCAGTGAGCGAAGATATGTATTGCGACTCTGCCGACTCCAGCTTGGCTACAGAGTGAGACCTGTCCCTCAAAAAAAGTAATGATAATAAAAATAAGTAGATATCCATTTTTATTTATCTATAGTGTTAAGTGCATCTCTTTGTATACCTTTTAAAATGGTTGTGCTAGATGTTACATTATTACATTATATACATATAATCAGCTTACTCACGTTTGGTTTTACCAGTTGAGTACATCATATTTACTTCCCTTTACATTTCCCTTAATAAGCGTTGTATTTGAAATAAATATTTACTCTATATACAGTATTAGATACAGTCGGAAAAAGAAGTTATATATTCATATCAGTAAAGCTACTATCACGTTGAACTTTTTTGAGACGGAGTTTTCTCTTGTCACCCCAGGTCTGAGTGTATGGGCAGATCTAGCGATTGCTGAGCAGCTCCACCTCATTCTCAGCCGTTTCAATGCATTATCCACTGCGTCTAACCTCGGTCAGTAGCTGGGATCACGGGCATGTGCCCCACACCTCCAGCATAATTTGTTCCGTATTTTTAGTAGAGAGAGCCTTGCATATTGACCAGGCAGCTCTGAACTCCTGACCTCAGGTGATCCATCATCCTCCGCCTCCCAAAGTGCGGCGAAAAACGTACGTGAGCCACCACGCTGCCACTAGATATACAATTATTGATGCTTCTCAACTGTCACAATATGACAGTACGTAAACACTCAAGGAGAGAAGGAAGATGTATTGGTGTGTGCAAGAATAAGTGTGTTTGCCATTAAACAGTAATACAAAAATGCGGTAGACTTGCCCAACGTATATACCTTTACCCGTATTTTACCGTGGATATACATCTATCTTTTTTTTTTTTTTTTTTGAGACGGAGTCTCGGCTCTGTTGCCCGGGCTGGAGTGCACTGGCCAGATCTCAGCTCACTGCACGCTCCGCCTCCCAGTTATGGCCATTCTCGCTGCTCAGACTCAAGTATGGGATGACAGGTGCCTGCCCTCACCGGCAGTTTTTGTATTTTTTAGTAGACGACGGGGTTCAACGCATGTTAGCCAGGATGGTCTTGAATCTCCTGACCCTCGTGATCCACGCCGTCTTCGGCCTCCCAAAGTGTGGGATTTACAGGCTGAGCCCCTGGCCGCCTTCCTGTGTTCAATATCTTTTTTTCTTTTTTTTTTTTGAGACGGAGTTTCGCTCTTTTGACCAGACTAAAGTACAGAGTGCATGGCTTGGCCCTCACAGCAACTCTGCCTCCCGAGGTTCAAGCAATCTCCTGTCTCAGCCTCCCAAGTAGCTGATTATACCGGCACCCACCACCACACAGCTATTTATATACTAATAATATATTTTTTTTTTTTTTTTGGGAGCGGAGTCTCGCTGTGTCGCCCAGAGTAGAGTGCGCAGTGGCCGGATCTCGGCCTCACTGCAAGCTCCGCTCGGGTTCACACCATTCTCCTGCCTCAGCCTCCCGAATAACTGGGACTATAGGCAGCCGCCACCTCGCCCGGCTAGTTTTTTGTGTTTTTTAGTAGAGACGGGGTTTCACCGTGTTAGCCAGGATGGTCTCGATCTCCTGACCTCGTGATCCACCCATCTTGGCCTGCCAAAGTGCTGGGATTAGAGGCGTGAGCCACCGCGCCCGGCCATTTTTATATTTTTAGTAGAGACGGGGTTTCACTACATTGGCCAGGCTGGTCTTGAACTCCTGACCTTAGGTGATCTGCCTATCCTGGCCTCCCAAAGTGCTGGGATTACAGGTGTGAGCTACCGCGCCAGACTTCTTTCTTACTTGCTAACGTCCCAAAGTTCTACCTTTTATCATTTCTTTCCTGTTGTGAGAACTTCCTTTGGCTGTTCTCCTAGGGTAGGTCTGCTAGTAACAAATTCTTACTTTTCCTTTATCTGAGAATGTGTTAATTTCCCCTTCATTCCTAAAGAATATTTTCTTTTTCTTTTTTTTTTTTCTGAGATAGAGTCTTCGCTGTTGTTGCCCAGGCTGGCTGGGGTGCAATGACACGATCTTGGCTCACTGCAACTTCTGCCTCCCGGGTTCAAGTGATTCTCCTGCCTCAGCCTCCCGAGGAGCTGGAAATACAGGCACCTGACAACCATGCCCAGCTAATTTTTGCATTTTTAGTAGAGACAGGGTTTCACCATGTTGGCCAGGCTGGTCTTGAACTCCTGACCTGCGGTGATCTGCCCGCCTTGGTCTCCCAGAATGCTGGGATTAGAGGCATGAAGTGTCTGGCCTAAAAACATTTTCATTAGATAAATAGTTTTTTATTTCAAACTGGAAACATAATTGTGCCACTTTCTTCTGGCTTCCATGGTTTCTTTCTTTCTTTTTTTTTTTTTTTTTAAGGATTTTTTTCATTAAAATTTTTTTTTCTTTTGAAACAGAGGTGGGGTTTCACCATGTTGCTCAGGCTGGTCTTGAACCTCTAGACTTAAGTGATTCATCTGCCTCAACCTCCCACAGTGCTGAGATTACCCAGCTGAGCCTCCATGGTTTCTGATGAAAAATCTGTTGTCATTCAAATTGTTTTCTCTGCATTCAAGATTTTGCTTGGTTTTAGTTTTCAGAAGTTTAATTATGATATGTCTTGGGGTGCATTTCTTCGTGCTTTTGCTGTTTTGGGTTCACTTGCCTTTTTGAATCTAGGTTTTCTCGGTCTACCGTCTTTCTGTTGTTCAGATTGCGTAATTTTTATTGCTGTGCCTTTCAGTCACCAGTTCTTTCTTCTGGTCCTCCATTCTGTTGTAGAGTTTACTTGGTTATTGTATTTCTCAGTTTAAATTTTTTTTTTTTTTTTTTTTTTTTGAGACGAGTCTCACTCTGTCACCCAGGCTGGAGTGCATTGGCACGATCTTGGCTCACTACAACCTCGGCCTCTTAGGTTCAAACGGTTCTCCTGCCTCTGTCTCCCAAGTAGCTGGGACTACAGGGGCCCGCCACCACACCCAGCTAATTTTTTTGTATTTTTAGTAGAGATGGGGTTTCATCATGTTGGCCAGGCTGGTCTTGAACTCCTGACCTCAAGTGATTCTCCCGCCTCAGCCTTCCAAAGTGCTAGGATTACAGGTGTGAGCCACCACTTCTGGCCTAAAATTTCCATTTTTAAATACTGTTTTTTGCTGAGACTTGGTTTCTTTGCCGAGAGTTTCTATTTTTTTTTTCATTTGTTTTAAAGGTGCTTGTCATTGCTCCTTGAAGTATTTTGTCATGGCTGCTTTAAAATGTCTGTCAGGTAGTGCCAGCACCAGTGTCGTCTCGGCATTGGCAGGTGTTAATTGTCTTTTTTCATTCCACATGAGATTTTCCTGGTTCTTGGTATGATGAGTGAGTTTCACTGGAAACTTGGACATTTTCTTGTTATGTTGCTGGACTAGATTTTGTTTTTTAGTTTTAGCTGGCTTCCTCTTCCTTGCGTTTTAGCTGGCTTCCTCTGATGCTGCTCCCACAGGGGAACACGGTACTGCCACAGAGGAACACACTACTGCCTCGCTGCTGCCAGGTGAGAATGAAAGTCAGGCTCCCTACTCAGCCTCTAAGGCGGCAGGGAGCCCCTTGTTACTGCTAGTTCTGGTTTGTGGTCTCCACTGACATCTTGGCTTGGATGGTTTCATTACCCCTGGGTAAAGTCTTGACTCTCCACTACGCCTCTTCTGACACCACCCCAATAGGGAGAGATTGGGGGCTTTCTGTCTGTGAGGTGGGTATGGAAGTCCAGGTTCCCAAGTAGTTTATATTGACACCCAGGCAGGGTGGCCGTAGGGAGAGATCGGTTTCGTTATTGGGTGGGGGATGAAATCCCTGGCTGCCTGCTTGGCCCTTTGTGATCAGGGTAGGGGTATTGGGCGACTCATCCCAGCCTCATGAGGGCAGAAGTCTGAGCCCTGCATGCTGTCTTTGCTGGCATGCGTGGAGGTAGGCTCGCCTTTTTGGTGGCGTTTAGCTGGAGTAGAGGAGTTATTATCTACAAGCGTTCTGTCTTCCTAGCCTGTCTCTTTTCTGGTGCTTTGGCTAGAAAGAGCAGGCTTTTGTTGGGGCTTTTTTTTTTTTTTTCTGTGCCTATTGGTGTTTCTGGGTTGCTGGCCTCTTCAGTTCTAAGTTTGGAATATATAGAGCAAAAGGAAAACCCAGAGAAGTCATCACCACGTTGTACCCTGAGTTCCAAGGTCTCTGGCCAGCCTGTTCCCTTCTCTCCACCTCTCAGAGTCTTCTTATGTTTGTTTTATATGTAATGTCCCGGGCTCTTAGTTGTGTTTAACAGAACTAAGATGAAGTATGTATATTTCATCTTCTCAGAGTGGAGGTTCTAAGAACGATTTTTATTTATTTATATTTTTAGAGCAGGGTCTTGCTCTATTGCCCAGACTTCAGTGCAGTGGCGTGGTCTGAACTTACTGCAACCTTGAACTGCTGGGCTCAAGCAATACTGCCTCAGCCTCATGGGTAGCTGGGACTACAGGTGTGTACCACCATGCCCAGCTAATTTGGCCTCAAGCAATCCTCCTGCTTTAGCCTCCCAAAGTGCTGGGATTGCAGGGGAGCCACTGGGCCCAGCCATATATATGTATATTTTTTTCATTTTCTATTTGTAGAGATCCCACTCTACAAATTTCTTTTTGTAGAGGGTCCCACTATGTTGCCCAGGCTGATCTTGAACTCCTGGGCTCAAGCAATCCTCTCCCCTGCACTCCCCAAACTGCTGGGATTATATCGGTGTGAGACCCCCAGCCGTATTTTTAAATGGGAAAAAAAATGAAGAACATTTCATGACACATGAAAATTGTATGAAATTCAGTTTGTGTCCGTGAAGCGTTCCTGGCATGCAGCCTCAGCCATTTGTTTACAGATTGCCTGTGACTGCTTTCTCACTGCAGCAGCAGAGTGGACTCATGACAGACAGTAAGGCCCCCAAAATCTAAAATATTTACTATTTGGCCCTTTGCAGAAAAAGTTTGCCAGTTCCTGGGCTAAGATCTAGGTTATTTTTTAAAAAACAAAAATAAAAAAACAGGATGAAAATGCCTGGAAATCAGTGCGAGAAAGAAACAACCTAATAGAAATATGGGCAAGAGCTAGGAATAGGCATTTTGTAGATGAAGATGCATAAAAGCCAGCAGGACCACATCCGCAGGCTGCAGCTTTCCCGTTGCTTACCACAAGGTGGCAGTTTCTGACAACACCCAGGCACCTGGTGGTTTTCCATCACCTGCGCCAATCAAGTCAGCCACCTTTGATGCTCCTGGTTTCTGTGGTTTTGCCCATCCTGGTAGAACTATCTGCCAAAGGAGCAGGGAGTGGGGAAGCCCCAGATGCCCACTGTTTTCATACGAAGGTCAGTCGTCATTGTTACTGTTTTCTTTTTATTTTATTTTATTTTATTTTATTTTATTTTATTTTATTTTTTTTGAGACGGAGTCTCGCTCTATTGCCCAGGCTGGAGTGCAGTGGCTGGATCTCAGCTCACTGCAAGCTCCGCCTCCTGGGTTTACGCCATTCTCCTGCCTCAGCCTCCAGAGTAACTGGGACTACAGGCGCCGGCCACATCGCCCGGCTAGTTTTTTTGTATTTTTTTTAGTAGAGATGGAGTTTCACTGTGTTAGCCAGGATGGTCTCAATCTCCTGGACTCGTAATCCACCCGTCTTGGCCTCCCAAAGTGCTGGGATTACAGGCTTGAGCCATCGCGCCCGGCTACTGTTTTCTTTTTAATAGATGTGTTCAATTTCAAGTATGCTTCAGTCAATTTCCAGAGTCCTAAAGTGGTTGTTTTTGACAGTTTGTCAAGATTTCTTATTGCTTTTTTGGGAGAGGATTTGTTGATTGAAATATTTTGTAGTAAAATTGTTTTAAAGAAAAGAACAGGTAAAATTAGAAGATCAGCTTACGTAGCACAACACACACATCTAGGCAGAGTTCAGGTCAGCATGGGGGAGAGATTATCAAATGATGTAAGATAATTTCCCATGGGGGAAGGATGTGAGTTTTCAGATACAAAGCAGCCAATGAGCGCCCAGGATAATGAGAAAATAAAAACCTACAAGAAGGCACTTTACAGAAGTATTTTAGAATACTAGGGATAAGCCTTAGGAAGAGAATCCACATTGAAGGACATGGAATCAGGTAGTGTGATTGAATTCTTCAGGAAAATAATACCCAAGTCCAAACAAGTCAGTCAAGAATAAGGGTATTACTTTGGGAGGCCAAGATGGGCGGAGCACTTGAAGTCAGGAATTTGAGAACAGCCTGGCTAACATGGTGAAACCCCATCTCTGTTAAAAATACAAAAATTAGCCAGGTGTGATGGTGTACACCTGTAATTCCAGCTACTTGGGAGGCTGAGGCAGGAGAATCGTTTGAACGCAGGAGGCAGAGGTTGCAGTGAGCCAAGATCATGCTGCTGCACTCCAGCCTGGGCATCAGAGCAAGACTCCATCTCAAAAAAATATATATATATATATGTGTGTGTGTGTGTGTGTGTGTGTGTGTGTGTGTGTGTGTGTGTATGTGTGTATGGGTAGGCCATCTGCAGTGGTGTGCACCTGTAATCCCAGTGCTTTGGGATTTGGGATTTGGGAAGCTGAGGCAGGAGGACTGCTTCAGGCTAGGAGTTTGAGAACATCCTGGGCAACCCTGTCTTCAAAAAATGTGCCAGGTGTGGTGGCACACACATGTAGTCCCAACTACTGGTGAGGCCGAAATGGGAGGATCACTTGAGCTGAAGGAGTCTGAGGTTGCAGTGAGCTATGATTGTGCCAGCACTCCAGCCTGGGTAACAAAGTAAGACACTGTCACTTTTTTTAAAAGGTAGAAAAAGATTTGCTCAGAAAGGTAGGGTCTCAAAAAATGTGTGCCCCACATACGTGTTCTCAGAAAGTGATGAAGGAGTGTGTTCCAACAAAAATGAATCAGTAAAGCCAAAACAAGACAGGGTCTGGTATCCAACCCAGATCCAAGGGGAGAGAGATGAGAGGCTTCCCAGATTGGCCACAGGCAGTCCAGAACAGAGCAGGACAGGGTGAGACTCTAGGGGTGACATTGACAGGAAGAAAAAGGGAAAAGGGTCACTGAAAATTACAGGAAAACTTAGCCAAAGATTCAAGGAAATCCAAGTAAATGGACTGGGGAAAAAGCAGCAGTTAATTCCTAAGAAAAGGTTGCAGGCTGGGTGTGGTGGCTCACACCTGTAATCCCAGCACTTTGGGAGTCTGAGTTGGGTGGATCACGAGGTCAGGTGTTCGAGACCAGCCTGGTCAACATGGGTGAAACCCCGTCTCTGCTAAAAATACAAAAACTAACTGGGTGTGGTAGCATGTGCCTGTAATCCTAGCTACTCAGGAGGCTGAGGCGGGAGAATCGCTTGAACCTGGGAGACAGAGGTTGCGGTGAGCTGAGATTGTGCCATTGCACTCCAGCCTGGACAATACGAGCGAAACTCCATCTTAAAAAAAAAAAAAAGAGTTGCTTAAGAATAAAAAATAACACAGGACTTGATTCAATAGTGATCAGGATTTGCAGTCACATAATAATGAGAACACTGGAGGGTTTGAGCAGGGGGTGACATAGCCAGATAGAACCCATTCACATGTTTTAGAAAATCAACTTTGTTGAAGTATTCAGTATACTTACTGAAGTATAATTTACTTAAAGTGAACCCATTTAAGTGTACCGCTTGATGAATTTTGACCAGTGCGTGCAGGATGTAACCACTGTCACAATCAAGATAGAGAACATTTCAGTCGCCCAAAAGATTCCCCCTTCAGGGCCCCCAGAAGCCCTCAGCTGTTGTCCATCCTTTCGATGAGATGGAGCTTTTCCAGCGTGTCCTGTAAATGGCATCAGGGTGTGCGTGCTTCTTTGTGTCTGGCTTCTGTCATTCAGCGGAATGTTATTGAGATGCATCCATGTGGTTGCACCATCAGCAGTTCTTTTTTTATTGCTAAGTGATACTCTGTTGTGTCATGTGCCACCATTTACTTGTCCTTGCACCTAGATTTAACTTTTAAAGGGACCTTCTAGAACCCACTGGAGGAGGCCAGAATGGAGGCAGGAAGATCTGCTTCTGGCGGTCCAGGGAAGAGATGAAAATATATTGTCACACCAGCCCTGGGGCCACCCCCCAAACATGCCAAGTGCATCCCCACCTTAGGGCCTCTGGACCTACCATTGTTAGTCCAGAAGGCTCTTCTCCCAGGTGTCTATAGGGTTTGCCGGCTCCCTTCATTGTAGGCTCCACTGAGCAGTCACCACCTCAGGAGGACTTTCCTTGAGACAGCACCCACCCCTGGCACCGTTCATCCCCTGTCCCTGAGTTGTGTCTCTTCATCCCTCTTACTGCCAGCCAAAGACATTATTCCTCTTTGTATATTTATTTAGTGTCTGCTGCCCCCAGGAGAACGTGAGCTTTGTGGTGGCGTTTTATATTTGTGGGTGACTAAATGGGGGCTCCCTGAGGAGCCCATGCAAAGGTCTTTGTCTTTCATCTTTGTCATTTTGTGTCTGGCACATAGCAATGCAAGTGATTAAAGAATGAAAGGGAAGCAATTGAGGTTAAAGCTGCAAATGTGAAATTTCCACCAGGATGGGCTCCTCAGGTATTCCCAGGTGCAGTTCCCCAGGTTGGTGGAGGTCAGGGCAGGGGTAGACAGCACTTAAAGAGAGTTGGCCCAGGGTTGTGGCAGTGAGCAGACTTGGAGGCTGCAGGTTGGGAAGCTGCCTGTGTTCTGGGTGTCATGAGGCTGTACCCTGCTGAGTGTATGCAAGAACTTCTGCCTGGTGTGTGGAGGGGACTGAATGGATGGTCCCACCTCCAAGCCTTCTGCCCACCAACTTTTGTGTTCATGTTTCTCCTCTCCCACTGCACGGACTCCCCAGCATCACTCTGGAGCAGGCGCACCTCTTAGAACACTTGACCAGCTGGTAGAAATGTCCCAGAACAAAGTAAAGGGATAATTAACAGCTGTTGATTGATCTGGGCATGAGGGTGACCGTGCTTGTAGCAACAATGGAACTTAATTAAAATTAGCTTATCTTGCAGCTATTGAGGTGCTGCCTTGATCTCTGTGGCTTCCATGTGGCCACTTTTGTATTACAGATACATCTGGAAATTGGAGGTCTGTGTTTAGGTGACATGCCTGCTGTGGCTGTTGGATGATAATTATGTAGATTTTCCTCTGGAACTTAATTTTACAAACTGTCAAAACGGGCTTGTTATATTTATCACTTAAATCATTAGGGAATAATAATTAGACCAAAAATGATGTAAAATGCTTCTGTATTAGTAATCATTTTTAGCTTGAAACTACTGGTGATAATTGGTTTGTGAGATTGGTATTTAGAACTGCCTTAGGAAAGGCCGGGCGTGGTGGCTCACGCCTGTAATCCCAGCACTTTGGGAGGCCAAGGAGGGTGGATCACAAGGTCAGGAGATCAAGACTATCCTGGGTAACACGGTGAAACCCCATCTCTACTAAAAATACAGAAAATTAGCCAGGCATGGTGGTGGGCACTTGTAGTCTCAGCTACTCGGGAGGCTGAGGCAGGAGAATGGTATGAACCTGGGAGGCAGAGCTTGCAGTGAGCCGAGATCACACCACTGCACTCCAGTCTGGGTGACAGAGCGAGATTCTGAATAAAAAGACACCTTATGTGCTTGCCTAGAGGGGGCCAATTTTTAGCACCGTGGCTTGGCTTTGTTATAGGTAAAGAAGAGAGGCAGAATGTGGTTGGTTTAGCAAGGAAAGGTTCAATTTGGGTCTCACTGATAGCAGTAGTTAACTTTCACTGAGGACTCACTGTCTAATTGTTTTACTGTATGAACTCATTTAATTACAGCAGTAGGTGCTGTTAACTATCCCATTCTGCAGATGTGAACACCAAGTAACTCACCCAGACTTAAGCAGCCAATCTCCCAGCCAGGATTGGGGTCCAGACAGCTAATTCCTGAATCTGCACTTGTAACTGCTGTGTTGTGCTGCTTCTGTTTCTTAGTACCTACTGCATGTCATTGTCCTGAGCCCAACTAAATCCTCATATCAAGGCAGGTGGGATTCCTGGTGTGGAAAAGGAAACCAAGATTTAGAGAGTGAAGAATTTGCCCTAGGTCATTTCTTTCTTTCTTGTCTCTCTTTTCTTTTTTCTTTTTTTTAGACAGTCTCACTTTGTCACCCAGGCTGGAGTGCAATGGCACAATCTCGGCTCACTGCAATCTCCACCTCCCAGGTTCAAGCAAGTCTCCTGCCTCAGCCTCCTGAGTAGCTGGGATTACAGGCACCTGCCACCATGGCAGGCTAATTGTTTGTATTTTTAGTGGAGATTGGGTTTTGCCATGTTGGCCAGGCTGATCTCAAACTCCTGGCCTCATGTGATCTGCCCACCTAGGCCTCCCAAAGTGCTGGGATTAGAGGTGTGAGCCACAGCACCTAGCCGCCAAGTCATTTCTTATTTGATTCTTTCATTCAGCACATATTTACTGAGAGCTTAATTTAATATGCACCAGGCATATCCTAGGCCCTGGTGTTACCTCCATGATCAAAGTAATTGTTGGAAGACACTTGTCATTCTTGTTCTTGCGATGCTTACATTCCAGTGGTAAAAGTGACAATAAAAAAGAAAATACCAGATAATGAGTAGCAGCTGGAGAACTAAAATATGATGATGTGATGAAGAGTGAGAGGTCACTTCTTTAGATGGTTCTTAGGGAGGCCCCTTTTGTGGGGTAGTGACATCTCTACTGAGATCTGAATGCCAGCTCAGAGCCAGCCACTTGGAAGACCAGACTAAGAGCATTCCAGGCAGAGGGAGGCCTGCAAGTGGCCCAAGGTATGAGCCTGGTGGGTGAAGGGGAGTGGAGTAGGCAGAGAGGTCACTGGGAAGGGGCGTCCATTGGTAAGCCTTGAGAGCCAAGGTCAAGACTTTGGGTTTTATTTGTAAACACGATGGAGAAATGTTGGAAGATTTTAACCAGTGATGTCATGTGATCTGCTTTTTGTTTGAAAAAGATCACAGTCCTCAGGTGATTGGATTGTGGGAGCAGGTGCTACAGCAGAGCTCCCTGTTTGCTGTCGTTGTCATTCTGGTAAGAGATGGCGAGTACTGGGGTGGTGGGTATGGACAAGGAGAAAAATGTTCATGGGCTCGGGTGTGTTTTGGAGGAGGAGGTAGCTTGGCTTGCTGATGAATTTGATGTAGGGAGCTTGGGAGAGAGAACTTGGGTGAACTGCTTTGTAGTTAGTGATGCGGTAGGCTGAGCACAGTGGCTCATGCCTGGAATCCCAGCACTCTGGAAGGCTGAGGCAGGTGGATTGCTTGAGCCCAGGAGTTCAAGAGCAGTTTGGGCAACATGGTGAAACCCCATCTCTGCAACAACAACAACAACAGAAGATGCAGTTCACTCAAATGGAGAAAGCTAGCCTGGGGAGGGTCTGCTTTATTTGTTTGTGATTGCAGCTCCTTGGGTGAGTCTGATGCAGACATACTAAGCCTGTGTACCTCTTCACTCTCCTGTCAAGTGGACATCACATGTGAGTGGAATTCCAGAGAATGATGAGGTCTGGGGCTGCAGCTTTGAGAGTGCACGGTACATTCTTGATACCTAAAACCGTTGCACTGGAGATGGCCTTGGAGAGAAGGTGGATGGGGAGAGGACAAGTCCTGAGATGTGCCAGTGTTGAGCAGTTGAACTAAGAAGGCCAGCCAGGGAAAGAGAAGGAGAACCAGATACATGTGACACCAAGAGATGCGTTTCTGGAAAGAGGGAGCAGAGAGAATACTGCAGGTGGATTCAGAACAGGGAAGTGACGGTTGCAATTGGCAGCGTGACAGTTCATGCTGACCCTGTGCAGGGCCATTTTGGGGAAGCCTGAGAGGAGACTTGTGAGTGTGGAGGTAAACAGCACAGAGACCGTGAAACTGTGGAGTTGCAGTGAGAGGAGCACAGAAGCAGGAATTGGGGGAGCTGTGAGGTCAGTCAGGGTCTTTCCAAATGGGTGTCAGATCCTGCTTGTTTGCTGTGGAAAAGGCCCACGCAGGAGGGAGACAGTGCTGGAGGAGCAGCGGGGTGGGTCTGCAGGGTGAGGGCTTGAGCCAGAGTAGGAGGGAGCAGGTCCATGCAGCCAAGTGTGCAGGGGAGGGATGGCGGGAAGGGCAGGAGCCGGAGAGGGGCTGGTGGTCGGGGTGGGGAGAAGAGGACATCCTGTCTCATTGCTTCCCGTTTGCTCTCTGATGAAGAGGCAAGTTAATGGGCAGGGGTTGTGGGCATTTTGAAGAAAGGAGAGGATATGAGGTCCTTTGGAGAGAAGGAAAGTTGAGGCGTGTGGTGGGTGGTGGTAGTGGGATGGAAGCACCTGGATGCAGGGCAGTGGGAAGGGGGACAGATACTTGGGTTCCCCCAGGGTTGGGGTTTTCGGGTGAGAACAGTGGTGAGAGGGAGACCAGCGTGGGTTGGGGGCTGCAGGGCTGTGGAGAGTGGCAGGGCACCTAGGCCTTTCTGTCCCCACCGAGCCCTGCATCAGTGTGACTGCTTCCTCTTGTCTTCCTCCCTGCAGGTAGTGCCAGCAGGGCACCAGGCTAAGCGTCCCGGTGGTGCCTTCTGCCCCTGTCTAGGGAAGGCTGTTGGGCAGCTCATTCTGTGACTGTACCTCCGGATGAGCGCTCCCTAGCAGCAGCCCTGCTCCCTGCCTTCCCTGCTCCTGATCATCTTTTCTTTGGGTTGGCTCAGGATGCCATGAGAATGGAGAAAGTGGGTGGATGTCTCAAAAGTCAGCTCTAAAGTTGGAGTCAAAACAGGGGCTGCCGATGCTCTGTCTCCCAGTCTACCTGGAGTGATTCAACATAGAAATCAATAAAACAAATGCCACCATGGCTGAGTGAGACCTTTCATTTTTCTCCCCAGGTGTTGGAGAAGGCTTCTGGTGAAGGATTTGGCAAAACCGCTGGTGAGATTCTGCGCTGCCATCTGTTTCCAGGATGTGGCTTTGCAGCTCCTAATGGACCTCTTCCAGCCTCACTTGGGGTGGCTCCCCCTTCTGCAGCCTCCCTTCCAGCTCCATCCCCTGATGACCCTTAGTGTAGAAATATCCCTTTTCCCTTTGTTCCTCTAGGATGCTTGCTTGCTTGTATTTTTTCTTTGAGACAAGGTCTGGCTCTGTCCCCCAGGTTTTTTTTTTTTTTTTTTGAGACCGAGTCTCGCTGTCGCCCGGGCTGGAGTGCAGTGGCCGGGATCTCAGCTCACTGCAAGCTCCGCCTCCCGGGTTTACGCCATTCTCCTGCCTCAGCCTCCCGAGTAGCTGGGACTACAGGCGCCAGCCACCTCGCCCGGCTAGCTTTTGTATTTTTTAGTAGAGACGGGGTTTCACCGTGTTAGCCAGGATGGTCTCGATCTCCTGACCTCGTGATCTGCCCGTCTCAGCCTCCCAAAGTGCTGGGATTACAGGCTTGAGCCACCACGCCCGGCCTGTCACCCAGGTTGTAGTGCAGTGGCGTGGTCATAGCTCACTGCAGCCTCGATCTCCTGGGCTCAAGCCATCCTCCCTTCTCAGCTTCCACAGTAGCTAGGACTACAGGTGTGCATCACCATGCCTGGCTAATTGTTAAAATTTTTTGTGAGATGGAGTCTTGCTATGTTGCCTAGGCTGGTCTTAAACTCCTTGCCTTAAGTGATCCTTCCACCTCAGCCTCCCAAAGTGCTGGGATTACAGGTGTGAGCCACCATACCCAGCCCTAGGATGCTTTCTTAATTAAAGAATATCATCTGACCGACCCTTCCCACCCAGATGAGAATCTAGAGACTGAGAGTTGGGAGGGTGCAGCTTCTTGGCCCATTTTATGCTTCCTTTGAGGGCAGGGCGAAGGCCTCTTACAGGTTAGGGGAGCTCATTCCTCTCTGGGTAGCTCTGGTGCGTCCGGGACTTAGTCTTCTGCTTTCTAGCTATTATACAGCTCGCTCCTAAAGCTCCTGTTGACCTGTGTGAGACAGAGAAACTGAGGGCAGCCTTCTTTGCAGTCCCCTTGGAAATGAGGTGAGCAAGGTATAGAAAGACTACCAGGGCAAATGGCGATTACAGACATCTCTGTCCCACAGAGAGTGGGGACAGGGATAGTACTGGGGTGGGGGATAGTTTTCGGGAACTCGTGTGTCAGATCCAAGCTGTAAGGCTGTGACCCACACTGACTTATAAAATCACCTTCCCAGCTGGGCCCGGTGGCTCATGCCTGTAATCCCAGCACTTTGGGAGGCCAAAGTGGGTGGATCACTTGAGGTCAGGAGTTCAAGACCAGCCTGGCCAACATGGCGAAACTCCATCTCTACTAAAAATACAAAAATTAGCCGGGCGTGGTGGTGGGCATTTGTAGTCCCAGCTGCTCGGGAGGCTGAGGCAGAAGAATTGCTTGAACCCAGGAGGCAAAGGTTGCAGTGAGCTGAGATTGTGCCACTGCAGTTCAGCCTGAGCAACAGAGTGAGACTCTATCTCAAAATAAATAAATAAATAAAATCAGCTTCCACTTACGTACAACAAAGGCCTGTGACTGTCCCCTGCCCTGGATGCCAAGAGATCATCATGCCGACCATGTCCCTTGCTTTGCTTTAACAGTGGATACTGTTCTTAATGTCAGGAGTGCCAGAATTATCAGTTTGACTTGAAATGCTGTAGGGCCTGTGGCTTTTTGTCACTTGTCACGTGTGGTTTAGGCAGGTGGTTGAGTGAGTGGAGCAGCAGGGTGACATTTGGAATGTGCGTAAATGCAGGGGAGGAGCAGCTTTGGGATGGAAGGCATATCCTGCATGGTGGACAGTCCACACCTGCATCATTTAGAGACTCATAAATCACTTAGGAGACCCAAAATCTACCCATTGAGGACTTTTGTCTACCTCTCTCTCTCGGAGTTTCTCAGTGTGTTTTTGTTTCCCTCTGCTGCTTCCTTTTCCTGAACTCTTCAACCCCTGCGCCCCCAGACTGGCCCTTCCTTTCCTCTGCCGTGGACTGGGATTACTTGGGAACTGGCTTTGGCTCCCACCCTGGAGAGGGTGGGCGCAGCCTTCCTGCTTAGGGGCCTCATCCCCCAGGCAGTTCAGCCTCCTGCAGGACAGGCGTTGGTCCAGTCGTTCCTTTCCTTGCTCTCCTTGCTCTTCCTGCAGAGGGTCCTTCCTGGTGCTGCTCCTGAGGGAATGCTTCCGAGACCTGAGCTGGCTGGCGCTCATCCACAGTGTCCGTGGGGAGGCAGGGCTGCTGGTGACCAGTATCATCCCGAAGACCCCGTTTTTCTGGGCCATGCACATCACTGAGGTATGGACTGGTTGTTGGCCCCCTCAGGCTCCTGTGCCTTCCTGCGTGGCCTCCCTAGGGTGGGCACGGTGACAGGGCTGGTCAGTGGTGGAGATGCAGGGTAACTACAGTCTGATCCCCAGGTTCAGTCTCGTTCTCTCCCACCTCGTACCTGATTCCTTTGGGAAAGATTCGCAGTGCTAATGTAACAGGTGACATCTACAGAGGCAGATTTGTAATGCAGTGCAGGCAGTGGGGCCATTGCATTTTGCATCCCACAGGCTCTGCACCAGAACATGCAGGCGCTGTTTAGTACCCTGGCTCAGGCGGAGGAGCAGCAGCCCTACCTGGAGGACTCCGCCGTTAAGCGTGGGACTCGCTGTCTGGCAGAGTACCACCTGGGGGATTATGGACACGCCTGGAACAGGTGTGTGCCTGGGCAGGGGTAGAGCCTATGGGAGAGGTGTGCAGGGAAAATGCTCCCTTCTTGCATTCTCTTCCTTTGGGCTCTGTTTTTTTTTCCTGTGGCTTCTCTCAAAATCATCTTTATCATTATTTCCTCACTCAAGGATTGAGGAGAAACAGAGCAAACTCGCTCTTCCTCCCTCCCACCTCCACTTTCACATCCGCTTTGTTGAAGACTGCTGTGCATGGCACTAGGCAGAATGATTTTCCTCTGTCTTTCTCCTTTCCTCTGCCAGGTGTTGGGTGCTGGACAGGGTGGACACCTGGGCTGTGGTCATGTTCATTGATTTTGGACAGTTGGCCACCATCCCTGTGCAGTCTCTGCGCAGCCTGGACAGCGACGACTTCTGGACCATCCCACCCCTGACTCAGCCATTCATGCTGGAGAAAGGTGAGACATCTTCTACCTTCCTACTGAGGGTTTCAGGGACAGGAGAAGCCATGGTTGCTTCTGGGACCCGAGCAGGAAACAGCATAGTGGGCAGCCAGGGTGCTTCAGTCTCTCTTTCCACCCAACCCCCGTTTTCAGCATCTGACCCCAGCAAAGCTGCCTCTCAAGTGTTGGTTTTCATGCCTGGGGTCTGGAGCCCAAGATCCCAAGAGGGACCTCAGATGCTGCCCAAAGGCTGAGTTCTCTGGAAGGGAAGAGAAGAGGGCAGATTTCCCACCCCTGCCTCCACCAGAGCTGTTCAGCTTTCATCTGTTTTACATACTTTGCATGTTGCTTCAGATTTCACTGGAAAAGGATTCTGCCGTAGAAGAAAATTAGCACTTGAATACCAGTGCTAGAGGCCAGAGCACAGCACTTAGCACCGTACTCTCCTAATGTGGTTCATTTAGCCTCAGACACTTGTGGGTTTCTCCATAGGTGGAAATGAAGAGGCCCCTTCTCAAGATCGAAGTTAGGTGAAATGTAAAAGGATGAAAGAATGCTTTAGGGGGCAGTCAGGAGAAGTGGAGATGAAGAAGCATACATATACATACACAGGAAGTAAGATGGAAAAGTTTTATTTTAAAAAAATGTTTTTTTTCCAGAGGCAGGGTCTCACTCTGTTGCCCATGCTGGAGTGCAGTGGCATAATCACAACTCATTGCAGCCTCAAACTCCTGGGCTCAAGCGATCCTCCCACCTTGGCCTCTCAAAGTGCTGAGATTATAGCCATGAGCTGCTGTGCTTAGCTGAGATGGAAACATTTTACAGACAAACTAAGTTTTTTTTTTTTTTATTTTTTATTTTTTATTTTTTTTTTTGAGATGGAGTCTCGATCTGTCGCCCAGGCTGGAGTGCAGTGGCACGATCTTGGCTTACTGCAAACTCCGTCTCCCAGGTTCACACAATTCTCCTGCCTCAGCCTCCTGAGTAGCTGGGATTACAGGCGCCCATCACCACACCCGGCTAATTTTTTTTGTAATTTTTAGTAGAGATGGGGTTTCACTATGTTGGCCAGACTGGTCTCGCACTTGTGACCTCGTGATGCGTCCGCCTTGGCCTCCCAAAGTTCTGGGATTACAGGTGTGAGCCGCTTGGCCCTCAGACGAACTAAGTCTTGAGATGGAGGCTCGGTCTGTCGCCCAGGCTGGAGTGCAGTGGTGTGATCTCGGCTCACTGCAATCTTCGCCTCCCAGGATCAAGTGATCCTCCTGCCTCGGCCTCCTGAATAGCTGGGATTACAGGCATGCACCACCACGCCTGGCCAATTTTTCTGTTTTTAATAATGACGGAGTTTCACGGTGTTGGTCATGCTGGTCTCGAACTCCTGACCTCGTGATCTGTCTGCCTCGGCCTCCCAAAGTCCTGGGATTAGAGGTGCGAGCCACCACTCCCGGCCAAAATATATATATATTTTTAAAGATGGAAAGGCATCTCCCAATTGTGCAGGGCCAAGGCTTCCTGGGAGGCTGGTGGGGCTTGTGCCCAGTGGGCAGGGAGCACCACCCAGAGGTTGTCTTGGGTCATTGCATGAAGAGGGTCCCTGCTGCCCAGCCTGGGAACAGTCAGGCATCAGGGAAGAGGAGCTTCCTGTCTCAAAGTGCAGATCCCAGCCTGTCAGAAGGGCCAGAATCCCCAACCCAGAGATAAGTCAGACAAGTGTCAGTTTTCTTCCCTTTATGGATGAGGAAAATACGGCTCAGAAAAGTGAAATGAACTTGTACTTAATAGCAAGAAAATGGCATAGCTGGGGATGAAACCTAGGTCTGACTCTTAGTGATTCAGTTTCATGCATACAAAGAGTCCCAGAGTTTGGGGGCTGTGGTGGGATGGTGGGAGTTGCGTGAGGGACAACATCCTGGGGAAAGGTGGGTTCTTGATGAGCTGCCTGCCTGGTTCCAGCATGTAAGAGTGCCTGCTTCTCATGGTGAAAACCTCTCCACTTTTAACCTTCCTCTCTCCAGCCGAAACTCTCAGAACAGAGTTCAATGAACATGATTTTCTGTCCCCAGTAGAATTTCTCATTAAAAATCCCAGATCCCTGTAATTATTTTAACAAGTGCCTCCTCCCTTTATCTGCTGTTATTTTGCCCTCCCCCTATGCTACCTTTTCAGCATTTATCATCTCATTTGATCCTGGCAGCAGGGATTTAGCAGGAACTAGCAGAGACTTGCTGGTTGGAGCTGGTTGGCGGCCAGAGCACTTTCCCTGCAGCCCCCGCCTTTTGCTTCCCCGCTTTGCTCCTCCGGCCCAACCCCATGCCACTGAGGTTTTGTTGTTGTGTCTTGTTTTGCAGACATTTTGAGTTCATATGAGGTTGTTCATCGAATCCTCAAAGGGAAAATCACTGGTGCTTTGAACTCAGAGGTAACTGCCCCTGCTTCTAACTTGGCTATTCTCCCTCCACTCCTGCCCTTGGGGTCTCTGCAGCAGGCTGCAGCCTAGGCCTGGATACAGTATTTACCTGGCATTCTTAGATCAAATGAATTGGTTATCTGAGGGGTTGGGTGAACTGGCTGGGGTGGGCCTTCCTTCCCACCAAGGCTTTGTCTTTCTCTTCCAGTCGCACATCCTAAAGTTTGAAGAGTCTAAATAATGGGGCTCCCCTCAGCATGTTCCCTCTCCTGTTTGCCACGGATCCAGAGGCCACCTGCCCTGCCTTCTCGTACCCCTTTCACCCTTGAGGCCTGGGAGGTGAAAAAAGCCAGACTGTGCCCAGGATTGATTTTCATTTTGCTTTTACTCCCAACTTCCCTCCCGAAAGAGAGTGAAGTCTCATTTGTCATGTGTCTTCAGTCCCCAACTTGGCATGAACATCTGAACCAAACATAGGAAACTACCATTAGGTTGAAAGCCTGAGGCAGCTGGGATGGCCTTTCTTGTGTCTCTTCTTTGTACCCCAGAGCACGATATAAGTGGTCCTAACAGATTCTGGATAATGGAGAAGCCCTCTGCTAGTTTTCCTGGCATTCAATGTAGAATAGGTAGAGAATATTTAATCGATGAGCAAATAAATGTTGGCATGTTTCCTGAGTTTGGAGTGATTGATACTTCTTTCCAGCCACCCTTCCACTGCCCTGCCCTGCCCTGCCCTCTAAAACTGCTGCAGTGAGATTAGAGCCTGCCAGTGTGGGCTCTGGGCCATGCAAACCCTGCCTGGGATATAGATACATGCTTGAGGTGTAGGGTAAGAGTTAGTTTCATTTCTTCTTGCCTTCTAAGTGGAGAGAAGAAAATTGTTTCATGATGATATGGCCTTGATTCTTTTTTATACTTTGTACTTTATTAGAACCCTAAACTTAAGGTCATAAAAGGGAGTGCTGGGTTTGGCAAGAAAAATGGAGGATTCTCCTAGAGTTGGTGTTATGCAACTCACAGGAGCAGGCATTTCCCTCTATGTCAAGTGAACGTGAACCCCACTGTTTCTTCAAATAATTTTATTAGAGCCAAACTATTTAAATAATTTTATTTGTTTCATCCTTTGGTAGATGAGAAAAATACATTACAAAATACATTATACAGAAGACAGCTCACAGTACACATTACTAAAAACACAATCTACATTCCAGCCAGGGCTGGTAGTAAGTTCAGAAGAAAGCCACAGAGGCCTTGAAAACCAGATTTCAGCTCTATGGAATGAATTTTCCCCTTATGTCCCGTCTTTATCTCAACCTCAGCATATGTTTTATTAGCACCCCTAATTATGTGGGTGTGGGTAGGGTTAGAGCAGCATTGAGTGGGACTGGTGGACTCCCCATCCACCTAAAGCAGCAAACATTAAAAGTCCCTCAAAAGAAAAGGGGTGGGGGAGGGGAAAGAATGGGCAATATGAAAATTGCCGTGTCTCAAAGCATTACAGAACTGCTCTAGCATCCTACAGTTCCCAGGCAGCTGTCCCAAGTCTGGGTTTTCTGAGACTTGGGTCTTCACTTGGCCATCCTTGGCCTCTGTCATTTCAATCTTTGTGAGAGCTGCTGGCATCGTAGGTCCTAAGAGGCTGTCTCAGTCCCAGAGCAAGCTTATAGACAAAGCGATACAGGCAGCACCCGCTAGATGCAAAGTCATGCCCAAACTTTTACAACAGCAAGTACATACAACACAGCACTGACAGTTCCATCTCAGTACAGATCCCCACCTCACCTTCCCTTCCTGGATGTTCCTGAGCCTGGGATAAGGACACAGGTGTATAGAACAACCCCCGCTTAAAATGCTAACCCTTTCTAGTAGGACCCACCTAGGGGGAGTGGCTTGAAAGAATCCATAATTTCCCAAGCCAAACAACTTCAGAGCTACACCTGTTCTTTTTGATAAAGCCAAATGAAGCAAGAAAGGAAGGTGAGCAGAGCTTACCAATGATCACCATCCAGTGCTGGTTAGAAGCCACTTTCCAGGAGAGGAACCAGTGAACAGCGAAGAGTTGCAGCCACACAGCTGAGATCAGAAAAGACCACATACACACTTGGAGACTGTGTCCCCATCCCCACTCAATTCATTCAAAAGGAATTCTACGAAGCAGCCTCTTGAGCCTCATTTTCTTTTTCCCAGAAATTTGAAAACATCTGTGACTAGAAAAGTAGTCCTAAGAATTAACACCATCGTTTCAGCCTACCACATTGTAGTTTGGCAGGCCAGGCTCTGCATTCCAAGGGGGCAAGTGCTGGTTGCTCCAGAGGCCTTGAGGAGAAATCTAGGGGCAGACCAGGTGCGTGCTTCAGCTCCATGTTTCTCTTGCTTTAGCAGCAAAACGCAGCCTCTCATCTCTACCAAAGCAACAGTGGACTCGTACCCCTCCCCACCTCCCAAGTAGTTCAGGGGATGGGGTGGGATGTGCGAATAAAAATAAAGATGAGTCAAGACCACCATCTTCAAATTAACAAACTGTAATTGTTTTCCCAAAGATACATTTTTTTCATACACATCCATCATACACTGTAACCAAAAAAAGCAGTGTACATGAAATAAGAGAAAATAAATTAAAAATCCATAGCATAGGTAAGGAGGCTCTAGTCTGGAGCACAGCTGAGTTTCCAGCAATATAAGGAGGCTCGAAAGTTTCTTTTATAAGAATGCCTGCTAGCAAGGGTTCCAGCAAGGTGGTTGGTTGGTCTGTAAGTCAGTCTTGAGTACTTGAAACAGTTCTGTGTTTGTTTTTTTTTTCCTTAGCGTTTAGAATAGCCATCATTGTCCTGCAATAGGCAGAGCTATCACGTCCAGGAAAAATGAGGGAGGGAACCACAGAGGCAGCGTGAGATCCAAATACAGCATTCAAAGGTAATTGGTCCAGTGGTGCCTGGGGAGGGAGGAAGGGTGATACTCCAGGGTTAGCCGTCTTCCTTTGGGGGTGTGTACCAGCCTGCAAAGAAATGGAACAGTCAGTGAGGTGGAGGTTCAGGCCCACCCTCCCTGTCCTGCCCCAATCCCTGACGATGTCTCCAGTGTCAGAGGTAAGAGGATGCTGGGGAGGGCTATGCTGTGTGGGGAGAGGTGTAGGGGAAGCTGAGAGCCTGCATACCTGGAGATGAGTGAGAAAGGGGAATGATGTGCCCAACCTGAGATGACGGGGGAGTTAGATTAGCTGTTTCAAAAGGTGGTCAAGAAGTGGGTAGCACCAAGTTTATCGGTAATATGATCATTTTGGTGTGTTTCTGGAAGAGGTTGTGAACGTTAGCCACCGCCAGTCCCTCCTGGGAGAACTGGGGCAGGTGCTGTGTTAACTGGTGGTTGAATATCAGAAACCCAGAAGGGGTTCTTGCTCTGTGGCTGGAAGTGAAAACCTGGGCGTGGCAAGTGTCCGAATCTCCTGAGTCCTGGCTCCAGCCTCACCGTTTTTTTCGTGGATCTGCACCAAGGACTTGTAGGACTGCTGTGCTCTTGTCAGACTGTATTGAGACTGGGAGGAGGAAGCCACCAGATCAGGCCATGGCCAGCTGTGGCCTTACTGCCCCTCGCCTTCTGCAGGCTGTCACCCAGAGACCCCGGAGTCCCAGCTCCCAGCACTGTGGTCTAGTAAAATACTAAGTACCCTCCACCTGGGAGGTCCCTTGGGGGCATAATCCCATAGTCTTCCTTCTCTAGACCGGCACCCTCCCAAAAGTCCTAGGAGTGCCCCTAGGGGCCAAGGCACAGTTGTTCCACTGTGGGGACCCTAGGCCCTCTCATCCAGTGCCACCAGTCCAGAGGCCTTATGCTCATTCCTCTAAAGAAGGCAGCCTTGGCCTGCTAGTGGCCCCAAGTGTACTTGGCTCCACCCAGCCCCACCGGCCCCAGGGCCAGGATCCTTACTTTGTTGGCTCCAAACTGCACTCGTGCTTTCCCCTTCACCAGTGTGGCACTGATCTGCATGATCACTGACTCTATGGAGTAGGCACTGCTCCAGCCCTGGGTGGAGGGAGGGACAAGGCAAGCAGGTCCGGATGGAGCTTCCAGAGAAGCCTCATGCTTGTCCTCTGGGCAATCAGCTGTGTCTATAGGAGGGCTCTTGCCCTTTGCCCCCAGCACTGCCACCACCTGTCTTTCTGGGTCAGTGGGTGCAGACCCAGCCCAGCAGAATGAAAGGGCCACATCATGCCTATCATCCAGCCTGCAGAGGTTTATGCTGTAAAGCTCAGCCAATCCCCTGCCAGGCTGGCCTGGCCAAGGAGAGGCAGGCTCACCTGTTTGGTGAGAAGTTCCATGCAGATGGCCCCTCCGCCCAGAACATACCTGCATGAGAAAGGTTAGTCAGCTGTGCCTGACAAAAGCTCCAAGTCTCTTCCCCGCCCTCTGCCAGAGGAGATGCCCTCTTCTGCATGCCAGCCACTCACCCTCCAGAGAGGACTGGAGACACAACCCTGACAAATGGTGGGTCAAAGGGAAAGTTATCCTGAGAGAGAGAGAGAGATGACAATCAGGGGAGGGAGGCCAGCATCCTCCACAGGACTGTCAGGCAGGCGGGGCAGCCTAGGCCAGAGGGAGACACTGGAAAGGAAAAGCCTTACTTTAAAGGAAAAGTTAAGTAGGATGAAGTCGGCTCCTTCTTTCTCTTTGAGGATCTGGAGATCGTTGTGCAAAGCGCTGTCCTGGTCAACTCTAAGAAGCAACAAGCCTAGGCTCAGATGCCTGGTTCCAGCTCAGGGAGCTTCATAAGGGCTCCCCTGCCCTGGCTGGCAGCAGACCACCAAACCACTGCCCACACCCACTCCGGGACCCTGAACGAAAATGCTGGATGGGGCTGCCCTGGAGATCCCACCACAGTAGCCCCACTCATACTCCTCCTCAACTTCCTCTCCAATCCCAGAGTCCCCACTCACTTGAGGAGTTTGACATTCCAATCATACAGACTGTCATTCACGAGTTCGACTGCATAGTTTCCTGGAAGGAGGGAAAAGATAGGTGTTAGTAGGATGGTCCAGGTGGTGAGTGGATTCTAATGCAGACCCCTTTCCCAGACTGAGAGAAAAAGATCAACAGCTGTAGGTTCACCACAGATGGACATGCAACCAAGCCACTGGCTTCAGGAGCTCCATTCTTGGCCTGAAAAGTTCATAAGCAGTCCTGGACCCCAGAACCTCTTGGGCCCCTTGCCACCATACCCTTCTTTATGGGTGACTCCTGTGCAGGCCCCTCTCTGGGGCAAACTCACCGCCTTTGAAACTCTGTGATCGGTATATATCCCTGAGCTCCTTCATCAGCCGGTCAGTGGCCTGCACCGAGCCAGACACTGCACCCTGTGAGGGACGATGACACGAACATTCCTTGGTCGTGTGGTTTGTAAACACACGTTAGACCTTAGGGGCAGTCTGGCAGCTTGCCCAGGATTTAAGGAAGGATTAGGCACACCCCAAAAAAGGAGTCTGCTCTCCATACTGAGGTGCGATGGCCTACTACTTCCCAGCCATTTCCCACCAACCCCTTCACCAGCCTCTCTCTAGAAGGCACGTACATTTAAGTAATCTTGCCTCTGGTTCTTTTTAATTTTCTCTAGGATGGCCAAGTTTTCTTTTCCAATGCCATCATCTTCAGATTTCTTGCCCTCAGCTGGCTCTTCCTCTTTCATTTCATAGTGATCTAAGTCTTCTGTGTCCTGGGGGAGGTGTGGGGTGAGAGTGAAAAGGAAAAAAACCAACACAGGTTAGAGAATGACCACCACCTTCCCAGTCCCATTTGGCGAAGAGCCAAAAGTTAAGGTGCAGCAGTCCATCTAGCAAGTCTTATTAACACAACACGCTTCCCATTTTTAGAACAACTTCCAGCCCCATTCCCCCCATAGTCTAAAGGATTAAGGCAAATGTCTTCTTCAGCTCTCAAGCTACAGCAAAGACTTAGGAAGTGAGCAGAGCTGCAGCTGAGACCGAGGCAGGAACTTAGCCCTCTTGTTCCCTGGACTGACCCTACTCCAACTGTTCCTGAAACTCCCTTGGCAGCAGAAACTCTTCCCTAATTCCTAGCAGAAATGACTTGGGCCTGACCCTGTGACTCAAAGCTCATGTTTTACCAGGTGACTATTGCACCCGGGAGTTCTCAGGGCCCCAAGCCTAAAAGAGCAACCCGGATCATTAAATCTCCTCTCCTCGCTACAAATGGAGGGCATGAAGCAGGTATGCGGAGGCACCCACTGCCAGATGGAAATGAGAAAGGATGTCCAGAGAGATACATGGAAGAGGTCAAGAACAGAATTAGCCCCTTATTCATCCTGCTCTAAGTGAGTAAGCAGCTAGCCCACTGAGCATAGGGGAGGAGGAGACCCTAGATAGGGTTCAGCCCCTCAGCCAGATGTTGGGAGTGTGGCCCAGAGGGCTGTCCACTGTCTGGGAGGAGTAAATTTCATGTCATCAGCCCTTTGCCAGTCTCAAGAACCTTGCAGGGTTATAGAATCTGGGATATTAACCTAATGTTAGGAAATAAAAGTAATCAGAGTGATCTCCCCATTTCTGGCAGGACATACCTAATTATTACATCAGCAGGTAACGTGTACTGAGTGTTTATTACATGCCAGGTTCTGTCCTAGGTGCTACACATACTAGCTCATTTCATTCTTTCCACCACCACTCATTATTCTATCATTATCCATTTTACAGATGCGGAAGCTGAGTCTAGTGAGGTTGCTTATCGTGCCTAGTCACAGAACTCTTAGCAGAGCTCAGATTCAGTCAAGTTCTGTCTAGCTCTAAATCTCAAATTCCTAACCATGATTTTATATCCTGTACAAGTATGTTTTTAGAGAATATATCAGATAGATTGTTTAGCACTTATATATCGTCTGAAGTATTTTATATATAACACCTCATTTAATCTCAAGACAACCATATGCAGTAGGTATTATAATCCTACTTTGTAAGTAAGACAACTAGGCCGGGCATGGTGGCTCACGCCTGTAATCACAGCACTTTGGGAGGCCGAGGTGGGCGGATCACAAGGTCAGGAGATCAAGGCCATCCTGGCTAACACGGTGAAATCCTGTCTCTGCTAAAAATACAAAAAATTAGCCGGGTGTGGTGGCGGGCGCCTGTAGTCCCAGCTACTAGGGAGGCTGAGGCAGGAGAATGGTGTGAACCCGGGAGGTGGAGCTTGCAGTGAGTGCAGATCACACCACTGCACTGCAGCCTGGGCAACAAAGCGAGACTGCCTCAAAAAAAAAAAAAAAAAAAAAAAAAAAAACTGTAGCTTAGTGAGATTACATAAAATTCCTCAATTAGGATAGCTAGGATACAAACACAGGTTTGTTGGACTCCAAAGTCATTTGAAATTAACTTACCCAGTATTTGGTTTGAACCACATTGCACCTGTCTTCAGTGGTTGGATATGGGTGCCCTGTCTCCTCTACTACACTGGCTATTCCTCCGGGTCAGTAAATCTGTCTTTATTCTTTCATATTTTTCTCTCTCCAGTTCTAGACTGGAGTTCTGGATATGGCTGATCAATTCCTTTGGTATTTTTCTCTCTCCAGTTCCAGACTGGAGTTCTGGATATGGGTGATCAATGCTGCTGACTGAAAGAGCTTCCAGCCAATGCCACCTCAGGGGGCAAGCCTACCTCAGGCATCTCCTCATCTTCATCTTCTGAAGACACGTCTTCCTGTGTGCACTGCAGCGGGGAGGGGAAAGACGGAGATCAGAGCCCCAGTGGCTTGCTACAATGCAGCCTCCAACCTACTCCCCTGAGTCCACAGGTCTGGAAGCTGTGTGCCTGCCTGTAATGTTGCCAGTCTCTCCACCAGCCAGATCTGAGTGGAAGCAACAGCCCAGGGAATGGCTTTGCTACCAGCCCGTTATTTTTCGCCTATCACTGCCAAAGAATAAAAGAAAAGCAAAATGGCTGTCTCTGTCACCCACCTCATAAATCTCAGTTTAATTTTCCTAAGAACCCCTCCTTTACTTGATCTTCTTTAGACTGATATTGCATTCTTGGTTCTCACTAAGGGGCCTGGGTCCCCAGTGGCCACCAACTGTTATTGCTAAGATAATGGTAAAAATTCCCTGCTACCTTTCAACATTTGGGATGCTGCCCGTGAGAGTGAGTTTCGATATGAGAGATGAAGCTACCAGTGCCCCATTTAGCAAGAGAAGATTCCCATCTGGAGAAGAACGAGGGTGAGAGTCATAAGACATGTATGCTTTTGGGAGCTGGTGGGGATGGAGGAAAACTACTGCAGATTTGTCTCAATTATTTACTGAGTACTCTGTGGGGCAACTCTGCACAACAGGGCCCGAGGCTCCTCAGCTTCTCACCTGCTCTGCTGGCAAGGGTTGATCCAGCATCTCCACATCTGGATGCTGAGGGAGGTTATAGAGTTTACACAGGTCGGAGATGATCCTCTTCAGATGCTGCAATAGCTACAGGTAGGGGAGCACAGAGATATCAAATACTCCTTTCCTACTCCAATCTGGACAAGTGCATGGATGAGCTCTTAGTTCGGGCCCCACACCAATACCTAGTTTTCTAAGCCTTATGGGCCATGTGGCGGTGGGAATGAGTCTCCTGATGGACCAATCCCGGGGCCGGTGCAGGGTCTCCCTCTGGATTCGGTAAGCAACTCCCCTGAGAGATTGTACCCTAAATGTTGAGCTGTGTACCGTCTACTTTTCAGGATCCCTTTCACAGGATGCTTTTGTGGCATGGGCCTCATAGGAACAAAATGCACCCCTACCCTGTGGCCCCCTCACCAGAGTATTCCCTTTCTTTATGTCCACCAGCCTCTCCAAGACAGCAGCCAAGTTAGGGTCATCAGACTCCACCGACCAGATGGGGGGCACAGCAGGATATGACTCCTGAAGGGAAAAGAGCAACAAGAGCAATCAAATTGGGTGACTGGGAAAACCCAAATTTTGCCTGTCCTCTTCCCCCCAAGACTTCTAGCCCCTTTTCTTCCCACCCCCACCCCCTACACACACATAAAAGCCCAACTCAGGTCAGCATCTAACCAAGCAGCTTCACAATAAGAAAAACAGTCCCTGGGATGACCCTTTCCAAGAAGCAGACTGGAACCTTTTCTTTCTTTCCTCGAGAGTACAAACCAGGAAACCTAGCACAGCCAAACTTGGCTAACGGCGAAGGGGGATTCCTCATCTCCTGCACTGCCTATACAAGTTCTAGACTTCAAGTTCTCCCTGGACCCAGAACAGAGTCCTCCAAGCTTGCTTTTCAGACTCCAGAATGGGCTGAGGAAGGGATCACCTCATCACCATGGCACTGAAGTGAAAAAAGCAGAGTTCTGTAGGAAAGCATAAAAACTAGACTGTATCTCCAGAACCCAAGAGTCAAAGGGTACTGGCAAGAATCTACTCACACCGCTCCCAGAAGAGCCCCTCAAAGACCAATTCTCCCCACCTCTCTCTTGGGAACCTGCCACCTTCTCAGTCCAGGCGTGGGCTGTAGGGCTCCACATGGCAGGCTGGGAGAAAGCCTACGCTACTGACATTCCCAGCATTCCTGAGCCACGGTGCCAAATGCAGCCTGACCAGACTCCCCCTCTGCCCAAACCAAGGGGGCTAGTTTAGGCCAAGTATCCTTTATAGCCATGGGGAGTCTGGCTCAGGACCCCCTAAATTTAACTTCCTGCCAGGGACAAAAGCAGTAAATGGCCGCTGGCAACAGAAAGAGCAGCTGGATGGGGGCAAACCTACCCTTAAGGAATTAGAAGCTTAATTCAGAAACAAAATTAACTCTTGAGGTTCCCACACAAGCCAGGGAAACCTTATCCACCTCCACTGGGTATCTTAGCACTGTCATGACTCTAATCCCCAATGCTGAAGGCAAAATAATTATCAAAGATGCCCAAGTCTTCACTTGACTGAGCCACTCCTAGTCCTTCAATTTTAAGTTTCTAGCAGGAAAAGAGAAACGAAATGAAAGAGAAATGGGACACATGAGTTTTGGTGGGGCACCAATCAATCCAAACTGAGGCTTTACCTCACCAAACCTTAACCTGGTCTGATTGAGAAAACGGACAGAAAACACCATGTAAGTTGAATTCAGTTCTCCAAGTAGCAGAGAATTCACAACTCTGCCTTTCCCCAGGCTACTCAGATTAGGTCTGCCTGCTTGGATGAAGTACTGTCTGCTAGCATTTCAGCTACTGCTCCGGTAGAGAGAATACCATCACAGCAGGTAACACCAACCAATGTAAGTGCTATACCATGCAGTACCAGACATTCCCAAATTAGCAGAAGCCAATTCTCTATTCAAGGGATGTCTGAGGGTAGATCAGGCAGGAGACATGTAAGGTGTATGCCTAGGATGGAATGACGCTCACAGGGGAGAAATGGAACTGTTACTGCCTAGAATAAATGGGGGTAGCGCTGGCACATCACATCACTATCATTACCAGGAAAAGCAACAACCCAGGGCAAATGGACATATCCACAGGGAACAGGGAGGGGAGTGGCAGAACTGCTACCAGCTGAGGCAAAAAGAGGAGAGTTAGAGGTTACACCAGAAAGAATTAAAAGGAGAGAAGGAAGAGGAGTCAACGAACTGCAAACTATCACTTGGTGAAGTTGAGAGAACAAGAGGGGCTGCCTGAGGGATGCCTAGGCGGGGATCCCACAGGTGGCAACCTCCTAAGTCAGAGGTACTACTGAGAAGAGGGCATCACTGAAATGTGCAGAGGGTTTCAGGCCAGGTCTTTGCAGCTGGGATCAGTGCCGAGGCCTACTATTTTGAAATAAGAGTAAGGGGAAGAAAGGCGCATTCCTAGGTAGCAAGGTAAAGTTGTGGAGCAGCCAAAAAGAGCCAAAATCGTGAACCTTGGGATGGTGGGTGGCTTCGTGAAAACGGGTAGTCTAAGCGCCATATGTCAGGGTGTCCCTCACTATCGGGGTCAATGGTAGAGATTCTGGGTGCACCGCATAACCTCTAGCAACAGAAACAAATGTAACCTGGAGAGAAAGAGCTGAGCCCTGAGAGGGGCTTCGGCCTCCCAGGTCCTTCAAGAGCAAAAAGCTGGATGGAGTGATCCTGGGTCCCTGACAAGGGGCCCCACAGAGGGGCACGAGAGGGGTCCTCACCGTGATGTTGCAGTGGATGCGGACAGGATCCCCAGGCACCGACCCCCGTGGAGGGAGATGCGGTCCGGGCGCGGCCCCCGCCCCGGCCCCTCCGGCCCCAGCCAGCAGGAACTCGCAGCTCAGCTCGTCCAGGCAGGCGCTGGCAATGCGGAAGCGCTCGTGGCCGCGGTGGAAGATGGACTCGAGCAGCTTCAGCTCTCGCCTCAGGCAGGGCCCCGGCCCCGGGCCCCCCCCTGGGCCGCCCCGG
>NW_016804262.1:2232975-2261309 GCF_001698545.2 Rhinopithecus bieti
GGCCGGCGGGCCGGGAGCCTCCGGCCTCCGCTCCGGGCTCCGCCGCCGCCGCCGCCGCCGCGGTCCGCACTTCCTGATCCCCCCTTCGCCAAGATGGCGCCGCCGCCACCTCCGGGACAGGCCCCCCCCCTCCGCTCGCTGGCCCCCCCAGCCGCCGGAAGCCGCGCGCCCCTCCTCCTCCTCCTCCTTCTGGGCGGCCCCGCCTCCGTCCCCCTCACGTGACTTCCCTGCTCTAGCCTCCTCCACGTGATCTCTCCGTCTTTCCCGCCCCCCGGTTCTCGCCTGCCACCCTCTACATGTGACCCGGGGTCTGGGGCTTGCCTCTGTGAGCGCCTCTGTGCGTGTTTGCGTACGTCGTGCGTGCTTGCGCGCGGCGCCCCTTTGCCTGCGCTCCCCTCTCACGTGACCCGGCGCCGCGTGCTCCCAGGGGCTACCCGCGCAGAACGCTGTTTCCTGCCTCGGGCCCCGCTTCCCCCGCCCCCGAGCCGTGGCGAGCGTGCCGGGCGCTCCATGGACAGAGAAGAAAGAAGTGCGGTCTTCGCCGTGCAGTCTTTATCCTGCGCCCCCATGCTAGTCTTCGGCGCAGGATACCGGAGCCTCTGCTCCCCGTGGGGGTGGGCATGCGGCGTCTTCATACTGAGGGGTGTGTGGTCGGGGTAGAAGCCGGGGACCGGAATGCAAGTGGCGGGGATTCTCGTCCCAGCCCTTTCTCTGATGGCGTTTTGTGACCTTGGGTTAACCACTTTCCCGCCAAGTCTCAGTTTCCTCATCTGTACAATGGCTCTCATGAGGATGATGCCTGTTTTTCCTATTTCCAGGGAGGGATTCGATTAGAGGACACCATAAAATGAGGAATGATAATAGGTCACTGTCGGTTATGTACAAGTGTTAGTCAGTATCTGGCCTTTCGCGCTTTTCAGACCCCATGGGTCTGGACGAGGTTGGGGGAAGGACAGCATGGGCTTCCTCTACGGAGTCATGGAAGGGTGCTGACTCGGGTGGACCCCATTACCCTTCGTAGGCCTAAATGGCTAATACCTTGTCGCAGTGGTCCTGGCAGTTGCCGGAGTAGGTAGTGCCTCCGGACTCTCGCTAGGTGGCACTATCGCAAAGGACAAAGCTGGCTGAAGCTACAGAAATCCCGAGCTGGCGTTCGTTTGCCAAGGGCAGGTGTTGTTAGCCTGTGGTAAGGCCTGGTCATTTCTGCTGGGCCAACTCAGCCCTTACACCACTACCACTGGCCGGATTGCCCGCTTTCTCTCCCACTTGGACTAAAATAAGCTAGCCTTTGCTGAAAGACTCTTCAGTTGCCTCTGCAGAGGCCTCCTTTGGTCAAGTTGGGGTATGGATATTTAAAGATGATTACGGTTACGGTCTGCTCCTGGTCTTCCTGGGGCCATTTGTCTGGTTTGGGTAGCCTGAACAGTTCATTACATGTTGACTTTGTGTCTGTGTGTACAAGCTGAAAGCATAAAAGGCTGTGGTAGGAATTCCTGTTTATTATTTCCTGAGCGAAGGTGTTTTGCAAATCTTAAAATATATATATGTATTTTAAGATTATATAAATATATATATATATTTTAAGACAGGGTCTTGCTACCTCGCCCAGGCTGGAGTGCAGGGGCACAATCTCAGCTCACTGCAGGTTCGACCTCCTCAAGGAGACCTCAAGCTATCCTCCCACCTCAGCCTCCCAAGTAGCTGGGATTACAGGTGCGTGCTACCACAGCTGGCTAATTTTTGTATTTTTTTTGTAGAAAGGGGTCTTGGTATGTTGTCCAGGCTGGTCTCAAACTCCTGGGCTCAAGTGATCTGCCCATCTCGGCCTCCCAAAGTGCTGGGATTACAGATGTGAGCCACTGTGCCCAGGTACAAATATTTTTAAATCTCCCAACAACATTGCAAGGTAAGTATTTTTACCTCTATTTACAACTGGGGGAAAGGAGTCACTCTGCAAGAAGATACAGCCTGTAAACAGAGTTTCTAAGCCTGTCTCCAAAGTCCATGCCCTTGTACCCGACTCTGCCTTTTTTAGTGGTTTGAAACCCAGCTCTGCCAACTACTAATGATGTGACTGTGGGGAAATTACTTAGCTTGTTTGTGCCTCAGTTTTCACATCTGTAAAATGGAGATCATAATAGTACCGACTTGTTAGGAGGATTATGTAAGAACACACGTAAAGTGCATAAAATAGTGCCCGTGGTAAGAACTCAAACATTTTTTTAAAAATCGGGGCTCAGCATGGCTTGTGTCTAGTGAACGGAGAGAAGGGTAGGAGGTAAGTCCAGTGAAGAAAGCAGGGGCTAGATTATGGAGACAACAGTACATTGTTTGGGTTTTATTCAAAGCACAATGGGAAACCCCTGGAGGATTTTAAGCAGGAAGTGGCATGAGCTGATTTAAAAATTTAAAAGATGGCCTCTTGTGTTGGCTTACGCTTGTAATCCCAGCGCTTTGGGAGGCCAAGGCGGGTGGATAACGAGGTCAGGAGATCGAGACCTTTCTGGCTGACACGGTGAAATTCCGTCTCTTAAACAAAATACAAAAAATTAGCCGGGCGTGGTGGCGGGCACCTGTAGTCCAGCTACTCCAGAGGCTGAGGCAGGAGAATGGCTTAACCTGGGAGGCGGAGCTTGCAGTGAGCCGAGATTGCGCCACTGCACCCCAGCCTGGGTGACAGAGGAAGACTCCGTCTCAAAAACAAAAACAAATTTAAAAGATCACTCTGGCTGTTCTGTGGAAAATGGATTGTAGGGATTTTTTTTTTTCTCCAAAAAATCATTCATTACAGGTGCCCATATTTGGAGTAGAGTGAGCAACCTCCTTTGACTTGCTCCCTGAGCATAGAATTCTGTCATTGACTCAACAAATTATGTCCTGAGCACTTGGTCTTTGCAGGAATTGTAGAGGGCACTGGGGATGCAGAGATAAAGAAGATGATGGCCCCTGTGGGAACATGATTTGTGGTACAGAGGAGAGGCTCCTAACATGACAGCTCCTACTCATTACTTTTGTTGTATTCTTGCTCCAGCCCTTAGGAGCACGCAGTGATGGATGAAGTGAAGCCAGATCTCACTGACAGTAATACAATATGATGAACACAATAATAGGGATCAAGAAGGGGAAGGGCCTTGAAGGGCGATATTATTAATAGGATTAACTGCCAAAAAAGAATTTGAAAGTAAGAGTTTCTTAGGTGGAATGGGAGAACATTCTGAAAGAACTAGGCCCTAAAGTAGAAGGAGGTTGGGAAGAAAGGTCTAAAACAAAGAAAATGATTTAAGAAGGGGGTTGGTATGGTGGCTCACGCCTGTAATCCCAACACTGTGGGAGGCAGCTGAGGTGGGCAGATCACATGAGGCCAGGAGTTTGAGACCAGCCTGGCCAACGTGGTGAAACCCCATCTCTACTAAAAATACAACAATTAGTCGGGCATGGTGGCGGGGTACCTGTAGTCTCAGCTACTCGGGAGTCTGAGGCTCGAAAAACACTTGAACGCAGGAGGCGGACGTTGCAGCGAGCCAAGGAGCCAAGATGGTGCCACTACACTCCAGCCTGGGTGACAGTGAGACTCTATGACTCAAAATAAATAAATAAATAAATAAATAAAAAATAAAGGAGGGAAAGGGACAAGGAGGGAGCTCAGCATAGGCAAGAGTTGTAGAGGTGTTGGTCATTGGTGCTATTGCCTGAGATCCCAGGGTAACCCTGATAGCCTGGTAGTATCAATGCTTCTGAAAGTCAGTTTAGCAATTAAAACTTTAACCCAGCAATTACACTTGGAAAGAAAAGGCATGTGCACAAATTTGCCTAAAAGGGAACACTATGTACCTGTGAAAAATAGTTATCAAAAATACTTATTGGTATGGAGAGTTGTTTGAGAAATAGTAAATGAAAAAAGATTAGACTGAAGTGAGCTGAAGATTTAAAAAAATTAAAAAAGAAAGGTGGTTACAAAGCTATATTACAGTGTGCTCCATTAACAAAAATATGTGATTTAGTTATGTACCCATCAGAAATGTATATATAGTCATGTGTCAGTTAATGATGGGATACATTCTGAGAAATGTGTCTCGGTGGCTTTTTGTTGTGTAAGTGTCATAGAGTGTACCTAGATGGTGTAGCCTACACACCTAGCCTATAGGGTCTAACAGCTCCTAGGCTACAAACCTATACTGCATGTTATACTCTACTGAATACAGTCGCTGCATCCCTCGTGCCCACCAGAATTCCTGCAATTACTGTAGGCAGTTGAAACACAATAGTATGTATTCGTGTATCTATCTAAACACAGGAAAGGTACAGCAAAAATACAGTGTTACAATTTTATGGGGGCCACCTTTGTATATTGCAATCTGTTGTTGACTGAGAAGCCATTACATGGTACATGACTATATTTGTATATCAAAAGTATGAAAAAGAGTGTTCACAGCAGTATTATTTTTCAATAGCCCAAATAGGAAACAACCAAAATATCCATCAGTGGTGAAATTGATAAATGATAGTATATTCATACAGCAATGAAGGTGAATTAACTACAACTATATTCAGCAGTGTTCACGATTCTCACTAACATGTTTTTTAAAAAAAACAGACACAGAACGGGCACGATAGCTCACACCTGTAATCCCAGCACTTTGGAAGGCCGAGGCAGGTGGATCATCTGATGTCAGGAGTTTGAGACCAACCTGACCAACATGGTGAAACCCTGTCTCTACTAAAAATACAAAAAATTACCTGGGTGTGGTGGCACATGCCTGTAATCCCAGCTACTCAGGAGGCTGAGGCAGGAGAATTGCTTGAACCCAGGAGGTAGAGGTTGCAGTGAGCCCAGATCACGCCATTGTACTCCAGCCTGGGCAACAAGACCAAACGCAAACACACACACACACACACACACACACACACACACACACACAAAAGATTATGATTCCATTTATAAAAAGTTCCGCAGGCAAAGTTGATCTCTGCTATTAGAAGACAGGACAGTAGTTATTTATTTTACCTTCAGTCATTTTTTTTAAATTGTGGTAAAATACACATAAAATCTGCTACTTTAAGTATTTTAAAGTGTATGACTCAGTGGCATTCAGTGCATTCACAAATTGTATAACCATTACCACTGTCTAGTTCCAGGTAGGTAGTCACCACTCCCCATTCCTCCCTCCTCCCAAAATGTTAGTTTTTGTTTTTTTTTTTTTGAGATGGAGTCTTGCTCTGTCGCCAAGGCTGGAGTGCAGTGGTGCGATCTTGGCTCACTGCAAGCTCCGCCTCCCGGGTTAACGCCGTTCTCCTGCCTCAGCCTCCTGAGTAGCTGGGACTACAGGTGCCTACCACTACGCCCAGCTAATTTTTTTGTATTTTTAGTAGAGACAGGGTTTCACTGTGTTAGCCAGGATGGTCTCGATCTCCTGACCTTGTGATCCACCGGCCTCAGCCTCCCAAAGTGCTGAGATTACAGGTGTAAGCCACCGCGCCCAGCCCCAAGGTGTTACTTTTGAAGAAGAGAGAAGAACTACTGGAAGGGTCATCGTGGGGACTTCTGGATATTAGTTATGTGTGTTCCTTAAAAAAAAAAAAAAAAAAATCTAAATGGTGGCTATATGGCTGTGTTTATGTTGTGAAAAATTAGCTATATACTTTATATACTTTGCTGTATGAATGTTATATCTAAGTACATATAGATAAATTTGGAGGGGTGTGTGTGTGTGAAATATTGCTAACACTGATTTTTTTCCTGGGAGGTAGGAGTATGAATCCATTTTGTACTTACTATGTTTTGCTAACTTGTTTTCCAATTGGTATTCATGAATACATGTATTACTTTTGTAATAAAAATTTTAAAATTTAAAACATCTTTTTTTTTTTTTTTTTTTGAGACAGAGTTTAATTCTGTTGCCCAGGCTGGGAGTGCAGTGGTGCAGTCTTGGCTCACTGCAACCTCTGCCTCCCAGGTTCAAGCAGTTCTTCCTGCCTCAGCCTCCCGAGTGTCTGGGATTACAGGTGTGCGCCACCACACCAGGCTAATTTTTGTATTTTTCAGTAGAGGTTTTACAATGTTGGCCAGGCTGGTCTTGAATTCTTGACCTCAGGTGATCTGCCTCGGCCCCCTAAGTGCCAAGATTACAGGCGTGAGCTACCATACTCAGTCTAAAACACCTTAAATAAAGGACAATAGCATTGATTTTAAGCCTTTTTTTCCACCTTTTTTTTTTTTTTGAGACAAGGTCTGGCTCTGTTGCCCAGGCTGGTTTCGGTGACACAATCTCGGCTCACTGCAATCACCTCCACCTCCAGGGCTCACAAATATCCTCCCTCTTCAGCCTCCCAAGTAGCTGGGACTACAGGCACATGCCACCACACCTGGCTAATTGTTTTAATTTTTTTGTAGAAACAGGGTTTCACCATGTTGCCCATGCTGATCTTGAACTCTTGAGCTCAGTCCATCCACCTGCCTCAGCCTCCCAAAGTGCTGGGATTACAGGCGTGAGCCACCGCTTTCCACCAATTTTAAGCCTTTCAAGAGAAAACATTCCTTATCATCAGAGACAATGGGAATGTCTCACCAAAACTTTGCCCAATTATTATTTAGCCTCAGGATTGATACTTCTACGTCTGTTCATCACCCTCTGTGGTTCTGGACCTGTCCACTCTTCCTGGCTGCCTTTCTTCTTGGTGGGTATGGAAGGAGTATGTGTGGCAGAGATGAGGAAGGAGGGTGTTTCAGCCCTGCTTAGACATGGAGTGGTTGTGCTCAGAAGACTCACTCCTTGCCAGGCTGGAAGTAAACTTGAAGCAAAAGCTGGGGGATTTGAGAAGAGAAGGTAGACTGGCCTGGAAGTTGCATCAGGAAAAGCCAGAGGCTTTAAGCAAGCAAATAACCCCCCAGTTTGTCATCCCATAAACAAGCAACCATTACAGAAAGAGATTTTTGTAAGAGAAGACTTTCACAGCCTTCCTCAATCATTCTGCATCCACCAAAACTCCCTGTATCTCAGGAGTTTGGAATACCTTTAAGTCATCCTTGTCTTAATGACTTTCTCACCTTTCAAATCTCAATTTTCATCTTCATCCCTTGTAGGTTCTTAGGCACTATTAACCTCTTCCTCTGTGCTTCCATAGCACTTTCTTTATATGTCTGTTAGAACAGCCACCACATTCTATAATAATTTGCTGCCAAACTGTGATCTCCTTAATAGCTGGGACTAAGTCTTTTTGATCACTGCATTCTCAACACATATGGTCCAAAACACACGTGGTTTCCTGGGAAACTACATATACCTAACAAATGTTGATCTAAATTGTTGGAAGATCTTCTTCCCACCCTCTATCTTTTCCTTAAGCAGAGAGACTACACACACATTCCTTCCCTTTTCCTTAAGGTTTTTCTTCAGTCCTTTTCTTTGTTCCAAGATTTCTTTAATTTTTAAGAGATGATTGTGCGTTTACACATGCACATGTCCCAGAGCAAGTGGTGCAGATTTACGCCCATTTCCATGTGCATCATTTGGTCTGTAGTCCTCCTCCAGTCCTCTTCTAGAACTTTTCTGCTTCTTCCCTTAATTCCACAACCTGGGGACATGGTAAATACATTGTTTTTAGCTGAGCTTTTATTTATTTATTTGTTTAGTTTTTGAAATGGGGTCTTGCTTCATTGCCCAGGCTGGAGTGCAGTGGCGCCATCACACCCCAACCTGCAGCCCCGACCTCCCTGGTTTAAGTGATCCTCCTACCTCAGCTTCTTGAGTAGCTGGGACTATAGGCACACACCATCATGCCCGACTAATTTTTAAACTTTTTGTACACACATGATCCCATTATGTTGCCCAGGCTGGTTTCAAATGCCTGTGCTCAAGTGATCCTTCTGCCTCAGCCTTAGAAAGTGCTGAGATTATGGGCTTGAGTCACCTCTCCTGGCCCCTAGCTGAGCTTTTAGAGAGGAATTTTCCCTACACATTAAGAAGTGTCAGTCCAGTACTAGCCCTTTTCCTTACCTGTTGAGCCCTCAGGCACTGTGTTGATTCATAATCTAGAGAGGCAGCCACTGCCTCAGGTGGATTCATTTATTCATTGGACATGCTCTGGAAACATATAACAAGGTATCTGATCTAGTTCTTGGTCAAGCACAGCTTCCTTGAGGAACTGACATTCCCGCCAAATGCTCAAAGTTAAGTAGAAGGTGATTAGGGGGAACATGGGTTATAACAAAGCCAAAGAGAGCTATGCATTTAAGTCCCTGAAGTGTGGGGGATGGCACGGATAAAATGTTCAAGGATCCTGAAGACCTTGCCAGTAGTTAGAATGTGGAGCTGCGGGTGGAGTGACCCAGATGAGGTTGAAGTAAGCAGGGACAGAACAGGACAGAGCCTTGCTGTATGATAAGTCTGCGTTAGTCAGGAATCTTTTGGTTGAAAGTGACAACAAACCCACTGAAGGAAAAAGAGGGGCTAGGAGTTCAGGTTCTCATCCTTGGTCTCCTTTGTGTTAGCTTCTCTCTTGGTCAGGCCTCTGTGAGTGGTCTCTGATCTCCCTAGTCACACAGAAGCCAACAGCTAGAGTCAAGAGAAGGGGGTGAGGAAGGCCGATGAATAGGGGCTACTTGTCTTTCCACTCTTACCCTCAAGGCTACCTTCTTTGCAGGCAAGTCTAGACCTCCTCAGGTAGACCCTCAGTGGGTGGGCAGGAAGCTTAGCCTTTTAGGGACTTCAGGGAAGTAGAGAAGGCGACAAGTGAGGGGATGCTGTTCCAAGACTCCAAAGCTGTTTGCTTTCTTAAAAATAGCAAACCCACAGCCCCCTATCTCTTTAAGGGCCTAAACGCATTTTCTCTGCTGTATCCTCAGCCTACCTGGGGAGCAGGATCATTTGGGTTTGGTAAGAGAAAAAAGAAGGGCAAAAACCCCGAAAACTCCTCCTGTCTCCCGACCCTCGTTCTGGCCCTCTGGCCCTCAGTACTAAGCAGGCCCTGACCCACTTGTCTTACTCCTGCTGCTGCTTCCCGGCGGGTCTCGCGTCCCTTCTCCGACCACGCTCCAGGTCCTGCCCCAACTTTAGGACTTCAGAACTCCACCGTGCCGTGGAGGGACAGCCCTTCTTCTACCTCACGTACACCCTACCCGGGCAGAACCAATCGAACACTATCCCACCCAGGGACCCCCCCTTTTTTTTCTGGGAACCAGCGTTTCCGCCTCCGGGGCGCAGACTCCTCCCCCTCACCGTCCCAATTGTATTCCCTGGAAGAGCAGCCGGAAAAGCCTCCGCCTGCTCAGGCCGGGATAGGCGAGAAGCTGGTTTCTCCTCGCAGCCGGCTCCCTGAGCCCCAGGAACCACCGCGGCGCCCGGCACCACCTGGGCCCAGCTCCAGGCGGGCGCGGCTTCAGCACCACGGACAGCGCCCCGCCCGCGGCCCTCCCTCCGGCGGCGCGCTCCAGCCGGTGTAGGCGAGGTAGCGAGCTATGCCCGCGGCATGGCCCGGCGCTGCGGCCCCGTGGCGCTGCTCCTTGGCTTCGGCCTCCTCCGGCTGTGCTCAGGTAAGGGAAAAACGGGCACTGGCCAGGTTCTCCTACCCCAGCCAACGGCCCAAGACTCGGCGTGCTCTGACTCACCTCTGCTAGGCCGGAAGGTGGAAGAAGGGATTCCCTAGAGGTGGGGGAGTCTGCTGGGGGTTAGGGGAGAGACCCCGGGACTGCAGAGAGCACCTGGGAGGCTGGACTGGGAAGGAGACAATACTCGAAGGAGTAAGTGAAGCAAAAAAGAGATGGAAACCTGGCCAGCGGTGGTAGGGGTGATGCAGGCACAGAGAGCAAGGAGGCAGGGGATCTCCCCAGGTGTTCTGGGGTGGCAGGAGGGCCGGCTCTGAGGGCGCTAAGATGCCATCTGACTTTTTGTGAAACATTATCTCAAGAAAGGTACCTGGTCCAGCACCCCTCCCTGGGCTCCCCATCGTTTCCCATCCCCCACATTGGGCTCCAGATTCTCGTCACCCCACAGGGGCAGAGAAGGGGAGAGAAGGGAACGGACTTTTCAACCCTATTGTAGGTGGAACAGGAGACTTGGAAGGGAAGAAGCTCTGCCAGGCTGAGGACTAGGAAGGAACTCTCTGAGGGGATGGGAAGGGGTGTGTTCGTGCAGAGTTGCAGAGGGAGGTGCACTGTGGGGAGGGGCAGGCACAAAAGGAATGCACAACCGAATGAGCTTTCCACACCTACAGGCCACCTCTGGGGGTGGGCTGCTGTGTGTGTGAAACTTGGGGCTAGATATATGCCTGACCCACAGCTTAGGCAGCCCAGCTATTCCACTCCAACTCAGTGCCTTTAGGGAGAGGGGAGGATGGCGTCGTGACCACAGTCACGTGTCATTATGTGAGGTACATAATGCCATTTGCACATGTAAATGGTGAACGGAAACAGTTATTTGTGTCCCAACACACATATGCTTTCTCCTTCTCAATCAGCAGGAGAAAGGGTGTGTGCTGTGGGACACAAATAACTGGGACAAATAACTGTTCCCTTTCACCGCCCTGCAAAACCTCCCTTGAGTCATAGGTATTTGCTGGGGAAACCACGGAAGCAGAAATCTCAAACTGCCCTCTGAGACTTTGGGGGAAGAGCTGGTCTCCACGAATCCTTGCAGAGTGGGTTCTTAGTCTCAAGGCATCTCTGTGGGGCTGTCTGGACTCCTTGGTCAGTGGTCTCAGAGAGGGGCTTTTCTACGAAGAAGTTAATCTGGGGCCTCCCTGGGGGTAATCTAAGCATTTTGCAGTATCCTTAGGGATGTAGGCAGATACTGGTTGGGCCTGGATTGTCCCATTTGCCTGGGGAGGGTGGGATGTTGGATGGGTTCTCCTTGCCTGCTTACTTTCTTCCTGCCTTTCCCCTGCCCAGGCGTGTGGGGTACAGACACAGAGGAGCGGCTGGTGGAACATCTCCTGGATCCTTCCCGCTACAACAAGCTTATCCGCCCAGCCACCAATGGCTCTGAGCTGGTCACAGTACAGCTCATGGTATCACTGGCCCAGCTCATCAGTGTGGTGAGTGGAGGTCCCAGACTCTCTGCCCAGCTACTGAAGTCAGCCCCGCCAAAATGTGTTAATGCTTGTGTGCTTCCTCCTCTGGTGTTTCCAAGGCTTGGGGAGGTGTGAGAGGGACCCTGGGTGGTGGCAGTGAGCCCACAGGCTGAGGGGCCTTCTCGGCAGCCTCTCTTCCTCCCTGCAGCATGAGCGGGAGCAGATCATGACCACCAATGTCTGGCTGACCCAGGTAAGCATAAGTGCTCTCTTCTACCCACACTCCTGGCCTTCTGTCTCTTCCTTTTCCCCCATGTGCTTTTTTCTTTCTTAATCTCTCAAAAGAGGCAGAAAGGTATAGAGTTTGGAGTCCTAAATAATTGGATTTAAATTGTGGCACTCACCAGCTTTGTGACTTTAAACATATTAAACTCTCCAAGATTCATCTTCTCATTTGTAAATGTAGATTCAAATACTGTACTTTGGCCTAGCTGTGCAAATTAAATAAGACAGTACCGTATGAGCTACACTTGATGGGCAGAGAAGTCACTGTGGGGAAGAGGCTGGCTTTTAAAAGCTCCCTCAAGCCATATGGGCCCCCTCTAGTTCATTTCCTTAACCTTGAGCCCCTCCCAGGGCAGAAGTTGGTACTGCCTCCTTCTCTCATTTCCCAGGAGTGGGAAGATTATCGCCTCACCTGGAAACCTGAAGAGTTTGACAATATGAAGAAAGTTCGGCTCCCTTCCAAACACATCTGGCTCCCAGATGTGGTCCTGTACAACAAGTAGGAGCAATGGCAAGGTTGGGGGAGACCACTGGAGGGCTCAGGGAGGGAAGGGGTTATGGGGAAGATAAGAGAAATTAACTTATGCTGTGGGAGGGGAGGGACTTATAATAGATATGCAGTCACTACCTAGACAGACAGACCCAGACCAGTGAGGTACAGTGTGGACAGCCAAGGTGACCTGGGCAGTGACCAGCCCACTCCCAGCCAGTTAGGACTCCCAGTATGTATTTGATGATGTGGTGGGGATACAAACAAGTATTGACAGCCCCCAGTGCCTCAACTGATTCAGGAACAGGCTTTCCTGGAAGCCTGGGAAGGATCAAAGAACTTTAATGTCCCAGTTTCTCCTCCAGGTTCTATCCTGTCTCCTGCAATAATCCATCTCATCTCTAAGGTACAAAGCCACCTTCCTCAACTGATGGGACCATGCCCTGTCCCCTTCCATTGCTTGGGGCTCCTCACACTGGCCTCCTGGCTCCCCCAACTTCTCTACCCTCATGAAGATCAACCAGCTTATACAATATGTGACAAGTAGCAGACGTGTCCCCTCCCTCCACCCACCACTCCTTTCTACCTGCGAGGTATTACACAGGCCTTCTGACCAGGACATTTCTTCTAGTTACTAACCACCCCCTCCCACATCCTCTTCTTGCTCAATTCCTGCTCCATCTCTCTATACTCCTGGATGGTTACTCTCAGACCTAGGTGTCCCCTCCCCATGTCTCCCTCTGGTTTTGCTCTCCTCCAACTAGGGGCTGGGTTGATGGGTAGGGAGGAAGGAACGCTTAGGCCAGGGCTGACTGTGCCCTTCCTTTGGCAGTGCTGACGGCATGTACGAGGTCTCCTTCTATTCCAATGCCGTGGTCTCCTATGACGGCAGCATCTTCTGGTTGCCACCTGCCATCTACAAGAGCGCATGCAAGATTGAAGTAAAGCACTTCCCATTTGACCAGCAGAACTGCACCATGAAGTTCCGTTCGTGGACCTACGACCGCACGGAGATCGACCTGGTGCTGAAGAGTGACGTGGCCAGCCTGGACGACTTCACACCTAGTGGTGAGTGGGACATCGTGGCGCTGCCGGGCCGGCGCAACGAGAACCCCGACGACTCCACGTACGTGGACATCACGTATGACTTTATCATTCGCCGCAAGCCGCTCTTCTACACCATCAACCTCATCATCCCCTGTGTGCTCATCACCTCACTAGCCATCCTTGTCTTCTACCTGCCATCCGACTGCGGCGAGAAGATGACGTTGTGCATCTCAGTGCTGCTGGCGCTCACGGTCTTCCTGCTGCTCATCTCCAAGATCGTGCCTCCCACCTCCCTCGACGTGCCGCTCGTCGGCAAGTACCTCATGTTCACCATGGTGCTTGTCACCTTCTCCATCGTCACCAGCGTGTGTGTGCTCAACGTGCACCACCGCTCGCCCACCACGCACACCATGGCGCCCTGGGTGAAGGTTGTCTTCCTGGAGAAGCTGCCCGCGCTGCTCTTCATGCAGCAGCCACGCCACCATTGCGCCCGCCAGCGCCTGCGCCTGCGGCGACGTCAGCGTGAGCGCGAGGGCGCCGGAGCCCTCCTCTTCCGCGAAGCCCCTGGGGCCGACTCCTGCACGTGCTTCGTCAACCGCGCATCCGTGCAGGGCTTGGCTGGGGCCTTCGGGGCTGAGTCTGCACCGGTGGCGGGCCCGGGGCGCTCAGGGGAGCCGTGTGGCTGTGGCCTCCGGGAGGCGGTGGACGGCGTGCGCTTCATCGCAGACCACATGCGGAGCGAGGACGACGACCAGAGCGTGAGTGCCGCAGGCTGGGACCCCAGGCGTGAGATACGGGGTCTGCCAGGGCCCGGGTGTCTGGAAAGCAGCGGCGTTCTGTAGACATGCAGACCTAGTAGGAGTGTAGGAGACAGAAATGTGAGTCAGGCCTGTGTTGCAGGTCTGGGCGTTGGCTAGGGCCCTTCTGGGTTGGCTTCCGGGAGATGGTGCGGCCTAAATTGGGGTTGGTGGAGGATGACCTTGCTGCTTCCTGAGAGCTAGCACCCAGGGCAAAATGCCTGAGCTGGGCATCGTTATATGGGTAGGGAGGCCTGAAACATGAGGAGGCCCTTTAGGGTTGGCAGCCAGCCTGTGGCCGTGACCCCGAGAGTACCTCCCTGCTGCTTGCATGCCCACATCCAAGTTGTTAACCTGCAGTTCTTAGCACCAGTGGAGATGAGTCCTCTGTGCACCCCAGGGCAGGAGGGGGTAAAATTGAGGACAGTAGGAATTGTGTGTGTTGGGGGAGGGGTGGCGTTGGTGGCAGGGTTAGAGATTCCAGGAGCCTGCTTGTGGCGGAGAGGATGGAGTCCCAAATCAATAGCCCTGCTCTTCTGAGTCCCAGGGGATGGCCTCCTGAAATATTTATGGAGATTGGGGTGGGTGAAGGAGAGGGCTCGTGGCCCCTTCCCCGGGCTTTCTGCACACCCGGGTTTTGGCTTCTTCTACAGGGTTCCCTGAGAGCTTCCTTGAGACTGAATCAAGAGTTGAGGGGAGATATGATAGGTTGACATCCACCCTCGCCCCCCGCACTTTGGGCAGGGGCCAGACCCACCTTGTGGTCAGTCTCTGGCTACCTGGCTGGTTCCAGGCTGAGACTCAGCTGTTGCCATGGTGACTGGCCAGGTTTCCTCTGGGCCAGCTGCCATTTTGGCTGGGGGATGAGGAAGGGCACTGCAGTGTGGGCCTCAGAGATCTGTTTCCCTGGACAGCAGGAGATGGGTTGGAGCTGAAGCTTGGGCCAGGGAGCATCTTACAATCTTGATGGAAGAAGAGGGAGGCAAACACTAGAGGAGACGGGGTGGGAACCTTAGAGCCAGCTGAGGCCAAGTGGAGATGCTGGGATTCAGGGACTCAGCAGGCTGCGGTTACCGCCTCCACCTCTCCTGCTGCAGTCACGCATGTATTGTGCATTTATTGAGCTAGGTGCGGAGGATGCGGTGACCTACTTGGATGCTTCACAGGCACCTCAAATTCAACATGCTCAAAACTGAGTATTTGGTCTACATCCTAACCACCAACTTGCTCCTCCACCAGTCTTTAGTACATGGCATCACCATTCACTCAATGGCTCAGACTGAAAACTCGGAGTGATCCTTGACCCTGTCCTTTCTCACCTCCCTCTCTGTCCAAGTCATCAGAAGTCTTGTCCTGTCACAACCCCAAAGTAATTCTCGGCTTCATCCACTTTTCAGCATCTCCATGCTAACACCCTGGTTCTAGGACATCATCAGCTCTTGCCTGGTCTAGGGCAAGAGTCTCCTAATAGTCTCCCTGTTTCAGCTCCTGTGCTCCTGCATCCAAACAATGTCTCCCTCTCAGCTCATGCCTTTCCCTCCTTGCCCAGGTCACTGGTCACTGACTTATCTTTTATTTATATATTTATTTATTTATTTTATTGATACAAAGTTTTGCTTTTATTGCCCAGGCTGGAGTGCAATCGTATGACCTCGGCTCACTGCAACCTCTGTCTCCTGGGTTCAAGCGATTCTCCTGCCTCAGCCTCCAGAGTAGCTGGCATTACAGGTTCCCGCCACCACGCCCAGCTAATTTTTTTGTATTTTTAGTAGAGACGGGTTTTACCATGTTGGTCAGGCTGGTCTCAAACCCCTGACCTCAGGTGATCCACCTGCCTCAGCCTCCCAAAGTGGAGGGATTACAGGCATGAGCCACTGCGCCCGGCCTGGCTTATCTTAAGCAAACCAAGCTCTTTTGTGGCCTCAGGACCTTTGCATGCATCGGCCCCTCTGCCTGAGATGCCCTGTTTTTTTCCTTTAAAAAATTATTACAATTATTAACTTTCACTCTACTATTTGAGAGTAAATTGTAGACACTGTGACCCTTTATCCCAAATAATTTAGTGTGTCTCTCCTAACAGGGACACTCTCTTGCATAACCCAGGTTCGGTCATCAACTTCTGGAAATCTGGAACAGTTCCTCACCTTTGTCTTTCATGGCATAAACATTTGTAAAGGGTCCAGGCGGGCTGAATGTCCCTCCGTTTGGGTTTGTCTAATTGTTTCTTTATTCAACTTTTTCCTCATGCAGCTGGTTCTCTCTCACTCATCAGACCTTGGTTTAAATCTCACCTCCTCAAAAAGGCATTCCCAGACCACACTCCAAATGATACGTTCTCCTCTTCTTTATCTCAGTCCTTTGTTTGCCAGTGTGGAATTTTTAAATTTGTGCTTATTTTTGCTCCGCCTCCCTCAGTAGACTGGAAACCACTGGATGTGTTTCTGTTGTTCGTTTGCATCCCCAGTGTGTAGCATGGTGCCAGGTATATAACAGGCACAGTTGCTACGCGAATGAGTTCTTCAGCTGCTGACTAAATAAAGATGTTCAGTGGCTGTCTCCCCACCCTGAGCTGGCCGGGCTCCAGATGAACACGTGCACAAAGGCCCAGACTCAGGCAGGAATGGAGCAGCTCTGAGGAGACGCTGGCCCTTTGTGCAAGCCTTGTGACTGGCTCTCAAACCCACAGACAGGATTACCTTTTTGACTGATTTGTTCACATCTGGGACCTGGTCCTCACCCTCTGGGGACTGTGGTGTGGTTGGATGGGGCTCATTGTGTGATCATAAAAGGAGCCAGGCCGGCTGAGACAGCCATTTACTCACTAAAGCATCAGCCATTTACTCAACACTCTGTGTTCCAGATGCTGAGATGACAAAGATGAATCGGGGTCCTTGTTGTTTGGGGACTTGTAGCTTAGTAGGGAGACAGGCATGCAAATTGAAACAATACAGTACAGTAAATATACTGTGATGGAGACATGTACACAGTGCAGAGGGAACCCAGAGTAGCCAATAGTTCATGATGATCTGGGGGTCAAGGCAGCCTTCAGAGGTGATGTTTGATTTGGGCTTTGAAGGATATGTAGGAGTATACCAGGTAGAGAAAGGGAGCTCGGGATTTCCAGACATAAAAGAAACCCAAAGACACAGAGACCTGGGAAGACACACTGGGGTTTGGTAGGGCTATGTTATGGGGTGGGAGAAGGAGGAGATAGGCTCGTATTTGTCATGGGTGGGTCTTGATTCCAGACTTGGGAGTTTGCATGGGCCCTGAAGGCAGTGGGGCCACGGGAGGCTTTTACTAAGATCAGAGCCATGCTTCAGCAAGGTCATTCTGGGATCACGGCAGGAGAGGAGTGCTGTGTGTGTCTGCGTGGTGGGACCTGTTTATACATGTTTGCCTCCCATCCTGCATCATGTGACCTGGGCCTCCTCCGTCTCCTTCATCCAGGTAAGGGAGGACTGGAAGTACGTCGCCATGGTGATCGACCGCCTCTTCCTCTGGATCTTTGTCTTTGTTTGTGTCTTTGGCACCATTGGCATGTTCCTGCAGCCTCTCTTCCAGAACTACACCACCACCACCTTCCTCCACTCAGACCACTCAGCCCCCAGCTCCAAGTGAGGCCCTTCCTCTTCTCGATGCTCCTTCACCCCGCCACCCTCTGCTGCACAGTAGTGTTGGGTGGAGGATGGACGAGTGAGCTATCAAGAAGAGGGGTGCCGCCCCCACAGATCCATCCTTTTGCTTCATCTGGAGCCCCTCCTCCCTCACACCTCCATCCACACACAGCAGCTCCAACCTGGAGGCTGGACCAGCTGCTTTCTGTTTTGGCTGCTCTCCTCCTCTTGTACCAGCCCAGACAATAGTGTTGATGGGGGAGCAAGGCTGCTGAGAAGTGGAAGACAGGGATGGCAGAGCCATCTACCTTGAGGAGAGAGTGATGGGCAAGGGGCCAGGAAGGGGACAGGATCGTCTGCTGCCTCCAAGTCATGGGAGAAGAGGAGTATAGGACAAGGGGTGGAAGGGCAGGAGCTCAGACCGCACCAGGCTGGCCTGACACAATGGTAGCTCTGAAGGGAGGGGAAGAGGAGAGAGGCCTGGGTGTGACCTGCCACCTGCCACTACTTGAGTGGACAGCAGCTGGACTGGGTGGGCCCCATAGTGGTCAGCTGTTCCTGCCCAGTAGGTTTAGCCTGGCCCCATTGTCACAGACCCCTGGGGGAGGCTTCCAGATCAGTCCCACAGCCCCTTGCTTCTAAGGGGTCCAGATACCTGCCCCAGATCCTCTTTCCCCACTGAAGAAATCTGCACCCTCTGGACTTTCCTCTCCTTCCTTCCTTTTTCAGGCTCAAGGTGTGGTGGGCAAGGCTGAGTATTAGGGGAGCTTCTAAGTTCTGAATCTTTGGGTGACCTGCTTGGAGTCTCAGGTCCAAATACTTGAACTCTGTGAGAAGTCCAAGTTCATGGGCTTTTGGAACTGGAAGAACTTTGTATAGCCATGGATTCCAACATGAGCCATGCTGCAGATGAAGAAACTGACCCACATGGTGATTCAAGCCCAGGTGGGTCTCTGACTCTTCCTCCCTGCCCTGAGATCCATCTGAGTGCCCTGTTTTTTCCTCCACTTTGAACTGACTGGTTACTCGAAGGAAGTGAACTAAGGATGTTAGCTTTAAGCCAGCCCAGCCTCTCTGCCCACAGCAGAACTGAGGTGAATAGCTGGAACTCTGCTACATCCGTGCTGCTCCAGTCTGTTCTGCTCGTGGCTCCATCCTTCTGGCTGTTACTCTTCCTCTTTCCCCTCCCAACCAAACCTGAGCAGCTTTGAAGCAGGACTTGGGAAGGACAGGGCTGCTGCTGCCAGCGACACCTCAGAAAGCATAGCCTTGGCTTCCTGTCCCTGGAAGCTATACCCTGACTCTGCTCCCAGAGGCCAGCTGGAGGCCACCTGACTGGGTAGCCCAGGGAACAGACCTCTTAATGCTGGGCCAGCAGATGGTGCGTTACAGAGGGGTCAGCCTACCAAATGCACTGGAGGGACCTGACCTAAGTCATTTTGTCCCTAGAGCCCAGCTGGGACTCCTGCTTCTCTAGGCACGGCAGAGGAGGGAGGAGACACAGCACAGGCATAGAGCATGGGGCAGTGACCCCAGAGTCTGGATTCAAGTCCCAGCCCTGCTAATAACTCATGTGAGCCAGCTCGAGCAAGTCCCTTCACCTTGCTAGAGCTCAGCTTCCTGGCCTATAAAATGTGGGTGGTAATGCCCTCTTCCTGGGGTTGCTGTGAGGATGAGGCAGTGCTTGTGAAAAAGCCTAGTGCTGTACCTGGCACAGAGTAGATGCTTCATGAATGTTGAGTCCGAGAGGCAACTGGAGCTGGTGAGAATGGGGTCCCGACTGTCATGCCAGCCTCCCTCCCAGGCCCACTCTTCCCCCATCTCTTCCCTGAGGAAACCAAGTCTCCCTTATCAGGAAGAGCTGGGGAGCTGGAACATTACAGGAACACCAGAGGGAGTCTAGCAGGTGGGCGGGCTTCTCTCTGGAGCCCCCTCAGCAGTTTCATTCCATTCCTGGGCTGAACCCTTGCTCTGCCCCTACCTCCCTTCTGGGGTAGGTGTGTGCTCAGGGACCCCGGGCTCTGGTCCTGGACTGGCTGTGCAGCGCCTCCTGACATAGGTGTGTGCTCAGGGCCCTCAGGCTCCAGTCTTCTACTAGCTGTGGAAGCACATCACTGGGACAGGAAGCCAGTGGCTGCAGGACACAGGCCTCAGCACATCTCCTCGTCTGTCAGGAAGGGCTCACGGACACCTTTTCTTGGTAGCAAGGAGTGTCTCTGCACTATGGAAACTTCCCCTCTTCTAGAGCAGATTGGGAGCTGCCTGTATTATGCCTGAACCCTCCTCAAACTCACGGTCCTGGGGAAGGTGTCTTGGAACCAGAAACAGCAACAGGAAAGGAGCCTCCCTCTGAAGGGTAGGATGCCAGCCTGAGACCCCCTCTTGGCTCTCCCAGGGCCTGGGCTAGCCAGAGGCCCCAGCAGCTGCTGCTGTGGCTGTGCTTACTTTTAATATTTCCCATATGTGGCTGTTGTCCAAGTTAAGTCACCAAATGGTGCTAGAGGGGATGGCAGAGAGCAGCTTATCCAGCTCCTCTCCATGACCCGGTTAACACACAAGGAAACAGAGGCCTAGAGGTTGTCTACTGTTTGACCTCTTATAAGAACCAGCTGTGCTGCATCTACAAAATGAAGAAGGCAGAGCTAGCTGAGGTCTTCAGCAAGGAAGAAAGGGGTCAGTGTATATGAGAGGGTTACCTGGGCAGTGTCATTCTCTCCATCTCTGTATGCAGCCCTTTGGGGACCATCACAATAAGGAAGAGGTGAGGGCAGAGGTGAAGGCTCCACTGCCCAGGCAGGGTGTTACCATGTGGTGGGACAGAGTGTGAACCCTCAAGTGCACTGGGAAGCTTTGGGGAACCACAGTCTCTTCCACTCTTGGATCCTGTGTCGTCTTCTCTTGATGTCAGGGAAGCCCCTATGCCTCCTTCCCGTGGTGGGGCTATCTCTGCAGAGAAGCAGGTGCCCAAGCTGGGCAAGGACTGGAAGAAGCTCCAGATCTGGAGGAGGCAGAGATACTGGATGGAAACCTGGAGCAAGGGATTGGGAGGGGGAAGTGAGGAAACAGGTTGAGATTATCTCCATCAGAGCTGGCAAGGCCACAGGTGATCTAAGAACTATTTTTGTCTAAAAAGAAGGCATGCACAGGCTCTCTGCTTTTGACAGGTGGCGTTGCAGTGGGAGGAAGGCAGCTTCCTGGCAGTGAGGTAGAAATACTGTAACAGCTGGTACCAAATTATTGAAAATTTAAAAGCAAACAAGACACAGCAGCCCCCAGGTGGTGTGTTCTGCTGAGGAAGGCTATGGCAGAGGAAGAGCAAGACTGTTTTCCCCTCAGGGAGGGCTCTTTGGGTGGTTTGGAGACCTTGGGCTGTTTGTATCCCAGTATTAGCTCCTGTTACTAAGGGTCTGCTCTGCGCCAGGTCCTCAGCATGTGCTGTCTTTATTCCTCACAATCCTGTGGGAAGGGGCCTCCACCTACATAACAGAAATGCGGCTCAGAGAGACCAAGTGACAGCTAGTGAGTAGTGCTGGGCCTGAACCCCAAGTGCCAGGCCTGAACCCCAAAGTTCATACTCTTGCTGTAGCCACTGAGGCAGGCAGAAGAGCTCCTCGGGAGGAAAGTGAGGGACATTCAGGGCCTTCTCTGAATCACTCTCCAAGCCAGAGTAGACCCCCGGTTCCAGTTGTCCTCCTCTGTTTCTGGGCAGAGTCAGGCAGGTGTCATAGCATCCCTCCCGGCCCAACCAGTGCTGGCCAGACTCCCATTCACCGACCTTGACTACACAGAGAACAGCCACCTTTTAGTATTCATCCCAATAGGTCGAGACGGTCAGTGTGATGGCCACACGGTTCCTAAGGGACCATAGGTCTAGGAATTATTAGGACACTCACTCAGCCACCCTCGATGCCCCCATCTTCCCCACACTGCCATTCACCTCCCCCACCTGCACTCCTGGAGTATTTGCACTGGTCTAGCCCACTCCAGGTCAGACTCATTAGAAACTCAAGATTCTCGTAAAGAAAGTTGTTTCCAAATTTGTCTTGTCACTCTATTTGGGGGTTGGGAGAGAGCCCGCGGGAGCCAGTGTTGGCCAATACAGGAAAAAGGGAGAATGCTGGAGAAACTGGACTCATGAGAGGTTAAATACATCACAAGAATCCAAAGAAAAGGTGAGTGGTGACAGTGCTGAATCACTGTGATTTGTTGCTTTATAAATTCACTCATCAGATGTAAAAGAAATGGCCAAACGACTGGGCCTGGAGTAGGCAGAGTCCAGAAAAGGCCTCCGGGAGTCCTTTGTGAAGGACTGGACGGAGGTGAGGACCACTCTCCTGGAGGTGGGGATGGCTGGGGTTTCCTCTCACAGTCCCTGTGCTCTGGGAAGTTAAGGCTGCAGGTTGCATAAGGCCAGACCTGCAGACCTGGGCCTACATCCTGGAAACAGTATTAAATTGTGAGTTCCCTAAACGAAATGCAGGGTGGACAGCAACTGAAATGAGCTGAAGAAACTCCCTCTTGCGCTCCCACAGGGCAGCCCTACTTCCCAGCCCACTCAGGGAGCGTTGTGGGAGGACAGTGCTGTTCCCTCTGGAGACAAAGTGGCTGGGCACTTGCCTCAGGCTTTAAGGAAACTGTCCACTTTCTAAAAGACCTGGCACTACATTTCCCTCCATGTGGACCAGGAGCAGTCTGAGAACAGAGAGGACAGAGGCACTCGAGGTTCCTGGTACATCATAGCAGGCGGAGACAACAGCCTTCACTGTCCTTCAATTTAAAACTGTTGGCCAGGTGGGGTGGCTCACGCCTGTAATCACAGCACTTTGGGAGGCTGAGGCAGGTGGATTACCTGAGGCCAGGAATTTGAGACTGGTCTGGCCAACATGGTGTACAAAACATTAGCTGGGTGTGGTGGCGGCACATGCCTGTAATCCCAGCTACTTGGGAGGCTGAGGCAGAATTGCTTTAACCCAGGGAGAGGTTGCAGTGAGCCAAGATCACACCATTGCACTCCAGCCTGGGCAATGAAAGCGAAACTTTGTCTTAAACAAAACAAAAAACCAACTGTTCAGCTCACCCAGCAATGTAATCTCAGTAGACGATGAAGGACACCTGTGGTGGTGTGACGTTCTGGTCCTCAAGAAATATGCCCACAAACAACATGTCACTGGCCCTTCTAGCCTCAGTTGTTCCTTCTGTGTAATGGATGAGGCAGGTTTCATTGGGATTTAGCCTGTTAGGTACTTTAGATCCTCTGGTATGGTATTTTTAAAAGATCCAGGATGAGTCTTCTAGAAATTCTGATGTAAGTTACATGTGAAAAAAGGTACATTCTCTCTGAAATTCAAGATGGAGAGATAATTTGGATGTCATCTATGATGTAAAAAGAAAATGGTCCATCTCCTAAAACTACAGCCAAGCCTGTCCTGGTCCTGGCTGCAACTTTACTCCAAATATGGACATTCCTGGAAGTCAAACAGCTGGGAGTGGTGGGGTTTGGAGGAGGTAGAAACACCCCTGAAGGAGAGCTGGAATTATGTGAACAGGTGATTCTCTCTCAAGGGATGTTTTCCTGCTCTGGGCCTTGAAATCTTGCATCTCAAGTCCCGTGGGACACGATATTTAATAGTGGGCTCTGACTGGGCGCGGTGGCTCACGCTTGTAATCTCAGCACTTTGGGAGGCCGAGCTGGGCAGATCACGAGGTCAGGAGATCGAGACCATCCTGGCTAATAGCGAAACCCTGTCTCTACTAAAAATAAAAAAATTTTAGCTGGGCATGGGGGCGGGTGCCTGTAGTCCCAGCTACTCGGGAGGCTGAGGCAGGTGTATGGCGTGAACCCAGGAGGCGGAGCTTGCAGCGAGCCGAGATCCTGCCACTGCACTCCAGTCTGGACGACAGAGCAATACTCCATCTCTAAATAACTAAATAAATAGTGGGCTCTGCTGGGGAAGGGCCCTGCTGGGGAAGTTAATCAAAAGGTGCCTGATGAACCCCATCCCACCCAGACGCAAACTTATCCACAAAGGGAGGTTCTTTGAAACTGCTCCTTTCCAAAGGTTGAGGGACAGCCCTGTCCCCAACAGGTTCATGTCAGATGCCACTGGTGCTGTTATCAGAAACCCCAGGGCCACAGGTCCCACTGTTCCCATTTTCACCTCCCCCAAGAAACCAGGACTTAAAACTTTCTAAGAATTCAGATTCTTGGTTTTTTTTTTTTTTATTTATGAGGAATGTATATTGTTAAGTCACTGTTATCAAGGGACACATAAAAGCGGAATCATAAAACTGGACTGCAGCCATCATCACAGTACCCAAGTCTATGCTTGGGGTCTTCCTGACTCTGCTCCTGGAGTCAAAACCAAGACTCCAAAAAACCAACAAAGTCCCTTCAATGTGAGTAAAGGAAACAGCTTCAAGCACTGACAATTTTTACAAGTGATTATTCAAGGAATGCACAGTAGCCACAGTTCAGACAAATCAACTACAAAATCATTAAAAGAAGAGTGGGGAGGGGCACTGCTTATTAAAAACAAAAGACTGGACAAAGAAAGTGAAGCTAACAGTGGGCGGAAGCTCTGCCTCCTCTGTCCTGTGTGGCTCAGAGGGGCGCGGGGGCGCGGGGGTGTGCGATCTGACACGGCTCATTTCCAGCAGATGCATGGAATTCAGGGATGCCTCGCGCTCTTCCTACAACAGAAACTGAATACTACAGGCTTGCTAGATAAGATCTCTGATCTTGTGAGAGCCCGTGTTCCCAGTTAAAGAGGAGGCAGCTGGCCAGAGCTCTGCTGGAGAATCTAATGCCCAAGACGGACCAGAGAGGCCAAACAACTTGAGGACTCAGCAGGTGACAACCCTGTAGCCTGGAGAGGGGCTGCGCTGCCTTCTGATGCTGAGAACCACAGACCTCTCTGACCTGGATGTGGGTGCCAAGACTGATTTACTGTGCCCCCAGCAGACCCAGAGCCAGGGAGCAGGCCTCCTCTACCCCAGGAGACAGGCGCCATTTCCCTACCGGTTCCTTGGGATGCTTAGGTGTTCTGCAAAGGCATCCTTAGTCTATTTTTTAAAGTTGCATTTTCTTATTTTGGTCAATTTTTGGTCAAAAGTACCGAGGGTATAGAATAAAAGCAAAGATGTGAATGTCTCCACCAGACAGAGGGTGACCTAGTCAGCAGTTTGGAGGGAAATCATCTGAGGGTGCTGGCTCAGCACATTCTCAGATGAAGGTCTGTCATCTAAAGGAGAGAGGCAGGCTCAGGTCCTGAAGGTCGCAGAGTCTCAGTAGTCCTCCTGAGTGTGTCTAGCTGACTGTTATCAAGGGACACGTAAAAGCAGAATCACAAAACGGGACGCCAGCCATCACGGCACTCAAGTCTATGCTTGGGCTCTTCCCTGCTCTGCTCCTGGAGTCATGACCAACACTCTAAAAGTCAACAAAGTCCCTCCAACGTGAGTAAAAGAAATAGTTTCAAGCATTGATAATTTTTACGAGTGACTATTCAAAGAATGCACAGGAGCCAGAGCCAGACTCCAAGGGAGGCCAAAGGCTCTGAACACACGAGTCAATGTTCATGGAGGTGTAGACAAAGGATTCCACCTCACAGAGTTTGAAGACAACCTGTCCTTTCACCCACTACTACTGCTTTCTATGTCAACACTATAAAGATCAGGTCTGCGCCCTGCCCACGAGTCTACTTTTGAAGCCATCTGGAAAAATGAAAGCACTTGGATAAATGGAAAAGTATGCCTGAATTTTAAATCTGCTCAATTATAGGTTATCTGTAGCAGTTAAGAATCAACATCTATGGCATTCTTTTAAACACTCCTAATTTACATATGACTTAGTCAACTTCCCTTGGTGTCACTGTCATGAGAGATATTATGCAGGGTAGAACAGTGACGTGAGCCAACAGGATTTTTTGCCCTTATTCTTGCTAAGTCATGATTATCTGAGCAGAAATGATTTTATACCCTCTAGGATTTGTCCTGGATTTTTTCCTACCAGTTGGCTAGGGCGTACGCCCAGCATTGGCAGGGCAAATTCCTAGGAGTGCTTTAGAAGAAGAGGCAGCTGGAAGCTTGGTAATATTCCAAAGCATGCCCATGCTCCCTGGGAAGTGGTCTGTGTCACCTTGCTGGGTGAAACCTCTGCTATTGCTTGGGCAACTCTCTTAACCCAGTCTGGCTGGTTCTAGACTTCCCTGCTGCCAGGGAAAGGGGTACACTTCCAGGGAAGCAGCTTTCGTTGCCTTGCCCGCCCTGCAGCTGGCTAAAGTGCAGGATGGGAGGATGGCGGGGCATTATCTGTAGGCTCCAATCACACTTCCGTGGCACTGGGAACTGCAGTTTTCAACTCCTACCCTTACAAATGTTTCACCAAATCCTTTAAGTTCGCCTCTTTACCCTCTGAGGGGGAAAAGGAGAAATTCTGATCACAAGGAAAGAATCTCAGAAGGGGAAGAGGCGAAGTCGAGGGGTCTGCGTAACCCACCAATGACATCATCAGTCTCAGACATGATCCAGAATTGACTGAAACCTAATCAAGACCACAAGAGGTCAGTGTAGCAAACACAAAGGGAAAGGAAATGGAAAAAAAATCAACTTTTAAGAGGAAATGGACTGCAGGTGCTCAGTGACTATGTATGCTTTGAGTATAGAAAGAAAAGATAACTTCTTAGGTTTCTACCTCTTCACTTGGGGGAAAAAAAAAGGGGGCCTGGCCAGACCTTGCCTAGCAATCCCAAAGAAGGCAGGATAAATGGGAACCCAAAGTTTTCAGTATCACCAATTATGGCTTAAAAAGAAAAAAAAGGAGGAAAAAAAAATCCCCTGACCATGTGATGAGGAATGCTACGACCTACCTCTCTCTCACTCTAGTATGACACACCCTAATCCATCTGTCACCAGAGCATACTATACTGGGCAGAGATAAAAGTTCTTTTCCTCCTGGGGTTTGCTAATCCAGTTCCCATAGCCCATGTCCTTCAAGCTTTTTTTGAAGTAGTTCTTGGCCATCTCGTAGTCACGGGCAGCTTTCTTGGCCTCACCATAGGAGAGTCTCAGTAGATCCCTGCGGTAACGGAAGGAGCAGAGCTTCTTAAATAGAAGAAAAATGTTCTTTTTGGAGACCCGGGACAATTCATTCCGTGGCCTAGAGAAACAAAAGCACTCATTATTCACCTGGGACCTGTAAGATGAGGAGCTCACACTGGAGAAACCGTGGCAGGGAAGGTGGCTCTCAAGCCCTCAGACTGCAGAGGTATGATGCACCCTTGCAAGTCAGGGCAGAGGCTTGGTCCTCACTGCGCTCTCCTGTCTCCTTACCCATCCACGGTGCCTCTGGTACCGTCCAGGATCTCCAGGTCATAGCCATCAGCCAGACACCAGTTGACGCTTGTCTCCTTAGTCTTCCCAGATTGCCTTTTGGAATCATATACGCTGACTCTGCCAACCTAGGAATCCCGGAAGCAATGGGAGAAAGATAGAAACCTTTCGGGAATAAGATTCTGAAGCAGGGACTCGAGACTTATAGCAAAGAGGAAATGCAGAGTCATGATCTTTCTCCTGTATTTAGGGTTCTGTTTGGTTAAGACAGAGCACACTCTAGACATACTAACTCCACCTCGATTCAGATTAATTCCAGACTAAGAGAAGGAAAGCCCTTGGCATCCAAAAGGAAGAAAGTTAAAGTTCTTGGGACACCAACCAATGGTGGTGGTGGTGGGCCACTGTGGGCAATGTTCCCTTGTGGGCTACCACTACGGGCAGTGTTCCCCTTGCTCACATTGTACATTTTTCCTCTGTTTACATGACTGCTTGAAAAGGAGAAAAATGTCAGGGAAAATAGAAGGGGGTTATAGCACCTTGGGGTGGTTGACAATAAAGGGATGTCGTAGTCCATCCTCAAATGCACTCCCATCTCTTGTCACACGACAGCAAATAGCCCGGGTCAGATGCCCCTGGCTGAAAAGGTAACCTGTGTACAAAAAAGAGAAACATATATACTTGTGTTTGCACCAAATGCTGTTAAGAGGCAGAGGCATGTGGGGATTTTGGAGGTACAAAATACAGTTGTCAAGAAAGAGAAACAGCTGCCTTGTTAGGAAGCACCTTCTGATCGCGGCTACCCAGAATCTCCCTACCACAGCAGACTGGACAACCAACAACCGAGGGGTGACTCATGCTCACTTTGACAGGGGAGACAAAACACCTGGCAACAAAACATGCCGTTTGGGATTTGGGAACAAGGACGACAGACCACTTCCAGATCCCAAGGCAGGCCTCTTACCCAGTGTAACAGATTTGAGATAAATGGGCTGCAGGAAGTGGGTCAACAGTGCCCCTTGCAGGCCCAGCACGTTCCAGCGTAGGATTTTGTCACTACAGGACATGGTACGGAGTCTCTCCCCGAGCCGAATGCCATCCCACGTAGGTACAATGTCACTGGATTCCACAGGGATTGTGCCTTCTCCTATGTGAGAGACTTGGGTCAGACTTACAGGGGCCAATGGACCAAACCACTCCCTGGCGTGGTTATCCTCCTTAAGCTTGAGCCACAGGCTACATTCATTCATTCTTCACATATTTCACAGCACCTGCTATGCGCCACGCACTATGCTTGGTGCTGGGAAAGAACGGTTAGCAACACCAAGTAAGATGCTCGTCCTCCTAAAACATCTACGGTGGTGAGGAGATTGAAAGGGGAGAGAACAGACACTAAACCAGTAGCCAGTACATACAGAAGAATTCCAGATGCTGATAGTGCTCTGAAGGCTTTGAGGGAGCTATGACGGAGGACCACAGGGGAAACTCCTGGGACAGCAGCAGCAGGGGAGCCCAGACATGGAGAAGAAGGACAGCTGGAGTAAGAGTGTTTCAGGCACACAGGACAAAAGCAAAGGCCCCAAGGCAGCCAGCGGATTGGCTGTTCAGGGGGCAGACAGAGAGCCAGTGTGGACACAGCATATGCGAGGAATGGGGAAAGTGGCATGAGAGGAGGCCGGGTGATCACAGCAGGTTTTGCTTATATATGCAGTGCAGTGGGAAACCACCATAGGGTTTTAAAAAAAAAAAAAAAAAAAAAAAAAA
>NW_016804262.1:2265551-2298549 GCF_001698545.2 Rhinopithecus bieti
AAAAAAAAAAAAAAAAAAAAAAAAAACAGCTTTACTGAGATATAGTTCACATGCCATACAGTTTACCCATTTAAAGCATACAATTCAGTCGTTTTTAGTATATTCACAGAGTTCTGCAACTGTCACCACAGTCAATTTTAGAACATTTCATCGCTCCAAAAAGAAACCTTCTACCCATTGGAGCAGTCACTCCTCATCTCTCCAACCCTCCCACTCCTGGCCCTGGCAACCACTAATCTACTTTCTGTCTCTATGGATTTGTCTATTCTGGACATTTCATATAAATGGAATCATACAATATGGGATCTTTTGTGACTGGCTCTTTTCATTTGGCATCAAGTTTTCAAGTGCATCCATATCGTAAGCATGTATCAGCACTTCACTTCTTTTTATGGCCAAACAATACTCAATTTATGGATATACTTGATGTTTTATTTATGAATCCATTAGCTGATGGACATCTGGGTTGTTTCCACTTTTTTGGCTCTTGTGAGTAACGCTGCCATGAACATTCACATATTAGTTTCCGTGTGGACACAGGTCTCCATCTCTCTGGAGCATATACCTAGAAGTGGAGCACTGGCTCCATGGTAACTGTATCTATACTTTAGGATATTTAGCAGGGTTTCAGGACCACCGTGATGACTGCTGACGTGGCTTGAATGCAACGGCGTGGATGTGAGGAGACAGTAAGGAGACAGGAGAGGACAGGAGAGAAGGAGCCAGTGGACAAGGCAGAGTCAATTGCCAGCTAGACAGGAGGGGACCCGGGCACTTGGCAGCCTCATCTGTCACCTCCTTAGGGCTTGGTTGTGCCACACTCTTCATTTCCTCCCCCCTTTCTCGAGGTGATCCTATGCATTCCTGTGGCCGTGAAGACCCTATAGCGGGATGACTCCCATATTTCTATTTCCAGCCAAGCTCCCTCCTCTGAGCTTCACATGGGAACCTCCACTTCCTATTTGACTTGGGGATCTCCAAGGTCTCCCAAACTAACACATTCAAAATAGAACCTTGATCTTACCACACAGCTCCCTACCCAGGTCTTCCCTTTCCTGTAAACAGCACCTCTGTGCCCAGTGACTAATGGTAAAATCCTAGCAGCCTTGCAGAGACTTGGGGGCCCGGGGTCTTGCAGAGCCTTTTGCAAAAAGGAGGCGGTGGCATGTATCACTCACCGTTTTCCACCTTGGTGCGGAGCTTGCCTTGTTTGGGATTCTCAAAGACAGGGTAATGGCGGGAGTCTGTGCTTTCCATAGCACGGTCGCTGCAGGACTTGTCAAAGAGGGCACCATCTCCACATGGAGCGGTGCTGAAAAACAGGGGTGGCTGTTGAAACTCACCTGTGGGAAATCTGCAGTTTCATGGGGCTCCAAAACAGTTAGATGTGACAGAAGCAATGGACGTTTTCTAAGGCCTACCATGGGAGACTGGAGGTGGACAGCAGTATACGTTGAGTCATTCTACACCTGAATATGGACCTCAAACCCACGGTGGAGTGTGGCTTATTGTATGAGGTCCGATTTATAGGCCAAGAGAGCATTTGGATACCCAATTCTAACAGCCTGGCAGGGCCCACCCTGGCAGCAACAGGAACTGTACAGACCTGATATAGAGATGGAATGACACAGTCTTTTTTATTTGGAGCTTTTCTCCTCCCTTAGCAGGTTCAAATATACTATCCTTCGCAGTCTGGGGTTGTATTTCATTAACTCACTGTAGAGAAACCTACAAAAACAAAGTCTGGTTAGGAAGGCAGGTTCAATTCTGGGAAAAACAGTTGCTTCTATAATCTGACCTCCAAATGAGCAAGTAAGGAAAAGCCTCAATGTTGCAGACCTTTCACAGTTTCTCAGGTGGAGATTCTCCAGGGGAGACCCCAGCATTTCATAAAGCATAGTTAGCCTTTTGGGTCTCCTTCATTTCTGCTGAGGGCTCCTCGCTATGGCAGCTACAGGGATTCTAGGGCAGGGCAAACTGACTCAAGGACTACAGGAAGCTGTTGCTCCTTTCCAAGTCTCTCCCTTCATAAATTAAAGAAAAGGTGAGTTAGAGGAGAAAGCTGGCAGGGGCATCAAGGTTGTGTAGGTCCTCAAATAGAAATGGAAAGCTGCCTCATCCCCAAGGCCCTGAGGACTAAAAGGTCATTTTGTGTTTTCAGAAAAGGACATGAAGCAGCAGAGTTAGCAGAAAAAAGGACAGCATTTAAAAACACGCTGAGTAGTGGGAGGCAGCTCAGGTCACAGAGGGGATGGATTCCATCAGACAGGTTCAAATGGACGGGTGAAAAGCAAAGGCTGCCACTGCCACATCATGACCCGTCTGTCTGAGGGGGATTCAGAGAGGCCATGTCAGAGCCACGTGGGACAGGGAACTGGAGCTCTCCACGGCCGGGCAACCAGGCCACAGCTCTGATCTCGCTCACCTGATGAAGCCTCTCCGGGAGATGATTTCTGCATGGCAGTCATTGACCGTTTCTCCCTTTAGGCTGAGAGAATCTCCTTTCACACAGCGATTCCCTAGGAAGGTGTTTAAAACAGAAATAGAATAATGGAAGGAAACTGATGACAAACAGGATGATGGCTATTTGTTCTGAAAGCTTCAAGGCAGAAACAGCCTCAATTTCTCAGATCCTAGACTCCCATATTCTGTCCTCTAGGAACTAACTCATTCCTCACTCTGAATTGACTGTAGCTAAAATGAAGTCTCTTCTCCCTGCCTTGGACTTGCATGGACTCCAGGGGAGGATGAGAGGGACCTGCTTTCAGGCACCACAGGAGGCGGCATGTCTCAGAGCCTCACTCACCTGTTCCCAAGCTGACAACGACACCCATGTCCTCAGAGTCTTTTTTCATAACGATGGCGGCCAGAATCTTGCGGCCGAGCAAGGAAGGCTGGAAGCTGTTAGTCAGAGTGTTGAAGCACCGGTGGCTCAGCATGGCTATCTGGTCATGGAAGGTGCTGCCAGTGAGAGGGAGCTGTGGGGAAAGGAGGCTGTGTTAGCACCACAAAGCTGAGGCTGCGTCCACCATATTCACCATGGCAGGAAGATCAAGCTCTACTTGTCGTGTGAGTCATCTTTTCCTTCTTACATCTAGTGTCCCAGTTATATGCTCTCTTAAGTAAGACTAAGAGTAAAGCCTAGGAATAACTCGCATGACAGCAAGAGCCACCTCCACTTAAGAGAGAAGTTAGGAGGACCCCCCCGCCCCAAAAAAGGCACCAAAAGTAGACGTCTTAACTGTCTTTGGCTGTGCTTCTGGGGACCTTGAGAGGAGGAGCATAGTTCTTCTGAGACTGGCCCCTGTCACTGGGGTTACCTCTGTGAAACCCATGCGTTCTGCCTTCTCGTTCTCCCCAATCAAGACACGGAGAGCCGCATCTGCTGCTTCCTGCTTGCCTTGCTTCTTGCTGTGTGCGCAGACGGCTGGGAACCAGCGACCCCCAACTTTTGCTTGGTAAACGAACCTTTGGGATGAGAAGCAGAGAATGAAGACAAGTGCCAGATCCTGACAGTTGTTCCAAGGAAGGGTTAGTTTTGCTGAAGATGTGGCTGGTCTTGCAAACATCTGGACCTGTCAAACAGAAGCTGTTTCTGGCCGGGCGCGGTGGCTCAAGCCTGTAATCCCAGCACTTTGGGAGGCCGAGACTGGCAGATCACGAGGTCAGGAGATCGAGACCACCCTGGCTAACACGGTGAAACCCCGTCTCTACTAAAAAATACAAAAAACTAGCCGGGTGAGGTGGCGGGCGCCTGTAGTCCCAGCTACTCGGAGGCTGAGGCAGGGAATGGCGTAAACCCGGGAGGCGGAGCTTGCAGTGAGCTGAGATCCGGCCACTGCACTCCAGCCTGGGCGACAGAGTGAGACTCCGTCTCAAAAAAAAAAAGAAAAGAAAAGAAAAGATGTTTAACATCATTAATCAGCAGAGAAACACAAATTAAAACACAGTGAAATGGCATCTTACCCCAGTTAAAATGGCTTTTATCCAAAAGACAGGCAATAACAAATGCTAGCGAGGATGTGAAGAAAAGGGAACCCTCATACACTGTTGGTGAGAATGTAAATTAGTATAGCCACTATGGAGAACAGTTTGGAGGTTCCTCAAACAACTAAAATAGAGCTACCATATGATCTAGCAATTAAATTTTACTGCTGGGTATATACCCAAAAGAAAGGAAATCAGTATATGAACAGATATCTGCACTCCCAAGTTTTTTGCAGCACTATTCACAATAGCTAAGATTTGGAAGCAACCTAAGTGTCCATCAACAGGCAAATGGATAAAGAAAATGTCATGCATATACACAATGGAGTACTAGTCAGCCATAAAAAACAATGACCTTCTGTCATTTGCAACAAAATGAACAGAACTGAATGAACATCATAATGTTAAGTGAAATAAGCCAAGAACAGAAAGGCAAATGTCACGTGTTCTCACTTATTTGTTGGAGCTAAAATTAAAACAATTGAACTCACAGAGATAGAGGGTAGGATGATGGTAAACAGAGGCTGGGAAAGGTAGTGGAGAGGCATGGAGAAGTGGAGATGGTTAATGGGTACAAAATATAGTTAGAATGAATAAGATCTAGTATTTGATAGCACAACAGGGTGACTGCAGTTGACAATAATTTATTGTATATTTTAAAATAACAAAAGTATAGCTGGAATATTTCTAACACAAAGAAAGGATAAATGATTAAGGTGATGGATATCCCATGTACCCAGATGTGATTATTACACATTCTATACCTGTATTAAAATACCCCATGTACCCCATAAATATATGTACCCACTATGTACCTACAAAATTAAAAGTAAATTTTAAAAGATTTGCTGGCAAGATGGCTGAATAGGAACAGCTCCAGTCCGCAGCTCCCAGCAAGATTGACACAGAAGTTGGGTGATTTCTGCATTTCCAACTGGATACCCATTTCATCTTATTGGGACTGGTTGGACAGTGGGTTCAGCCCATGGAGGGTGAGCTGAAGCAGGGTGGGGCATCACATCACTGAGGAAGCACAAGGGTTTGGGGATCTCCCTTCCCCAGGCAAGGAAAGCCATGAGAGACTGTACCAGGAAGAATAGTGCACTGTGGCCCAGATACTGCACTTTTCCCAAGGTCTTCTCAACCGGCAGACCAGGAGATTCCCTGTGGTGCCTACTCCACCAGAGCCCTGGGTTTCAAGCACAAAACTGTGCAGCCGTTTGGGCAGAACTGAGCTAGCTGTAAGAGTTTTTTGTTTTGTGTGTGTGTGTGTGTATTGTTGTTGTTGTTGTTGTTTTCATACCCAAGTGGCACTGGAACACCAGCAAAACAGAACCATTCACTCCCCTGGAAAAAAGGCTGAAGCCAGGGAGCCAAGTGGCCTGGCTTGGCAGGTCCCACCCCATGTAGCCCAGCAAGCTAAGATCCACTGGTGTGAAACTCTCGCTGCTAGAACAGCAGGCTGAGTTCTACCTGGGATGCTGGAGCTTGCTGTGGGAAGGGACACTCACCATTGCTGAGGCTTGAGTAGGCAGTTTTACCCTTACAGTGTAAACAAAGCCACCAGGAAGTTCAAACTGGGCAGAGCCCATCTCAGCAGAGCAAGGCCACTGCAGCCAGACTGACTCTCTAGATTCGTCCTCCCTGGGCAGGGCATCTCTGAAAAAAAGGCAGCAGCCCCAGTCAGAGACTTATAGATATCACCCCACTTCCCTGGGACAGGGCACCTGGGGAAGGGGCAGCTGTGGGCGCAGCTTCAGCAGACTTAAACATCCCTACCTGACAGCTCTGAAGAGAGCAGTAGATCTCTCAGCATGGTGTTTGAGCTCTGATAAGGGACAGACTGGCTCCTCAAGTGTGTCCCTGAACCCCAGGTATCCTGACTGGGAGACATCTCCCAGTAGGCCAATAGACACCTCATACACGAGAGCTCTGGCTGGCATCTGGCAGGAGCCCCTCTGGGACAAAGCTTCCAGAGGAAGGAACAGGCAGCAATCTTTGCTGTTCTGCAGCCTCTGCTGGAGATACCCAGGCAAACAGGGTCTGGAGTGGACCTCTAGTGAACTCCAGCAGACCTGCAGCACAGGAGCCTGACTGTTAGAAGAAAACTAACAAACAGAAAAGAATAATAACAACATCACCAAAAAAGGATGTCCACTCAGAGACCCCATCCAAAGGTCACCAATGTGAGAGACCAAAGATAGATAAAACCACAAAGATGGGGAGAAACCAGTGCAAAGAGGCTGAAAATTCCAAAACCAGGACGCCTCTTCTCCTCCAAAGTATCATAACTCCTCGCCAGCAAGGGAACAACACTGGACAGAGAATGAATTTGACAAATTGACAGAAGTAGATTTCAGACGGTGGGTTATAACGAACTCCTCTAAGCTAAAGGAGCATGTAGAAGCTCAATGCAAGGAAGCTAAGATCCTTGAAAAGAGGTTAGAGGAATTTCTAACTAGAATAAGCAGTTTAGAGAAGAACATAAATGACCTGATGGAGCTGAAAACACAGCATGAGAACTTCGTGAAGCATACACAAATATCAATAGCCCAATCAATTAAGCAGAAGAAAGGATATCAGAGATTGAAGATCAACTCAATGAAATAAAGTGAGGAGAGAAAAGAGTGAAAAGAAACAAACAAAGCCTCTAAGAAATATGGAAATATGTGAAAAGACTAACTCTACACTTGATTGGGGTACCTGAAAGTGATGGGGAGAATGGAACCAAGTTGGAAAACGCTTGTCAGGATATTCTCCTGGAGAACTTCCCCAACCTAGCAAGGCAGGCCAACATTCAAATTCAGGAAATACAGAGAACACCACAAAGATACTTTGCGAGAATAGCAACCCCAAGACACGTAATCATCAGATTCACCAAGGTTGAAATGAAGGAAAAAATGTTAAGGGCAGCCAGAGAGAAAGGTCAGGTTTACTCACAAAGGGAAGAACATCAGACTAACAATGAATCTCTCTGCAAAACCCTTCAACTCAGAGGAGAGTAGGGGCCAATATTCATCATTCTTAAAGAATTTTCAACCTAGAGTTTCATATCCAGTCAAACTAAGCTTTATAAGCAAAGGAGAAATAAAATCCTATACAGACAAGAAAATACTGAGATATTTCATCACCACCAGGACTGCCTTATGAGAGCTCCTGAAGGAAGCACTAAATATGGAAAGCAAAATCCGGTACCAGCCAATGCAAAACATACCAAATTGTAACGACCATCGATGCTAGGAAGAAACTGCACTAACTAACAAGCAAAATAACCAGCTAACATCATAATGACAGGATCAAATTCACACATAACAATATTAACCTTAAATGTAAATGGTTAAATGCCCCAATTAAAAGACACAGACTGGCAAATTAGATAAATTCAGGAGACCCATCGCACATGCAAAGACACATATAGGTCCAAATTAAAGGGATGGAGGATTATTTACAAAGCAAATGGAAAGCAAAAAAGGCAACGGTTGCAATCCTAGTCTTTGATAAAACAGAATTTAAACCAACAAAGATCAAAAGAAACAAAGAAGGGCATTACATAATGGTAAAGGGATCAGTGCAACAAGAAGAGCTAACTATACTACATATATATGCACCCAATATAGGATCACCCAGATTCATAAAGCAAGTTCTTAGAGACCTACAATGAGACTTAGATTCCCACACAATAATAATGGGAGACTTTAACACCCCACAGTCAATATTAAACAGATCAACGAAACAGAAAATTAAGAAGAATATTCAGGACTTGAACTCAGCTCTGGACCAAGCAGACCTAATAGACATCTACAGAACTCTTCACCCCAAATCAACAGAATATACATTCTTCTCAGAACCATATTGCACTAATTCTAAAACTGACCACATAATTGGAAGTAAAACACTCCTGAGCACATGCTAAAGAACGGAAATCATAACAGTCAGTCAGTCTTTCAGACCACAGTGCAATCAAATTAGAACTCAGGATTAAGAAACTCACTCAAAACCACACAACTACATGGAAACTGAACAACCTGCTCCTGAACGACTACTGGTTAAATAAATCCGTGAGTAGACCAATAACTAGTCCTGAAATTGAGGCAGTATTTAATAGCCTACCAACCAAAAAAAGTCCAGGACCAGACAGATTCACAGGCAAATTCTACCAGAGGTACAAAAAGGAGCTGGTACCATTCCTTCTGAAACTATTCCAAACAACAGAAAAAGAGGGACTCTTCCCTAACTCATTTTATGAGGCCAGCATCATCCTGATACCAAAACCTAGCAGAGACACAACAAAAAAAAGAAACTTTCAGGCTAATATCCCTGATGACCATCAATGGGAAAATCCTCAATAAAATACTGGCCAACCAAATCCAGCAGCACATCAAAAAGTTTATCCACTACAATCAAGTGGGCTTCATCCCTGGAATTCAAGACTTGTTAAACATATGCAAATCAATAAGCATAATCCATCACATGAACACAGCCAGTGACAAAAACCACATGATTATCACAATAGATGCAGAAAAGGCCTTCAACAAAATTCTACTAGGCATTGATGGAACTAGGTATTGATGGAACATATTTCAAAATAATAAGAGCTATTTATGACAAACCCACAGCCAATATCATACTGATTGGGCAAAAATGAAGCATTCCCTTTCAAAACTGGCACAAGAAAAGAATGCCCTCTCTCACCACTCCTATTCAACATAGTATTGGAAGTTCTGGCCAGGGAAATCAGGCAAGAGAAAGAAATAAAGGGTAGTCAGTTAGGAAAAGAGGAAGTCAAATTGTCTCTGTTTGCAGATGACATTATTGGATATTTAGAAAACCCCAATGTCTCAGCCCAAAATCTCCTTAAGCTGATAAGCAACTTCAGCAAAGTCTCAAGATACAAAATCAATATGCAAAAATCACAAGTGTTCCTATACATCAATAACAGACAAACAGGGAGCCAAATCATGAGTGAACTCCCATTCACAATTGCTACAAAGAGAATAAAATACCTAGGAATACAACTTACAAGGGATGTGAAGGACCCTCTTCAAGGAGAACTACCAATCATTGCTGAAGGAAATAAGAGAGGACACAAACAAATGGAAAAACATTTCATGCTCATGGATAGGAAGAATCAATATTGTGAAAATGGCCATACTGCCCAAAGTAATTTATAGATGCAATGCTATCCCCATCAAGCTACTGCTGACTTTCTTCACAGAATTAGAAAAAACTACTTTAAATTTCATATGGAACTAAAATAGAGCACATATAGCCAAGACAATCCTAAGCAAAAAGATCAAAGCTGGAGGCATCATGCTACCTAACTTCAAACTATACTACAAGGCCACAGTAACCAAAACAGCACAGTACTGCTACCAAAACAGATAAATAGATCAATGGAACAGAACAGAGGCCTCAGAAATAACACCACGCATCTACAACCATCTGATCTTTGATGAACGTGACAAAAAGAAGAAATGGGGAAAGGATTCCCTATTTAATAAGTGGTATTGGGAAAACTGGCTAGCCAAATGCAGAAAGCTGAAACTGGATCCCTTGCTTACACCTTATACAAAAATTAATTCAAGGTGGGTTAAAGACTTAAACATAAGACCCAAAACCATAAAAACCCTAGAAGAAAACCTAGGCAATACCATTTAAAACATAGGCATGGGCAAAGACTTCATGCCTAAAACACCAAAAGCAATGACAACAAAAGCCACAATTGACAAATGGAATCTAATTAAACAAAAGAGCTTCTGCACAGCAAAAGGAACTATCATCAGAGTGAACAGGCAATCTACAGAGTGGGAGAAAATTTTTGCAATCTATCCATCTGACAAAGGGCTAACATCCAGAATCTACAGAGAACTTAAATTTACAAGAAAAAAAAAACCATCAAAAAGTGGGTGAATGATACGAACAGACACTTCTCAAAAGAAGACATTTATGTGGCCAAGAAACCTATGAAAAAAAGCTCTTCATCATTGGTCATTAGAGAAATACAAATCAAAACCACAGTGAGATACTATCTCATGCTAGTTAGAATGGTGGTCATTAAAAAGTCAGGAAACAACAGATGCTGGAGAGGATGTGGAGAAGTAGGAACACTTTCACACCGTTGGTGGCCATGTAAATGAGTTCAACCATTGTGGAAGAAGACAGTGTGGCGATTCCTCAAGGATCTAGAACCAGAAATACCATATGACCCAGCAATCCCTTTACTGGGTATATACCCAAAGGATTATAAATCATTCTACTGTAAAGACACATGCACACGTATGTTTATTGCGGCACTATTCACAATAGCAAAGTCTTGGAACCAACCCAAATGCCCATCAATGATAGACTGGATAAAGAAGATGTGGCCCATATACACCATGGAACACTATGTAGCCATAAAAAATGTGAGTTCATGTCCTTTGCAGGGACATGGATGAAACTGGAAACGATCATTCTCAGCAAACTAACACAAAAACAGAAAACCAAACACCACATGTTCTCACTGATAAGTGGGAGTTGAACAATGAGAACACATGGACACAGGAGTGGGGGTGGCAGGGCATCACACACCAGGGCCTGTCAGGAGGTGGTGGGCTGGGGGAGGAATAGCATTAGGAGAAATGCCTAATGTAGATGACAGGTTGATGGGTGCAGCAAACCACCATGGCACTTGTATACCTATGTAACCAACCTGCACATCCTGCACATGTACCCTAGAACTTAAAGTATAATAATAAATTTAAAAAACAGAACTATTGCTATGTGCAACACTGAAACCTTACAGACATAATGATGAGTAAAACAAGCCAGACACAAGAGTACATATACAATTTCTTTATATGAAGCTTAAAAATAGAAAAAATTAATCTGTGGCAAGAAAGTCAGTAATTACCTCCGGGGAAAGACAGAAGGATATTGACTAGAAAAAAACAGGAGGGAGCTTTCTAAGATTCTGGAAATATTCTATATCTTGACTTGGGTGGTGGTTACATGGCACTATAGATGTAGAAAAATTCATCAAAATGTACACATACGATGTGTGCATTTTACTATCGCTACTATATAAGTCTCTATCACTACCCTAATTCATTACCACAAATTTAGCAGCCTAAAACAACACAAACTTACTATCTCACAGTTCTGTAGGTAAGAAGTCCAGGTTCGCTCAGCTGGTTTCTCTGATCTAGGTTTTACAGGGAAATAATCAAAATGCTGGTAAGCTAGGTTCCAACTGAGAATCTCTGGGAAGAATCCTCTTCCAAGCTCATTCAGGTTTTTTGTTTGTTTTGCAGAATCCAGTTCCTTGCTTTTGTAGGACTGAGGCCCCCATTTCGTTGCAGGCTGTTTCCAGGAGCCACCCCTTAGCTCATGAGGCTTCTTTCTAGTCCTTGCATGTGGCTCCTGCATTTCAAAGTCAGTTACGGTACATTAAATCCTTATTAGATCCTTGTTCCCCTTCTTTATCATTTTCTCTTTCTTCCTCTTCTGCCATGTCTCTAACTCTTGTGCCTTCCTCTTTTGCTTTTAAGGGCTCATATGATTACACTGGGTTTACCCAGATAATCCAGTATAATCTCCTTATCTTAAAGTTCATACCCTTAGTCACATCTGCAAAGTTTTTTATGACATATAACATAACATGTTCATAGGATGTGGGAGTTAGAGTATAGACATATTGGGGGGGCGCATTATCTGAAAAACCACAATTGTCTTCAATAACTTTTTAATACAGTCACAGCAAAAGACAGATCTCTTTACCAAAGAAACTAGGAATGAGCCTGTGCAGTTCATTTTTAGCCTATATTTCTCTCCCATTTGATCTTATTCCAATTATGTCCTTGACTCACTTCATATTTAGGGTCTCAAGAAAGTAGAATATTCATAGTGTACTCCTCCATATGCATCTTTATTATAGATATAGATATATATATTACGATAAAGATATGTGCTGTGAAACCCACTGAGTTATTACATTTCAATAATAGCATGGCATAAAAAGTATTTCTAAGATATAATACTACATTTTTATACATACCAATCACACCAACCAACACATCTTATATGCTAAGCTATTGAAGTAATTCATTACATTTTCCTCTAGTCAGTTGTGTCAGTTAGCATAACTTCTTTAAAGATTAAAAACAATATTTCACTATTACTTAGGGCACTATGTCAAACAGATTATATAACTATGCTCTCAAAGAGCAAACATGTTTAAGAAGTTATTTGGAATATTGAATTATTCCTTCCAATTTTGTTCAAAACTCATCTTTGCAACTATTAGTTTTACTTGATGAAGATTCATGGAGAAAAATTACTCAAACTACTTGATAATTTATGCAGTTTTGTTGTCAAAATCTGATGTACTTTCAACTTCCAAAGCACGTATGTTCTTGTGCTGTTTTCCACATAATCCAGCATCAAATAAAGGCATCAGTAATTTTGACTTGATTGCACCATAATTATTCAAATATCTTTAATTTTATGCTCTGGTCTAATTTCCATATTTGTTATTTAAAATGATTATTATAGATAATATATCTAAAGTACTTCCACTAATTGGAAAATGCAATTCTTGAACAATAGTAGTCATCACAAAAACAACTCAACATAAAGGCCACAATGGCAATGTAGCTATATTTACTATCAGCATCAATCATGACCAGCACCGTAATCTCAGCACTTAGTGGTCCCCTTTAAACTCGGAATAATCATTCCTCAGTGGATCTGACCACATCTGACCAATGGCCATTTCAGTTCACCAAGTCGTCCTTCCTTACTCCTTGCAAATAAGGCAAAATAACAGGTTGAGATCAATGCCTTAAGAATACTCACTTCTTCTAAAGCAGGCATTTGCTTTTTGCAGCTGCTCAGCAGGGCTCTGCACCTCTTATCAATCAAGAAGGAGCTGCAACATTTCCTCCCCGCTGCAGGAAACAGTGTCTCTAGCTGAGACTTATCAGCAGGGATTCTAGCAGTTCAAACCAGATAAGAAAAGAATTCAGGGTCAAAGAGAAAAGAAAAAGGTATAAAGGAAGCCAAGAGAGGAGATAAAAGTACAAACAAAGAATTAGAGACCCTGTTTATCATAGACCCCTCTGCAGCACAACACAGGAGGTTTCAGCAGGAAACTATTGGGGGTTGAAGAATCTTTGAATATTACGCATTTAAAAAAACTTCAAAAACTATTGCCCCTAATAAGAAAAGAAGCTTTAAGCAAGAGGTAGTATACAAATTCTGTAAGTGCTAAATATTTTATTAACTTTGATTTTCACCAAAATGTCCTATATTTCTCTGAACACCAAAACAGCCAAAATCTAAATCAACAATGTGTTAAGATATTATAAAGTCCATCAAATTAAAAGATTATCAAATTGCTTTTGTTTAATTCTAACTTACATTTTAGGGTAATTGAACAATTGTATTAAGTCGTTAGCAAGCTATTGAGAGCCTGGAGAATACATGCATACCTGCGAGATACTGTTGTGAGTTCGGTTCCAGATGACCACAATAAAATGAGTCACATTTTTTTTTTATTTCCCAGCTCATATAAAACTTATGTTTATACTAGACTGTAGTCTCTTAGGTGTGTAGTAGCATTATGTCTAAAAAGACAATGTATGTACTTTATTTAAAAATACTTTATTTCTAAAACATGCTAACAATTATCTGAGCCTTAAGAGAGTCTTAATCTTTCTGCTGGTGGAGGATCTTGCTTCAATGTTGATGGTTCCTGACTGATCAGGGTAGGATAGTGGTTGCTGAAGGCTGGGGTGGCTATGACAGTTTATTAAAATGATAAAAAATAAAGTATACTGCAATGATTGACTCTTTCACAAAAGATTTCTCTGTAGCATGTGATGCTGTTTGATAGCATTGGACTCACAGAAGAACTTCTCTCAAAATTGGAGTTGATCCTCTCAAACCCTGCTGCTGCTTTATCCACTAAGTTACTTGCTATTCTAATTGTTTTTTCCTTTTTCACTTTAGCAATGTTCACAGCATCATTACCAGGAGTAGGTTCCATCTCAGGAGACTACTTTCCTTGCTCCTTCTTAAGAAGCAACACCTTATCTATTCAAGGTTGCTCATAAGATTGCAGCAATTCAGTCACATGTTTAGGCTCTATTTATAACTCTAATGCTCTTGCTATTTTCACCACATCTACAGTTACTTCCTCCACTGAGGTCTTTAATCCGTCAAAGTAATCTGTGAGGTTGGAGTTAACTTCTTACAAAGTTCTGTTAATGTTGACATACTGACCTACTCCCATGAATCACATATGTTCTTAATGGCATCTAAAATGGTGAATCCTTTCCAGAAGGTTTTTGATTTACCTTGCCCAGATTCAGAGAAATCACTATGTATGGCAGCTATAGCCTTACAAAATATATTTCTTAAGTAAGACTAGAAAGTCAAAATTACTCCTTGATCCATGGGATGCTAAATGGATGTTGTGTTAGCAGGAGATTCGTTTGGCTCTGTGGCCCCACCCAAATCTCATCTTGAATTACAATCCCCAAGTATTGAAGTACCTGATGGGAGGTGATTGGATTATGGGGGTGGTCTTCTCCATGCTTTTCTTGTGATAGTGAGAGAGTTCTCATGAGATCTGATGGGTTTATAAGTGTTTGGCAGCTCCTCCTTCACACACTGTGTCACCTGATGCCATGTAATATGTCCCCCTTCCCCTTATGCCATGATTCTAAGATTCCTAAGCCCTCCCCAGCCATGTAAAACTGTTAGTCAATTAAACCTCCTTTCTTTATAAATTTCCCCATTTCAGGTAGTATCTTTATAGCAGTGTTAGAACAAGCTAATAAAGCAGGCATGAAAACAACAATTAATCTCCTTCGGAACTCTTACATGACCAGATACATTGTCAAGGAGCAGTAATCTTTTGAAAGAAATCTCTTTTTGAGCTGTAGATCTCAACAATGGGTTTTTAATATTCAGCAAACCATACTGTAAGCAGATGTACTGTCACTCAAGTTTTGTTGTTTCATTTATAGAGCACAGACAGAGTACATTTAGCATCATTAAGGGCTCTAGGATTTTTAGAATGGTAAAGGAGGATGGGCTTCAACTTAAAGTCGTCAGTTATATTAGTGTCTAACAAGGGAGACAGCCCATCCTTTGAAGCTTTGCAGCCACGTACTGACTTTTCCTCTCAGCTATGAGTCCAAGGTGGCATCTTCTTCCAATAGAAGGTTGTTTTGTCTATATTGAAAATCTGTTATTTGGTGTAGCCACTTTCATCAATTATTTTAGGTAGATTGTCTGGATAACTTATTGCAGCTTCTCCATCAGCACTTGATGATTTACCTTACCATTTTTATGTATGGAGACAGCTTCTTTCCTTAAACCTCATGAACTAACCTCTGCTAGCTTCCAGGTTTTCTTCTGCAGCATCTTCACCTCTCTCAGCCTTCATGGAATTCAAGAAAGTTGGTAGTTTCCTCTGGATTAGGTGTTGGTTTAGGGGAATGTAGTGGCTGGTTTAATCTTCTATTCAGACCACTAAAACTTTCTCCTTGTCAGCAATAAGACTGTTTACGGTTTTTTATCATTTTATTGGAGTAACACTTTTAACTTCCTTCAAGAACTCTTTGTATTCACAACTTGCTTAACTGTCTGGCTCAAGACACCTAGCTTCTGGCCTGTCTCAGCTTTCCACTTGCCTTCCTCATTAAACTTAATCATTTGTAGCTTTTGATTTAAGGTGAGAGGTTTGTAACTCTTCTTTCACTTGAACACTTGGAGTCATTGTAGGGTTATGAATTAGCCTAATTTTATATTATGTGTCTCAAGGAATAGGGAGGCCTGAGGGGAAAGAAGGGGAAATGGCCAATGGGTGGAGCAGTCAGAACACACACAACATTTATCAGTTAAGTTCACTGTCTTTTATAGGCACAATTCATGGTGCTCCAAAATAATGACAATAGTATCATCAAAGATCACTCATCACAGATCACCATAATAGGTATAATAATGAAAATATTTGAAATATTATGAGACATACCAAAACATGACAGAGACACAAAGCAAGCACATGCTGTTGGAAAAATGTCACCAATAGACTTGCTTGATGTAGGGTTGCCACAAACCTTCAGTTTGTAAAAAATGCAATATTTTCAAAGTACAATAAAACAAGATAAGCCTGTATTGTGACAGTGCCCAAAGCCTAAGAAAATAAAGATACAACAGTGCCTGTCTTTGAAAGTGAAGAAAATGCCAATATTGGGGCAAAAAATGCATGCTACCTTTCCTCACCCATTACAGCCAACATTTACATAGCAATAGACAAAACAAATTTATTTAATCTAAGTTTTACATGATGTGAGAGACTTCAGAAATAAAGTTTTTATTTTTATGCATAGATTTGATGAAGAATGGACAGCCATTAAGAATGTGATTCGACAGAGGGTATGGTCTATAAGGTCTGGTCAGCTCAGATTCTTCTTGATCTCTCCGTGTAGCATTCCTTCCTCCAGGATGTGGGGCAGGACACCCAAACAAGCCAAAAAACCTAGAGAGGTCACTCCCTTCTCCTTTCTCCCTATGTCCTTGAAGAGTTTGGTTTCTCCTTTCTCCCTAGGAGAGAGAGAGAGTCTCCTTTCTCCCTAGGAAAGATAATCTAGTTTCTATGACTCCTTCTGGGGAAAAAGGATTCTGGTTTCTACAACTCACTTCAATGGGAGAAAGAGCAGTGGAAGACAGGAGGGCAGAAGGTCAGAAAGACCTTGCTCCTGAAGCCGTTGCCATCTCCTTCAGTTCAAAGTACTCAGCATGCTGATGCACTCTGGGGATCGTGTTCTGAGGCCCAATACCAACAAAAAGGATTAGATAGTCCTACGAGAGATTTAAAATTGAAAGTCTGCCAGTTTACTAAACTTAAATTTTACCATCTCATTCTTCTAAGAAAAGGAAAATATTTTTTCTACAAAAAAATAAACACCATATATTACATAAAAGGGAGAAAAAGTAAACTAGACAAAAACCTATCTAGAAGCCCAAGTGGTACATGAAATGAAAATTCAAGAAAAGTTGCCAAAGCTCTGATCCTCAGCTCTGCCATTGATTAAAATAAAGGTAACATGGGCTGGCGTGGTGGCTCATGCCTGTAATCCCAGCACTTTGGGAGGCCGAGGCAGGTAGATCACAAGGTCAGGAGAGAAAGACCATCCTGTCTAACACAGTGCAACCCTGTCTCTACTAAAAAATACAAAAAATTAGCTGGATGTGGTGGCGGGCGCCTGTAGTCCCAGCTACTTGGGAGGCTGAGGCAGGAGAATGGCGTGAACCCAGGAGGTGGAGCTTGCAGCGAGCCAAGATGGCACCACTGCACCCAGCCTGGGTGACAGAGCAAGATTCCATCTCAAAAAAAAAAAAAGGAAAATAAAATAAAAAATAAAGATAACACTAGTCTTACCTCAGGATAAATGATGATAATTTGGATACCATCTTTTTTTTTTTTTTTTTTTTTTGAGACGGAGTCCTCGCTCTGCCGCCCCAGGCTGGAGTGCAGTGGCCGGATCTCAGCTGCACTGGCAAGCCCGCCTCCTGGGTTCACAGCCATTCTCCTGCCTCAGCCTCCCAAGTAGCTGGGACCACAGGCGCGCACCAGCCGTCGCCCCGGGGCTATTTTTTCTTTTTTTTTTTTTTTTTTTTTAGGAGAGACGGGGTTTCCTGTGTTAGCCAGGATGGTCTCGATCTCCTGACCTCGTGATCCGCCCGTCTCGGCCAATATGGTATAATCTTTGAGCTCTGTAGGAGAAAACAAATTTATACGCTTCTAGGAAGAATAAAACACCATTTTTTTAAATGAAGGGTGTGTGTCCAGTGTTCCTCTCACAAGTGAATTACAGTGGAAGAATTAAAAAACAATTTAACTACTTATTTTGGTCAAACATAATATGCAATTCTACCTGTGAGTAGAACCTAAGTCAGTACTGCAATCTATACACAGCGGTCATAACATGGGTTTCTGCAAGCCACAATAACCCGCAGGTATTAAATAGAGTTGACACAGTGACTTCACAATCCATGTATCACAGAGTGGGAAAAAAGTCCTATAGCTATGATACGATCTACAAAGATGTCAAAAAATCTCAGAGAAACTAACCACCCCATTAGTGATGTAGAATTTACTGGTAGGAACACCTGCTCCCTTTTACCTGTCACTAGGAAAAAAAAAAAAAGCAAGTAAAAGAGGGCCACAAAAGTATAAGAAGAAAAAAAGGACAAAATCCCCCCAAGTTTGTAATGAGAGGGGTTTTCTTCGCTTGCTTAATAAAAAAAGAATACCTTGCCAAATTTCTAGGGTTTGTTTTATCATTTAATTTCACACAAAGCAAACCTTAATTTTGCATCAATTCTATAACTTCTAGCTTAGAGCTCAAAGGACCCCCTGCCGAACAACAGCCCAGAAAAGTCAGATTTGTCTGAGTGTTAGCATGAACAATGCATCTGAAGGTTAATATTTAATCTGGCCTCTTCTCTGATCCCTAAAATCATGTGGATAAGGTGAAGTTGTTTTGAAATTGCTGAAAGCAAAGTTTCATTCACCATGAAACAGAAGTTATGTTGGGAAAGGGGAAAGAAATGAGAAAGCCATGCAGAATCTGTAGAGGCTGAATAAATTTGTTGTACTGGAAACATATTAAAGAGGCCAACGAATTTGAAAGCACAAAGAATCTACTTTAATCTTGGCTTTTCATAGGCATAAACCCTTCAGAGATTTCACTTCCTAGGTGTTCATGCTGAGCTAACTCAGAAACAACCAAAAGAACAGAAAGGCCACGTAAAAGATAAGAAGCAAAAAAGTCAGGTATAAGGGGGAGATGCTGGGGCTAATTTCAGTCTAAAATGTTTGATTCACTATAAGAAAATGTCTGAATATGTTTTGCTTTCCTTTTAAATATTTATATGTATATATATGAATTCATTTCTTCACAGTATCTATTCCCAAATCTAGATTGTTAACTTTCCCAGGGTTCCCTATCAAGAGAACCTTCCTTCCTTCTTTTCTGGTAGGTTTCAAATGCCTGATTGTCCATTCTTCCATTTGGTCATGAAAGTAAATATTTAAATCCATTCACAAAAATTCCATGCATTGGAATCAATGATCCCATTAATAGCGAATTATTCCCGTTTTGGCAAAAAAAGAAAAACATGTGCAATATAAACTGGAGGATTAAAGTACCACATCCACCCAATTTTATAATTCAAAATGATGAGTCATGCATGAAAAAGTATTCATTTTGGCGTTAGAGAATAACATAGTTTTGTAAAACCATAATAAAATGAATTCCCAAGACAGGAGAAGGAGATGGGTCACAATAGGCATCTGATAATTCTCTGAGGGTAGATTCCATTTTTAATGTACTACTTAACATCTACTGTAAAAGATGTTGGGCTAAATACATTTTAAACCTTTTAAAAAAATGTCTTCAGAGTTTTAGGTGCGGGGATTGAGTTGAAAAAAAATATATAGCCAATTGCCATTCTAATATTGGTGCTTTCTTGTTTCTTGTCCTTTTGAAATCCCATAATATTTTACTATCTCAGGGAGTTTACAAGTGTCACCTTAGATTTACATTTTTCAGAATATTTTCTGCCTCTCCTTCTGAGTTGTTATGAAATCCTTGCTGTTGGCCCTTTAATGTTAAGGTTAATTAGAGATCACATCTTTCTGAGGGTCTGGCAAAATGCACAAATGTAACCAGGGAAACTAGCCCACAAAGTGCTACATGTACTACATGGCTTCTTGAGGCTATGGGAAAAGAGAATTCAACCAAACACTCAGCTTTCACAGCTCTAAGCTCAGTTGAGTTCAATTTGATCTATAAAGAAACTAGATTTTTAAAAAAACACAGAAAGGAAAATCATTATAAATTAAAGCCATGATTAGAATAGTTTAATTGCACAGTTAAATTTGAAAATATTAGGCAGAGCCTTGCAGTAATGGTTGTGTAATTCCTGCACTTCCTCGGTTATGAGCAGATGTGTGTGTATCTCTGTAGATGGAGACCATGTCAAACCAATTTTTGCATCTCCAAAGCCCTCCCAAAACCAAGTATACAGTAGGTGTCCAAAAAATATTTGCTTGAACAAGTACAAGAGTCGTAAGACTCATCTCTAATAGAATGTACAGGAAATAAGCAGAAGTCAGAGAAAAGTATTAAGTACAAGGTGGTAACCACTGACTGTGGAGGCAGATTACTCAGTCCACATAATCTCTCAAGGGCCATTTCTGAGGAATGTCTACCAGTTCCCCATTCCCTTCTTTTGAGTAACATCATCTTCCACAACATACAATCTAAATGGGAACTATTTAGACTGGGGAGTTTATAAACAAGTTTGTTGCTCACAGTTCTGGAGGCTGGGAAGTCCAAGATCAATGCACCAGCTGATTGTCTGGTGATGGCTGTTTCATAGATGGTGACTTGTTTCTTAGTCCTCACCTGGCAGATGGGCAAGAAAGTTCTCTGGGGCCTCTTTTATAAGACCATTAGTCCCATTCAGGAGGTGCAGAGCCTTTATGACCTAATGACCTCCAAAAAGCCCCATTTCTAATACCATCATGTTAGCAATTAGGTTTCAAGACAGGAATTTTGCAGGGGGCACAAACTTTTATACCATAGCAGGAACTAACGTCATCTTCATGATTAATGGGTAAGTTGTGAAAGAAACCAGAATCCAGCCCAAGGACTTTTCAAACTGGAAACAAAGGGAGGAGATTTATCTGGCTTTCACCTCTTTGCAGTGGAAAAGAATGAAATCAACAAGTACAGAGAAACAAAGACAAATGTTGAAAGAGAAAGTTGGGGCTGGGTGCAGTGGCTCACGCCTATAATCCAAGGACTTAAGGAGTCCGCGGTAGGTGTATCACCTGAGGTCAGGAGTTCGAGACCAGCCTGGCCAACAGAGTGAAACCCTGTCTCTACTAAAATTACAAAAATTAGCCGGGCATTGTGGCAAGTGCCTGTAATCCCAGCTACTCAGGAGGCTGAGACAGGAGAGTTGCTTGATCCCAGGAGGCGGAAGTGGCAGTCAACTGAGATTGCGCCATTACACTCCAGCCTGGGTGAAAAGAGTGAAACCCTATCTCAAAAAAAAAAAAGAAAAGAAAAGAAAAGAAAAGAAAGTTGGTATGGCATAGCTTCTGGTCTGGGCATCTAGTTATACTCCTGCCTTTCCCAGTTTTACGAGCGCATAAATTCACCTCTTGGCCTAGTTAATTCAAATTGAATTGAACTAAAAGAACCTGACATAAAATGAGTGACCTGTTCTGTAGCAAAAATACATCACCTGAGTCTCTCCCCAAGGAGAAGCGCTCAGGCTGGAAGTGGGGATGTAATGACAGAGGGCATTGTATTTGGAAAGATCACCTGTTGTTGCTTGATTGGAATTTGTTCTCTTTTTGATAATAAATGCCTCCATGGAGGCCAGAGATTGTGAATATGCTTATACACCCCACACTTCCAGAAAAGCCTATGAATAATTTCCTCATTAGAAATAACAGCTTCTAACACACAAGGCATCTGAGTCAGCTGGGAAAGTTATCCTGTCACCCTTTGTCACTCTCTTGCAAAAAATAAAAGGCTATGGGGCAGGCTAGAATTTCTGTAGAAATTTGACCCAATTATGTCTTGAAACTTAAGTTATTCTCTCAAACTAAGGCAGTTATTCATCTCATCATCAGAGCGCACTCTATGAGTTATTGGTTTTATCTTACCACTCAGTAAGCAATTCACCAAATACCATGGTCCACTGTGCCTCCATGCCAGGGTCTGTCCCGCAGACCCCAGCTGCACGATGGATGAATAACATACTCAGACACCGATGTTCAGTGAAAGAGCAGGCCGGGGGACCAGACCGCTGACCGAAAGAGTTGTAGCAGCCACAACCCTGACTAGCTGGCGCTGGCAGCATTTATCCAGCATACATTAAATGACAAAGGCTTTCAGTCAACACCACTAGAGGTTAATTAACCTGGTCGCCTTCACCTTGAGAGAGCCATCTTGCCTGCAAATGATCAAAGGTTAGTTTTAGGACCACATGAGTAAACAAGTTATTTAGAATAACTCCTTTACATTCCTTTGTTCCTACTCTAAGTTATTAGCTCAAGGTAAAGATTAGGCTGCCTTCAGCCAGATCTATTACTGGAGCTTATACAAACCCCCTGGCCTTCCAAGAAGGTTTGTTCCTATTTCTCATAACTATCTGTAAAACTTTTCCCACAAGCCTGACTGAACTCCCACACCTCCACAGCATGATTCTTCCCTATCTCCAGCTTGGTATGTTAACCCGCTGTAAAAGTCAGCACCTCCATTTTGCCTTGCCCCTTCTCAGTTGACTATCCTGTATTCTGGCTAACTTTGATGATGTCAATTTTACAACATCAATACAATAAATGATTAACTCTTCAAGTTTAGACCAAAAAGAAGTGGCATTTTTTTCTCTATCCAGAAGCTATCTGGATCTGGAAAATAACAACAACATAATAACTGCTATTTACTAAAGGCTAAACACTGGATACACACCCTGCAGTAGTTCCCTCTTGTCCTCACAACAGCTCTGGAAGACAGAGATTTAAGACCAACAGATGAGGAAATGAGGAGCCAGGAGGTAAATTAATTTAACTGCTGTATTATCCAAGTATATATCAGGTTCCTGGCACTATTCTTGGGACCTGATGTATATAATTACCTCCTATGTCTGTGACTCACCAATAAACAAGGTATAATGATTTCATCTCATAAATAAAGAAACCGGACTGGGCTCAGTGGCACACACTGTAATCCCAACACTTGGGAAGTAGAGGTGAGAGGATGGCTTGAAGCCAGGAGTTCAAGACAAGCCTGGGCAACATAGCAAGATCCCATCTCTAAAAAAAAAATTAAAATAATAAAAATCAGCTGGGCATGGCACCTGTAGTCCCAGCTCCTCAGTAGACTGAGGAGAGAGGATCCCTTCAGCCCAGGAGTTCAAGTTTACAGTGAGCTATGATCACGCCACTGCATTCTAGTGTGGGCAACAGAGCAAAGTAACTATTTCTATCTCTAAAAAAGAAAAAGAGAAGAATAAAAAAGGTGGGGGCATCTTAGAGCAGTCAAATGTTTTGTCCGAGGCCATACAGCTATTAAATAGTGGGGTGAGGATAGAGGTGTGTGCCTCTCTCATTTCATAGCCCTGATCTTTTTCCCCTACACTATGCTGCACTTCATGAACTTTTTTTGGTTCAACTGCTGAAAGTTCCCTTCATAAACACAGAATGATTGAGGTTTACACTTCATAAGTTCTCTTTTTATCTTTCTTATGGGTCTATTTTCAAAGCAGGAATGAGTTTTTATTTTGAAAATTAAGTCTCAAGTTTGCTTTAGGCCCTTTCATTCTAAAAGGAAGCTTTGGTAAAGATATAGATGGGTGAGGCATACTAACATTCATTAATTTCAGAGCTATGACTCCTCAGTTATCTGGTTTGTATTACAGTAGTCCCTCCTTACCCACGAGGGTTATGTTCCAAGACCCCCAGCGAATGCCTGCAGGTAGCACCAAATCCTATATATAATGGTTTTTTATATATACACATACTTAAAGTTTAATTTATAAATCAGGCACTGTAAGATATTAACAACACTAATATTAAAATAAAACAATTAGGACAATATAGTATAATAAAGATTATGTGAATGTGATCTCTCTCTTTCTCCCAAAATATCTTATTGTAGTATACTGTAACTGAAACTGTGGAAAGCAAAACCATGGATAAGAGGGGACTACTACATAATAAGATGCATGCTTTCTACATTTAAAAACACCTAAAACTGGCATGAGTTTTATAATCTAATTTCAAGAAAATGTACCTATTATCACTCAGATGAATAAATTAAAATAGTCCCAAGTGTTCTAAGCCATCCATATAATCTGCTCTCTGATCATCCTCCTCAGTTGAGGTTTTTTTAAGTTCATAACACCAGAATGGGTTTAATTTTAACTTAAATTTGAATTCTTAACTGTTACAACACTGCCTTCAAAGAATGCACGTGATGCTTTAATAAAAATAAGTTATTTTTTAAGCGTAGAAGACAGTCATACACCAGGACTGCAATTGGAGTAGGCATTTCTAAATCTTCTGAAATACTTACGTCATAGAATATTCGAAGGCAGGACAAGTCTGCATACATCAGCAGGATACAAAGTCTCAAAACTGATTCAGATTAGTCTTTACATTCCAAATGTGAAAAAGGCTTAGTCCCATATTTTAATAATGTTGGAAAAAAGAGGTATTGGTGCTATTGACTGTTAATTTAAAAATCAGATGTGATAGGAAGAGGGATACCAAAATAACCATTTCCACATAATCTTTCTGCAGAAATGAGGACTACAGTATACATCCAAAATTTCTTTCTATTTATTTTAATGTTTATAGCTACAATTTTTTAAACATTTCTTCTATTCACTTTTTTCTGCTCTTTTATGTGAAGCATATTGTTGGTTTTTACTTTAAAATTTAGTCCATATGTTATAGAAAATCAACACAGGGTCAGGCACCCTGGCTCATGCCTGTAATCTCAGCACTCTGGGAGGCCGAGGCAGGTAGATCATTGAAGTCAGGATTCAAGACTAGCCTGGCCAACATAGTAAAACCCTGTCCAAACTAAAAATACAAAAATTATCAGGGGTGATGGCATGCACCTGAAATCCCGGCTACTCAGGAGGCTGAGACAGGAGAATTGCTTGAACCTGGAAGGCAGAGGTTGCAGTGAGCCAAGGTCATGCCACTACATTCCAGCCTGGGTTATGGAGCAAGACTCCATCTCAAAAAAAATAAATAAATAAAAATATAAAATCAACACAGGATCATGATGAAAGCAGAGGAGAAATGGTCACAAGCTGAAGACGCTGGACGTGGAACTGGACATGAAAACCAACGAATTTTATACCATCTTCCTTTTGGAGAAAGAGTGTATCGTATTTGTTTGGGAGTTTGTTGCAATAACTCAGATTAGAACACTTAGTTTTTGCTATTGTTGATATGGGTTACAAGTTTTAAAAAAAGAGAGAGAGAAGGGGTATATTGACATAGGACAGTCAAGGGAAAATTTTGGTGGACATTTTTCATGCCTTGGGGTCACTAGTACTTTTTAAAGTGCTTCTATCTGAAGAATTTGACATATTTTGAGTCTATGCCAGGAACTTACTTTCCCAGTTTCTCCTGCAGTCAGGGTACAAGGATGATTTGGCTATGACATCAGAATCACCCTTGCAAATATTCTATTCAAATGCAATGTGAAAAAGTAGACATCTCACAGGACATGTTCCATCTGCTAAGGTGAGAGCAGACACATCTAGCTGTCAGAAGTAGCACTGACAGAAGTTCACTGGTACACTTTGCAGTACCTGTGCCTGATGGGAGTTGTGGGGTTTCTAAAAGAGCAACCCAGTAGTAAACTTATTTTTTCTCCTTAAATCAGCTATATGTTCTTACATGGGATCTTAAGAATGCACAGCAAGTTTATCAGTTTATGAACTGCTTTTTATATAAATGCAGCTGTGTACCCCTACCAACCTATCTTTTTCACACTCCTGCATACCCACATACCCTTCCCAGGCTCTGGTGTCTATCATTCTATTCTCTACCTCTATGAGATCAGGAATTTTTTAGCTCCTACATATGAGTGAAAACATGTGGCTTATGTCTTTCTGTGCCTGACTTGTTTCACTTAACATTGCTGCAAAGGACCAAATCTGATTCTTTTTTACGGCTGAATAGCATTCCATTGTGTATATACACCACATTTTCTTTATCCATGTATCTGTTGATGGACATTTAAGTTGATTCTATATCTTGCTTATTATAAATAGTGCTTCAATAAACACAGGGTACAGGTATCTCTTTGAAATACTGATTTCCTTTCCTTTGTATATATACTCAGCAGTGGAATTGCTGGATCTTATGGTAGTTCCTTTTTTTCTCTACATCCTCATAAGCATTTGCTGCTTTTTATAATAGCCATTCTAACAAGGGTGGGATGATATCTCATTGTGGTTTTTATTTGATTGCAACTTTCTAACTCATTTAAAAGAGAAACACTAAATGAAAATGTTAGCAGTATTTTATTTGTATAGTGGATTTGTAGTAATTCTTTCCCCTAGTTTCTTATGAATATTCTTTAAACTATTTTGCATTTCCTTGGTTTTAAACATGTATTTATTTTATAATCTTAAAGACATATATTTTAAATGTTAAAATGAAAAAACACAAAACCTTGAGAAGGGAAAAACAGAATGTGATCAACCTGGAATGACAAATCATTCTGGAGATTAACAGTAAAAAGGTAACATGCAATGTCCCAGCATTTGGATCAGTGAATAAACAAGAAAAAGGATAAATTAGTGAATGAGTGGATGGAGGGATAGATGGGTGGATGGATGGATGAATAATATTGATGTGAATGCATGCATATGATGGATAGACATTCCAATAATAGACTTTTTTGAAGATGTAATTATCAGAGTGAGACACATATTCTAGTTGAGAAATTCCCTTTCCATTGCTCCCCCTCTCTCATTCCTCTCCAAGTAAGGTCACTGGACTCCTCATTGCTTATAGTCTGTAGAACAACAATTACCATCTCTCTCAGGATTTTTTCTTTACCCGTATACTGAAACCACACACACACACACACACACACACGGCCATGACCCAAGTATTATCTCCCCAACATGTAGGTTCCGGACACTATTCTCAAAGACTGAAATTCCCTTTAACAGTGATCAAGATTTCAGTTAACTTGCAAAGGCCTGAACTTGATACTGTGTCATTGCCTTCCTATTATCCTCCACTGTTACTGACCCAGCACTGACATAAGAATTTTTCCCACTCTTTTTTGTCCCCACACCAACCATATACATTGTTAGAAGAGACTATAGTAAGATTATACTGACATTTTTAAATATTCTGCAAATTTTATCTTTAAAAGATTTGATTTCATAAAAATATCAAACCATGTAAGTAAGGATATAAGTATAGTTCATGATCCCTAACACACAGGGCAAAAATATAATTGAAAAAACATAGAATAAACTGCTGCAGTTCTAGAGCACTGTTCTTATTTTTTTTGCTGAGACAGGTTCATAAGATGTTTCATAAGCCAAGAAATTGGGGGTGGAGTGGGTTCAATAAAAATTCATTTAAAATCAAATTTACACGTGAAAAACCTTTGACTTTCTGTGGATTAACATTAGTATAATATCAAGCAAGAGAGTTTACTGGGCTATAATTTTAAGACTCTTCAATGCCTTTGGCAGATATCAAATAATAGCCTATTTAAAGGCAATCCTACTTACTTGAATCAAGGGACGAACTTGAAAATAACATAACTACAAACTCTGGAAAAAGACTTTTAAAATGCTATCCTTTACTAGGACATAGAAATCAAAAAATAAATACAAAATAAATTCTATAAATTATGACCTAAACCTACATTAAACTCCTCTAAACAAAAAAGTTAGAAAAGCAAGGGGGTGGTAAGGGAGGGAGGGAAGAAAGAAGGAAAGGAAGAATGAAAGAAGGGAGGGAGGGAGACAAGTAAGGGAGGGAGGGTCATTTCTTCAGAGAAATGACTAAACAATTCCTTAAATACAATTTTTAAAAGTTTCTCAATAAACAAGTATTTATTAATATACATCAGAATATATAGAACTGTATAAAACATTAATAAATTTCAGATGAAATATTGCATATTAAATAAAAGACACAGGCTCTGTCTTTAAGATTTTTATAATCCAGCAGGAGGGTATACAGCCAAGTATGCAGTTCAGTATAAATGTACGTGAGAGGTGTGTGGGCGGGCCAGTGGGGAAATGAAGAGTGAATCTTCCCACCTGCTGCTATTCATAGGTCTACCCATGAAAAGGGAAGGACTAGAGAAGATGAGGTTCTTAGAGTCCTCATGAGTTGTCCACCCTGAAGTTTGTCCTTTCAGTCACATGCCCTTCCGCGACTACGGCTATGCCATGAACCACTGCTCACTTTCCTGCTGCCTGGACTTCCTGAACTCACATCCTTGACAGCTGCTACCCTATCTACAGGGACCCTATCACTGGTTGAATTGGGGACAGACCAAAATTCCATTTGGGCACCTCTATTTGTTCCCTATACACAAATTCACTACATACAAATGGATGAATGATCCCAAATTTCCTGAAGTTGGTTAATTAAAGATAATTCAAGGTAATATTTAAACGATGTATAGTGAATGCTAAACATGACTTCTCCCGTGGTACCAGGAAACAGTAAGCAAATGTTATATATTCATGACATCCCTAATTCTCCATCTTGATGCCTTGTTGTACGGTCTGTGCTACTGTCAAGAATTTATATTTCCTTTAACTCTTTCCAGCATTCAGGAAACTTCTAACTAATACTCACAAGAGGTGATACCATTCTATCATCCATGCTTTTCCCTCAAGAAGTTCATTTTTTGCCAATGAGTTCAGTTTAAAAAAAAAAAAAAAAAAAATCCCCAGAGCCTCTAACAGGATACTTCGGGGTGAACTTTGACCACCCAAATCCCCCAGAACAACCCAGGATCAGTATGGGCTCTCCAGGTTTAGTTTTGTATGCAGTTCCCTCCCAGTGCAGCTTACAAATATGCATGCATGCATATACACACACACACACACACACACACACCCCACATAGAAACACATCTTTCAAAGGAAAATATTAATTTTTAAAGACAGTATGGCCTAATCCTATAACAAGGAGTAAAAGGAGTTTTCTTCATTTAAAAGCTCCTTCTCACCATGGGGTTACTGATTTGCATTATTATACAGATTTGTATTTATCCCTTTTGCTCCCCTTTACTCCTCTTTAGCATATGTCCCCTTGGCCTGCCAAGGGCCTCACTGAAAGTGATAGTCTCTAAATATCTGTCTGTTCTTAACCAAGACTAAAATACTACCTTGGTATTACTACTTGTAAAAGGTCTTATAAGAATCCCTTATATTCTCCAGGATGAGGCTATCTTATGTGGAAAAATCTTGTTTCTTCAGTTTTACACATATGCGTGTATGCCTGTTAATGAACACAGACACATACACACACCCACAGATGCACATATTAACACATCACTATGAAATTGATTTTGAAAAAATAAAATGAGTCAAAGATTTTGTCAGAGGTTTGAAGAGTATGTTGAATTATTTGTGGCACAGATTTTTCATGGGAGTCCATCAATCTTGGTTTGAATTTTGAAGATGGAGAATGTCACATTTTGTACAAGAAGAGGAAATGTTTCACTATGATTGCTACAGTAAAAGTATGAAAATTGTAAAAAGTTAACCTTGTCAGATATACAGAATGACAACATAGAAGTTTATTTCTATGTTTTATAAATATGTTAACAAAATGGTAAAAAAAAAAAAAAAAAAAAAAAAAAAAAAAAAAAAAAAAACTTTGAAAAAGCAGTGTACATTGATTATAGAAAAAGGAGGAGAAGAAAAATAATATTACAAATGTATTTCTCTATCTAGTTCAGAACCATCCTCTACACCTATAATCCATAAATGTCTATATTTCTATTGCAATTTTAGTTACAAAATTCTAAACCTTTTTAATTGTATTAAAGTTACAATTAAAAGTTGATTTTTTGGCCGGGAGCACTGGCTCACACCTGTAATCCCAGCACTTTGGGAGGCCAAGGCGGGCAGATCACGAGTTCGAAGATCGAGACCATCCTGGTTAACACGGTGAAACCCCCTCTCTACTAAAAATACAAAAAATTAGCCAGGCGTGGTGGCGGGCACTTGTAGTCCCAGCTACTCGGAAGGCTGAGGCAGGAGAATGGCGTGAACCCGGAAGGCAGAGCTTGCAGTGAGCCGAGATCGCACCACTGCACTCCAGCCTGGGTGACAGAGCAAGTCTCCATCTCAAGAAACAAAAACAAAAAGTTGATTTTTTAAAATATTAATAAAATGGATAAACTTCTAGTTAGACTAATCAAGAAAAAAGAGAAGACACGAATTTTCAATATCAGAAATGAAAAAGAGAATATTAATGGAGATTCTACAGACATTAAAATAATAAAGTAATATTATAAACAACTTACACTAATGAATGCAACAACTTAGCTTCAACAACAAAATCACTGAAAGATACAAACTACCAGAGCCACTCGAGAAGAGATGTATAACCTAAACAGCCTTATACCAGTTAAAGTAATTGAATTTGTAGTTTAAAACCTTTCCTCAAAGAGAACTCCTTTCTACAAAACAATTAAGGGAGAAGTAATACTAATTCCATACTAACTCATTTAAAAATAAAAAACAGGATACTTCCTAATTCATTTTGAGAAGAAACTAATAGCTTGTTAGCAAAACTAGACCAAGATGTCCGTTCTCCCCAAATTGACTACAGATCCAGTACAATATCAAAATCTTAGCACACTTGAACAAAAAGAAACTATAGACCAATATCCCTCATGAAAATAGACACAAAATCCTTAATAAAATATTAACAAAATGGAAACAATATATAAAAAGAATAATATGCTATGACCAAGTGATGTTTATCCCAGATACGGTTTAACTTTAATCTATAAATGTAATTCATCATAATTAGTGAGTAAAGTAGAAAAACCATAAAATCATCTTGATAGATGCATTTAACAAAATTCAATATCCACTGATTAAAAAAAACTAACAGCAAATTAGGAAAAGGGAATTTTGTCAACCTGATAAAGAGCGTCTATTTAAAAAAAAAAAAAAAAAGATTGACATTAATCTTAATAGTAGAAAGCTGTATACTTTCCTCTTGAGACTGGACATAAGAATGTCCACTGTCACCATTTCCACTCAGCACTGTACTAGAGGGACTAGCCTAGGCAATAAGAAAACTAAAAGAGATAAAAGACATGTAGATTGAAAAGGAAGAACTACATCAGCTTTATTTGCAGATGGCATGATTATCTATGTAGGAAGAAATCTACAAAAAACTCATAACTAAGAAGTTGTGTGTTACAAGATCCATATACAAATATCAATTACACTCTAGCAGTAAACAACTGGAAATCCATCAGTTGATGAATGAACAAATAATTTATCATATCCATATAATAGAATATTTTCAACAATAAAAAGGAAAGGGGCTGGGCATGGTGGCTCACGCCTGTAATCTCAACATTTTGGGAGACCAAGGTGATTCAATAGCTTGAGTTCAGGAGTTCACTACCGGCCTGTGCAATATGGCAAAACTCTCTCTCTACAAAAAATAGAAAAATTAGTGGGGTGTGACACCTGTAGTCCCAGCTTCTTGAGAGGCTAACATAGGAGGATGACTTGAGCCCAGGAGGCAGAGGCTACAGTGAGCCAAGACTGCACCACTGCACTACAGCTTAGTCAACAGAGTAAGACTCTGTCTCAAAAAAAAAAAAAAAAAAAAAAAAGAAAGGAAGAAAAGGAAGAACTGCTAATGCAGCACAACAACGTGGATGAAACTCAAAGGATTATACTAAGTGAATAAAGCCAGTCAAAAAACACTACATACAATATGACTTCATTTCTATGAAATCCTAGAAAAAAACAAAGCTTTAATAATAGAAAGCAGATCAATGGTTGTCAGGAACTGGAAGTAAATAGAAAGAGATTGACTGCAAAGAGGCACTACAGAACTTTTGGGGATGCTGGAGTAGTCTACATCATGATTGTAGTGATTGAAACTTCAGTATATAAATTTATCAAAATTCATCAAACTGTACACTTAAAATGCTTACATTTACTTTTTATAATTATACCTTAATAAAGCAGATAAAATTATATTTAATGTAATAGTCATATTTTTAATATTTTCCTTATATTGGTGTTTATCTTTCATTTCTAAAATAGAAAGCTATTTTTTTATTTTCTGACAGCAACCCATTCTTCTGAAAATATCATTCCAAAAAATTTCTTCTAGAATCTGTCCTTTACCTTCAACCTGGACTCACGTTCCATCTTGTGGTTTCTATAAGAACTACTATGCCACCATTAATTGACCCAGGAGTTGGCAGCTGACCCAACTGGGTCAATGAGTTCCTTTCCAAGAGATTCCCCTTGCCTCTTTGTAGTACCTGAAGCTTTTATATGTTAAGTTTGGAAGTTGTCAGTAGCCCTACCAGACAGAATAGTGAAAGGAATCCAGTTTGCTGAGAGAAAAATACCAATGCAGATAAACTGAGTGATACAAAGAAAAGTGATGAAAAGTTCTAACATTTTAAAACATATTTTCTCAAAAATGTGTTGTATAATAGTCCTTCTCTGATCACTCATTCCTCAGACTGTACCTTTGAATCTCCTCTGCCCAAGAAGTATCTATTTACTTTATACGGATTTGGGTTTTTGCAACAGGCAACCAAGAGAGCCCTAACTCATACATCATTCAAGTAAGTACATTTGTATTATGATCCTGCTTAAATACCATGCACATGAAATGAAACCTTCATTGACTGCCAATGAAGGTTTTATTTCACTAGCTATTTCAGGTGCATATGAGTATAGATATATAAAAATAAAATGGGCCGGGCGCGGTGGCTCAAGCCTGTAATCCCAGCACTTTGGGAGGCCGAGACGGGCGGATCACGAGGTCAGGAGATCGAGACCATCCTGGCTAACACGGTGAAACCCCGTCTCTACTAAAAAATACAAAAAACTAGCCAGGCGATGTGGCGGCCCCTGTAGTCCCAGCTACCCGGGAGGCTGAGGCAGGAGAATGGCGTGAACCCGGGAGGCGGAGCTTGCAGTGAGCTGAGATCCGGCCACTGCACTCCAGCCCTGGCGACAGAGCGAGATTCCGTCTCAAAAAAATAAATAAATAAATAAAAAATAAAATGATAGGCTTTTAATATGTATTTTTAAATACCAATTTCCACCAACTAATCTTTGAAATGTGTCACAGTTGACATGAGCAGAATAGGATATATTATTCATTAAAATATCTTTTTTTTTTTTTTTTTTTTTTTTT
>NW_016804262.1:2299963-2306900 GCF_001698545.2 Rhinopithecus bieti
ATAGATATATAAAATAAAATGGGCCGGGCGCGGTGGCTCAAGCCTGTAATCCCAGCACTTTGGGAGGCCGAGACGGGCGGATCACGAGGTCAGGAGATCGAGACCATCCTGGCTAACACGGTGAAACCCCGTCTCTACTAAAAAATACAAAAACTAGCCAGGCGAGGTGGCGGGCCCCTGTAGTCCCAGCTACCCGGGAGGCTGAGCCAGGAGAATGGCGTGAACCCGGGAGACGGAGATTGCAGTGAGCTGAGATCCGGCCACTGCACGTCAGCCTGGCTGACAGAGCGAGATTCCGTCTCAAAAAAATAAATAAATAAATAAAAAATAAAATGATAGGCTTTTAATATGTATTTTAAATACCAATTTCCACCAACTAATCTTTGAAATGTGTCACAGTTGACATGAGCAGAATAGGATATATTATTCATTAAAATATCTTTTTTTTTTTTTTTTTTTTTTTTTTTGAGACGGAGTCTCACTCTGTCACCCAGGCTGGAGTGCAGTGGCGCGATCTCGGCTCACTGCAAGCTCTGCCTCCCGGGTTCACGCCATTCTCCTGCCTCAGCCTCCCGAGTAGCTGGGACTACAGGCGCCGCCACCTCGCCCGGCTAGTTTTTTGTATTTTTTTAGTAGAGACGGGTTTCACCGTGTTCGCCAGGATGGTCTCGATCTCTTGACCTTGTGATCCGCCCGCCTCGGCCTCCCAAAGTGCTGGGATTACAGGCGTGAGCCACTGCGCCCGGCAAAATATCTTTACAAAATAGAATTGCTGCTACTGGTCCACTTCTGCTCATGGCTTTGTCTCAATACTCAAATCAAAACCAAGTTTTAACAAGGACAAATTAAAATGCACTTTCCTGTCAGGAATCAAGACAAAGAAAATTATGAAAAGCACAGGTTCAGGATTGGTATGAAATATAGACATAGATGTAGATATTTATTTAATGTCTGTTATCTTTACATCATTTTAACAAATTTTGAAATATTTAACTTTTAAAAAACAAAGAGAATCTGAAGTTAGGCTACCTGGATGTAATTTCTAGTTATCCCACTTCCTACCTGGCTGTCCTTGAGCAACTGCATAATCTCTTTGTTCCTCAGATTCCCCATCTATAAAGTGGGAATAATAATAATAATACCTGGTATGTCAAAGACATATTTGTACTCCCACATTCATTGCAGCATTATTCATAATAGCCAAGACATGGGAATTACATTAGTCTGCTTTCATATTGCTATAAAGAGCTACCTAAGACTGCGTAATTTATAAAGGAAAGGAGTTTAATTGACTCACAGTTCAGCATGGCTGGAGAGACCTCAGGAAACTTACAATCATGGCAGAAGGCAAAAAGGAAGCAAGGCACCTTCTTCACAAGGCAACAGAAAGGATAAGTGCTGAGCAAAGGGGAGAAGAGCCCTTTATGAAACCAACAGATCTCATGAGAACCCACTATCACAAGAATAGCATGGGGGAAACCACCCCCATGATTCAATTACCTCCAGCTGGTTTCTCTCTTGACACATGGGGATTATGGGGATTATAATTCAAGAGGAGACTTGGGTGGAGACACAAAGCCTGACCATATCAGGAATCAAACCTAAGTGTCCATTAACAAATGAATGGATAAAGAAAATACGGTATATATGTATACACAATGGAATACCATTCAGCCTTTAAAAAGAAGGAAATTCTGCCTGTAATCCAAGCACTTTGGGAGGCCAAGGCAGGCAGATAACGAGGTCAAGAGATGGAGACCATCCTGGCCAATATGATGAAACCCCACCTCTACTAAAAATACAAAAATTAGCCAGGCATGGTGGCATGCACCTGTAGTCCCAGCTACTTGAGAGGTTGAGGAAGGAGAATCACTTGAACCCAGGAGGCGGAGGTCGCAGCGAGCCAAGATCATGCCACTGCACTCCTGCCTGGAGACAGAGAAGACTTCACTTCAAAAAAAAAAAAAAAAAAAAAAAGGAAATCCTGTCATTTGCAAACATGGATGAACCAGAGGACGTTATGTTAAGTGAAATGAGCCAAGCACAGAAAGACAAGTAGTACCATATGATCTCAATTATATGTGGAATCTAAAAAGTCAAACTCATAGAAGCAGAGAGTAGAATGATGGTTACCAGAGGCTAGGGAGTGGGAACATGTTGATCAAAGGATAGAAAGCTTCAGTTAAACAAGAGAAGTTAGTTCAAGAGATCTATTGTACAACATGATGACTATATTTAATAACAATGTATTGTACTCTTAAAAATTGCTAAAAGGGTAGATTTTAAGTGTTCTCACCACAAAAAAAGAGTATGTGAGGTAATATGTATGTTAATTACCTCGATTTAGCCATTCCACAATGTATAGATATTTTAAAACATTATACAAAATAAATATATAAAATTTTTATTAGTGAAAACTATATATTTATATTTGAAAAACTATATATGATAGTGCTTAGAAAAAATTTGAGAACATTTCCTGGCATGCCATAGTATCATATAAGAACACTTTTTATTTTCATTATTTTACTATATTATTTTCATTATTTTAATACATTATATAATATGTAGCAAGAGCCTATGTAACTGAGTAATCAACTCATTTATTGCTGTAATTTTGTTTTGTAGCAAAGTTTTTAATGATTTAAATGCTTCTTAGAGTCATACTCTTAAACATAGCTTATGTGATTAGTTCCTTTTTTTTTTTTTTTTTGAATCAATATAGTTTTTTGAACAGGCAAAAGCTGGAAGCATTCCCAGAATTGAAACAAGACAAGGATGCCTACTCTTACCATTCCTATTCAACATAGTGCGGGAAATCCTAGCAAGAGCAATCAGTCAAGAGAAAGAAATAAAAGGCATAGAACTAGGAGAGGAAGTCAAATCATTGCTCTTCACTGAGGATATGATCCTGTACCTAGAAAACCCTAAAGACTCTGCCAAAAAGTCTCCTAGAACTAATAAAATGGCTTCAGTAAAGTTTCAGGACATAAGATCAATATGCAAATAACTAGCATTTCTGTACACCAATAATATTCAAGCTGAGGGCCAAGTCAAGAATACAACCCCATTTGCAATGGCCATAAAAAAAATCTAGGAATACATCTAACCAAGAAGGTGACATATCTTTATGAAGAGAACTAAAAAATGGTGCTGAAAAAAATCATAGATGATATAAATGGGAAAACATTCCATGCTGATGGATTAGAAGAATTAATATCATTATAATGTCCATCGTACTCAAAGCAATCTAGAGATTAAACATTACTCCTATCAAGCTACCAACATTATTTTCCACAGAATTAGAAATACTCTAAAATTCATATTGAACCAAAAAGAGGCTTGAATCTGAAGCAAATGAAAAAAAACAACAAAGCCAGTCCAGGCGTGGTGGCTCTCCTGTAATCCTGACACTGTGGGAGGCTAAGGCAGGTGGATCACTTGAGGCCAGGAGTTCAAGACAAACATGGCCAACATGGAAAAACTCTGTCTCTACTAAAAAATACAAAAACTTAGCTGGGCATTCTGGTGTGCACCTGTAGTCCCAGCTACTGGGAGGCTGAGGCACAAGAATTGTTTCAACCAGGGAGGCAAAGTTTGCATTGAGCCAAGGTGGCACCACTGTACTCCAGCCTGGGTAACAGAGTGAGACTGTATCCAAAAAAAAAAAAAAGAACCAAGCCAGAGGAATCACATTACCCAACTTCAAACTATACTACAAACCTACAGTAACCAAAACAGCATGATACTGGCACAAAAACAGACACACAGAACAATGGAACAGAAGGGAGGACCTAGAAATAAAGCTGCACACCCACAACCAACTAATCTTTGACAAAGTCAACAAAATAAGCAATTGCAAGAAAACAAAAATTGAAAGATGGGACCTAATTAAAGAGCTGCTGCACAGCAAAAGAAACTATCTACAGAGTAAAAAGAGCCCACAGAATAGGAGAAAATATTCTCAAACTACGCATCCAACAAAGGTCTAATATCTAGAATCTCTAAGGAACTTAAATCAGCAAGCAAAAAACAACCCTATTAAAAAGAGGGCAAAAGACATGAACAGACACTTCTCAAAAGAAGACATATGAGAGGCCAAAAAACATATGCAAAAGTGTTCAACATCACTAATTAGACACAAATCAAAACCACAATGATACCATTTCACACCAGTCAAAATGGCTACCATTAAAAAGTCAAAAAATAACAAATTTTGGTGAGGTTGCAAAGAAATGAGAATGCTTATACACTGTTGGTAGGAATGTAAATTAGTCCAGCCACTGTGGAAAGCAGTTTGGAGATTTCTCAAAGAGCTAAAAATAGAACTACCATTTGACCCAGCAATCCCATTACTGGGTGATATGGTTTAGCTCTGTGTCCCTACCTAAATCTCACCTTGAATTATAATCCCTATAATCCCCACATGTCAAGAGCAGGACCAGGTGCAGGTAATTAGATCATGGGGGCAGTTCTCCCATACTGTTCTCCTGATAGTGAGTGAGTCTCAGAAGATGTGATGGTTTTATAAGTGTCTGGCATTTCCCCTGCTTGCACTCATTCTCTCTCCTGCCACCCTGTGAAGAGGTGTCTTCTGCCATGATAGTAAGTTTCCTGAGGCCTCCCCAGCCATACGGAACTGTGAGTCAATTAACTCTTTTCTTTATAAATTACCCAGTCTTGGGTATTTCTTCATAGCAGCATGAGAATGGACTAACACACTAGGTATCTACCCAAAGGAAAATAAATCGTTCCACCAAAAAGATACATGGACTTATATGTTCATCACAGCACTATTCACAATAGCAAGGACATGGAATCAACGTAGTGCCCATCAAAGGTGGACTGGATAAAGAAAATGTGGCATGTGCACACTATGAAATAGTGTCATGGGGCAGGATGGTCTAGGCAGCAGGGGGATGAAGCTTCCCCCCACCTAGTCCTGAATACATCAGGTGCTGGAGCACCTGTGTTCCCATGAGAGCAGCGTGGGCCACACTGGACTTCAAAAGTCCCTCCAGGCTTGACTAAGTACACCAGTTTCATTCTGAACATGCTACTTTAAAACATATCCCTGCTGAACCACAGGAGGATCAGATACTGTGAGCTTCTGGCCTGTTGATGCTCAAGAGCCAGGGCGTGCAGGGAAGACTCCAGAACTCCTAACTTGCTAACCTTACATCTGGGATTCTTACACCCTCAGCTGAAGAACTCGATGAATTTCAACTTTGAAGAGGTTTTTCTAACACTTGGTCATTTCAACCAGATTCTGCTCAAGTCCTCTGAAATTGGGGAACTGAAAACCAATTACTTGGATCACAAGTTGCCTGTGAAATCTGCAAGGACTGGCTGCCAGGGCTCATTAAACTCCAAAGTATGGCACCTTGGCATGTGGACTACCCTGACCCAGAGGAGACCAGAAGGCCTCAGAAGCCAGGTCTTTGTCCTTCCCTCCTAGTTCCTGTCCCCTTTTCTCCCCGAAAGTGAGTCACAGAAACCAGAATTCTTTTTCCCCAAGGCAGGTCATAGAAACTAGAACGCCTCTTTCCCAAAGCCAGCCATAAAACCTAGCAAGGTCACTCTCTCCCTTCTCCCTGGACGACCTTCATTCCCAAGGGGTCCTGCCTGATACCCAGGGGAAGGGGAATTGTGCAGAGTGGCCTTGCTGGGTTTCCCCACTCCATCCATCACCGTTAGGCCAGATCCTTTGAGTCCAATCACATTTCTGCATGACTGTTCATTCATCAAACCTAAATATAAAAATAAAGGTTTTCCCTGGGGGGGAGAAAAAAAAGAAAACATGGTATGTACACATTGTGGAATACTTCGCAGTAATAAATAAAAAAAGAATGAAATCAATCATGTCCTTTGTGGCAATGGATGCAGCCGGAGGCCATTATCCCAAGCAAATTAATGCAGAAACAGAAAACCAAATACCACGTGTTCTCATATATAAGAGAGAGCTAAATATTGGGTACACATGGACATAAAGATGGACACAATAGTTACTGGAGACTACTAGAGGAAGGAGGGAAGAAGTGGGGTAAGGGATGAAAAACTACCTAGTGGATACTATGCTCACTACCTGGATAACGGGTTCAGTTGTACCCCAAGTCTCAGCACCATGCAATATACCCTTATAACAATCCTGTACATGTATACTCTAAATCAAAAAAGTTGAAAGTTTTTTTAAAAATGAATACAGTTTTTACTGTATTGTTAGCTGAACATTAATAATTTTCATGTGTCTGTTTTAAATGTATCTAGCTTTTGGTGTTTTAGGATTTTTTTTTCTTTTTTATTTTTTAAGAGAGTACAAGCACAGGCTTCTCACATGCATACATTGTGTCGTGGTGAAGTCTGGGCTTTTAGCATACCCATCTTCTGAATAGTGAACGTTGTACCCAATGGGTAATTTTTTTGAGCCTGACCCTCCTTTTACCCTCCCACCTTTTGTAATCTCCAGTGTCTCATTTCACTCTGTAGGTCCACATGTACTCATTGTTTAGCTCCCACTTACAAGTGGAAACATGCAGTATTTGACTTTGTGTTTCTGAGATATTTCAGTTAGGATAACGGCCTCCAGTTCCATTAACTAAAATATTCATATATATGTTCATATGTCTGAACTTGCTAACCTGTTGGTGGGAAATTTGAGTGTTTTATAATATATTAGAAATTTTAACTTCTGAATTTTTTTGACAGTTTGAGTACCAATAAGTCTTTATTTATTCATTGTATTTTCCCAGGGAAAGGAGAAGGGAAGAGTCAGCATGTGTTAAAAAATGATTACAAAATGGGAAAGGAAGTACCCAGTACAGCAAAATCAACCATCAAATAAACACACCCCAGTGATGGGGTCACCAAAGCCCAAAGGGGCTCAGTCTCCTGCAGTTCAGGAATGAGGGAAAGGGATCAGAAAAGAACAGACAGGTAT
>NW_016804262.1:2307060-2324150 GCF_001698545.2 Rhinopithecus bieti
AAAAAAAAAAAAAAAAAAAAGATTAGAAAATGGAAAAGGAAGTACCCAGTACAGCAAAGTCAACCATCAAATAAACACACCCCAGTGATGGGGTCACCAAAGCCCAAAGGGGCTCAGTCTCCTGCAGCTCAGGAATGAGGGAAAGGGATCAGAAAAAGAACAGACAGGTATAGGCTTTCCTACCCTCCCTCCCCATCAATTCAAGATTTTACACAAAGCTTTGGTTTCTAGCAGTAAACATGGAGTTATATTCGTTCGTCTCCTATTAAACAATCTTGTGGTCACTTTGACGTAAGTTTCTAGCACCTGCATAGAAGTTCCTGAGTGACTTGGATATACATTCACATTCTCTTTCTTCGTGTCCTGATCCCAGTTTCTACATGGAAGGCTCCCAGTTGCATCTCATTACTTTAGGATTAAAAGTTAAGTAGGTTTGATCCATCCAAAATACAGCAGTGCTTTTTTTTTTTTTTTTTTTTTTTTTTCTTTTTTTTGAGATGGAGTCCTGCTCTGTCACCAGGCTGGAGTGCAGTGGCGTGATCTCAACCCACTGCAGCCTCCACTCCGCCTCTCCTCACCCAGCCCAAGCAATTCCCCTGCCCCTAAGTAGTCTTCTTCCCAGTCTCCTAAGTAGCTGGGACCACAGGCATGTGCCACTACATCTGGCTAATCTTCTGTATTTTAGCAGAGATGGGGTTTCACCATGCTGGCCAGGATGGTCCCGAACTCCCAAATCCATGATCTGCCCACCTCAGCCTCCAAAAGTGCTGGGACTACAGGTGCGAGCCACCGTGCCTGGGCTACAGCAGTGTCTTAAGTGTTTGGCATGTTACATCAAGGAATAGTCGGCCCAGCAGGGTGGCTCACACCTGCAATCCCAGCACCCTAGGAGGCGGAGGCAGGCAGATCACCTGAGGTCAGGAGCTCAAGACCAGCCTGGACAACACAGTGAAACCCCATCTCCACTAAAAATACAAAAATTAGCTGGGTGTGGCGGGCACCTGTAATCCCAGCCACTCAGGAGGCTGAGGCAGGAGAACCACCTGAACCCAAGAGGCAGAGGTTGCAGTGAGCCAAGACCACACCACTGCACTCCAGCCTGGACAACACAGCAAGACTCCAACCAAAAACAAAAAAGAAAAAAAGAAATGGTAATGGTCTTGACTGTTGAGAACAAGGGATGGAGGGTTTTCCTAGCTTCTTCAGGATTTTTGCATACATCATTTAAGAGTTGTGGAGACGCTCCAAGCATTAAATGTGTGTGTGTGTGTGGGTGTGTAAGTTTTCTTTTGGGGATGAACAGAAAAGAGGGCAGGGTAGAAGACAAGTTTTTAGGACAGAAGACCTGGTCTAACAGGTAATAGGGGAAGGGGAATACAAAACAAAGGATAGTTCAAGATCCCCACTCTAAGAAGAGGGCCCCCCAAACTAACATTTCAGATCTTGTTGCCTGGTACAGAACCTTCTGTCAAAGATGCTTTGGCTACTTTTCTCTCAACACAAAAAGAAGTTTATAAACAAAACCCCCGAAGAACACAGAGAAAGACTAATACATTATATTTACACAAACTAGGCCACCTAGCAATCACCAACTTAGTGAAATCCCATAAAACCCAGATAAATACAGTAATTAGAGGTTGTGGGGGCAGAGGCAGCATTTCGGGGAGACAGAAACCCAGGATCAGACACACACCACAATGCATTCTATTGTATTTGTCCCATTTCAACACAGTGAGGTAAGTTTGTGGTGATCTCACAGCATATAAACGAAACCCCCTTTTTCTCTTTTAGCTACCGTGACACTATTAATCACTACTGCAGCAGGGCAGGACACAGGCCCCAGGCACCACAAAGCCCTCGTTTATGTGTCTCCCTGGAACCTGAGAATTTTGAAAGGTTAAGGATACCTTACTACATATACCCATCCCTCAACAGCACAGGATTAAGTACAGGGGTATTGGTTTTAAAACGTATCCTTACCAACTCCAGTTTTACGAACACACATACCCTGTCGTGCATGGTAGGCCTAGCCTAATCTGGTGAAGAATGGATCTGGGATGTAAAGCACATCCTGTGACCTAGGATTAGATAACCCTCACCTCATCTTGGCTCCCTCTCTGGGCCTTTCAGCTGGCCCAGCCTCTCCTAGCCTCTGTGTACCACCATTTCCTGTTTAGACTAATTCTCGATCTTCCAGTAGGAGGCAATCAAGTCATGGGACAACCCAGTTAAAACCTAGTCTCCCCTAAAACATGTTCAAGGCAGAGGGGGTTTCAAGAGGATACTATGGCAGAAAAGCCAGCTCTCATTGGCAGAAATGAGGTAGTTCAATAGTCTGTGCACTCCAAGTAATTGCTCTCCACAGTGGCAAAAACAACAAAAAGGAGTCCTGCTGCGCAGACCTGGAGCTGCTGCTCTCTTATCACTGAGATTGCTCACGCACCTGAGAACACAGTGCAAGAAATGAGGGCCTTAGACTAAAATATACAAAAATACAAAACCAGAATATTTATATTAAGAAAAAAAAGTTAAAATGCACAAGATACATCATTCGCACACAGCTAGTGCAGTTGATATCCTGGAGAAAGTGGGACCCAAGGTGCAGTATCCAAGAGAGCAAATAAAATCACAATGGCCTAGAATGGGGTGGGGGTAAGCATAGGAGGAGCAGGTCTGCAGCTGTTCCCCCAAACATCCTTTTTGCCATCATCACTATCCATTGCTTGGGACAGTTGCCAGCACCCTATCCCAAAAGTGGGTATGAGGATACAAGATGTGAAAAAAAAAAACACTGCCTTACTCCTGAGAGATTTCCTTTCACAGAATGTAGTGGCTTGGCTCCATGAATCTGGTCTTATCCTTAATCATTTCACTCTGGCATGGGAATTATTGCATATCCTTCTTCAAAAGGAAAACAACTTCCCTATCCAGACCACTTTCAAAAGCTGGAAATTCTGGAGATGGAGCCTCTGATAAAGCATGCAGGTTGTAGGGTGATTCTCACCTTCTGGTTGCCCCCAGAACTCCCACTTATATTTGTACAGAGCATAGATGGAGCTCCTTTGACTCACCCTTTCCCCCAACAGAGGGAAGAAAGGGTGATGGTGTGAACCCCAGTCTGAGATAGATGGCAGTGCCAAGTAGCTCCAATTCACCCTATTCCCACTTTCTCCACTCTGCCTGCTCCTCAAAACTTCCTGATAGCAAAGAATAGCCCCCACCCGTTGTGACTCAATTCTGTGCCTCCGGGAGCAGGGCAGGGCTGTGGATTTCTTCTTCCTCCCGAAAGCAGGTTGGCTTTCCCTGTGCGCTAGGGCCCTGCTAGGCCTTCAGCGGACATGAAGCTACCATATGACCGATGCTCTGGCAGAAGTGGCACTTCTTGGGCTGGGGTGGCAGCTTGCATTCCTTGGCATGATGGTCTAGACCTCCACAGTTGCAGCACCTGACCTCTGATCTGCGCTTCTGCATGTTCTTCCCCTTTGGCCACCTCTCACTCCCAATACGGAACGCCCCACTAGGTCCGGTGACACGGATGGATTCCAGACCCGTGGCTGACTACTTAATAGGTGAACTCCCCTGCCTCACCCTCCTTCAGGCTCAGGAAGCCTTTCAAGTGCAGCTTACTCTGGTGCACAAAGACGTCCACTAGGGGTTTTAGCGCGACCCCGGCGCAGGCGGTCATGGACAGGAAGCAGAACCCCATGCGCACGCTGAACCACTTACAGATGCCTGCACCATGCAGCAGCTGAGGCTTGTAAGCCGCCCGGGCTGCATCTTCCCGCGCCTCCTCAGGCGCCTCTTCTGCCGCCTTGGCGCAGCCACCTGCAAACTGCTGGTTGGACCCTGAGCCCATGGTCGTCGGCTAAGCCCGTGGCTCCGGGCCCCTGGTCAGGCAGCTACTGGCCCCGGAGAACTCCGAAGGCCAACATCTGAATTTACTAGAATCCTGATTGTTAAGTATATACTGTCAGGAACAAATTTTTTATCACAGAGTTCATAGAACAATGCTGAATTTACCAAACTTAGTATTTTGCTGCAACTAGAAGCTCCAAGGGTTAAGAGGAGGCATGGTTGATCCAGCCAGTATCAGATTTAAAAGGTAAGAATGTCCTATTTAGGAGACCCTTCCTTATACACCTATCACTCATTAATTTTCCCAAATAATTTTTGATTTATTAAATATTTTCTTACTTGTATACACAATTCCCAAAAAAATATACACAAAAGTCAAAACTAAATTTTCTTGTCACAAACGGTTAGGTATAGTATTAATCATATCTCACGTTACACAAAATCTGTGAATTTTGTTTGTTCCCTTTACAACTGAACGTACAGACAATTGATTAAGTCCTGTGGGCACCAAGTTGTGGTTAGTTTCTATTCTTCATTCCTAATCTTTTTACACCTTTGAGTCAATTGTGTTATGTTTGTAAGACATGGGCTTTCATCACTTCTATCAGTGCCTTCAATTTTCCTCATCACTCTTCTACTCCTACTTTTCCAATCTTGTCCAGAGTTTCAAAGAGGTTGTTTATATCCATGTCTTCTTTGGGGCCACCAGCTTTAAAGATCACATAAGCCTGGGTCTCTCAGGGCCCCCCCATCCCAACAGAGAATGACAACAAGTGAAGATAATGTGGGGAGGGTCCATGGAGAGAGTCAAACAATTATGAGAAAAAGACTCCATCCTAGTGTGATCATTTGAACCCCGGAATTCAGACAATTCTATGACGTACTCCTGGAATACTTGGATATATAGTACATAAAAAATCCCTTTTTTGCTTAAATCTTAACCTATTTTAAAATAAATAGATACAGAGAGCCACACAAAATACCACTCTTGAAATCACCTGCCAAGTCAAGAAATAAAACTTTGCCAATTATCTCAGAAGCCCCTTGCATTAGTCTGTTTCACTCTGCTGATACACACCTGAGACTGGGTAATTTATAAAGAAAACTAGGTTTAATGCACTTACTGTTCCATGTGGCTGGGGAGGCCTCACAATCATGGCGGAAGGAGAAAGGCATGTCTTACACGGCAGCAGACGAGAGAGAATGAGAGCGAAGCGAAAGCGGAAACCTCTTATAAAACCGTCAGGTCTCATGAGGTTTATTCACTACCATGAGAACAGTATGGGGGAAACCACCCCCATGATTCAGTTATCTCCCACTGGGTCCCTCCCACAACATGTGGGAATTATGGGAGCTACAATTCAAGATGAGATTTGGGTGGGGACACAGCCAAACCACATCACCCCTCTATGTGCCCTATCTCTATCTCAAAAAAGTAATCACAATCTTGACTTTTATAGCAATAAATTCCTCATTTCTTTATAGTTTTGCCACCCAAATGTGCATCCCAAGCCACTATAGTTTATTGTTGTCCATTAAATTTTGCCATTTAAATCCCTTTCATCTATGTGTTCTCCCCCCTCCCTTTACATTTGACACCGTTCAGCATGTTCCGCTGTACTGTTTTCTGTCTTCTGTTTCCAATTTCCAGCAAATTGGCAGCTAGAGTGAGTGAAAGGCTTGATCAGACTCAGGTTCCCTGCCTTTAGCAAGACCATAGATGGTATGGGTCTTTAATCTAGTGAAATATAATGTCTAGTGGCCTCTTTCTATTGTGATACAAGCAGCTATTGTCGTTCATAGTCCCATGTTGTAAGCAGCCAATTTCTCCAAAGAAACCCTGCCTTCAAAATGACATATTTGGCATTAGGAATACACATTACTACTGAGCTGGTCATTGTTTCTAGAAGTCATCTCAGTCTTTCCATATTCATGAGTCCATGCTAACACTCTCAATTCAAATTCAAAGCAACAGAGTTTTTATTGTTGTTGTTTTAACTCAATCTTTTCTCAAACTTCTCTTTTCTTGTCTCAGTTGTCTCTATTTCGCTTGACTTGCTCTGACTCTATTCCAAGCCGTTTCATCTTAGAGTGGGGCACTGTCCTGGAAGAGAATCCTTGCAAGTCTGTTTCAGTGGTGAATTTAGGAGCTAAACGATTCCAGATCCTTCAGCACACATCATCATTCCCTTGCACCCACCCAATACCAGATTGAACAAAACCCTCTTAGTATTCATTGCTGTTCTCAAATTGGTCTGCTCACTTTATGGTGAACTTCTGTGGGTATTTGGTTCTCCTGTTCTCCACTGATTCCTCTGCTTTCTCTCACGTAGATGTTGACACTGTACAGGTCTTGGGTCAAGTGGTTTGTCTTCATGTACTGACTGTGTTTGGTTTGTGGGGATAGCCTGTCTCCCGGCTTTGTGGTAAACACTGTTAATAGGTTTTTAGTGTTGCTATCTAGCTTTGTCTCCTTTTATGTAAGCATTTGGAGACACAACAACGCCTTCACTGCTGCCATATTCCTGGGATCAGTCAGACTATTTTAAGTAGGTTTTTGCCATTTTAAGTCAAGAGCATATTGACTAACACAGACCCAATCATTTATCTCATTAAAAGCTACCTTACATACACTAACACCAAACCATTACATTAAAAGAAGCTAGCATAATGATAACTTTAAATACTTATAGTAAACATAGACTCTAAATGAACGGCTAAAAGTGAACGATATACTTTGAAATAAACCTTTTTGTTAGCTAATTTTTTAATGGTCTTTAGTCCTTTAGTGGGTGCTCCTAACATTTTAAAGAAAAATGTCCAGCAGCAGATTTGCAAGTTTTCTTTAGCATAAGGCCCATGCCCTAGTTCTGTTAATCAATAGATTTGAGAACACAAATTCAAACCATGTTAAATTATTTCCCTACTACAACTGTTTACAGCAGTTATTTCATCTATTGATTAAACAAAAGAAAGAAACTGAGAACTTCCTCTACTGTGATCGCTAGAGTTAATGCTGCAGGTGAAACAACTTTATAAGGAAGTATTCAGGAGCACAACCTCCTCAGACATGGTTCAGAATTGCTGACTTTATATTAAGTTATGGTAAGTTTTTAGCACAAAATATGAACTAATTTTGAAAATTATCAATGTTATTAATGAGGAAATGAGTAACACACTGGTTCTATTTTATTAAATAATAAAGTAACTTGAAATAAATCCAGTTATCCTAAAGTCAAGTGCTACTGCCTAGGCTTATCTTTTTTCATAGGGCCAAAAATGGCCACCACTGCTGTTTACAAACAAAAACAGCTTATATTGTGAAAGCTTATAAGCCTCTATCATCTTAAAATCAGTAATATTTAAATAATATTGTTGGGTGAAATTGAGAGAAAAGCCCTACTGTTAACTCATAATCTCTGCTTTAATTTGTAAAGGAAGTTTCATGCTTGTAGGAATTCAGTTGCAACAATCATGAGATTATTATTCTCCATTAATATATTCTTCAGAGCTTCTCATAGGCTTCAGGTAAAAGGAGCTACACAGATGTAGGAAATGATCAAGATACTGCTTGGTCTCCATCACAACAGAATACTCCAAAGACTTCTCAAATGACACATGTCCCATTACATTATCCCTTGCACCCTTCCACGTCTATTTGCAGTGTTGAGACACTATATAGCTTCTTGTTAACTTTGCCCTTTTTGCTCAGGGCAAAGCCTCACCTTTTTTAAGATCTCTGCAGCAACTGCTGCAATAAACTGCTGCCTGCTGGGCCATCAAATCGAGATGCCTTGTGAAAAAGAAATGTTTTTTTCTTTTTCAGCTCTTCATTCACATTCCATTATGTGCCATACACAAGACAATTTTTATTTTTAGGCTTGCCCATTATATTAAAAGTAAAGGGCTAATGGTGGAGAGAAAGAACTGAAACAATAGGAACTTTGTAAGAGTGGCTTTTTCTAATTGTTGCTTATAAAAAAATGAAATATAAAATCCTAACTCTTTTAAGAAAAGTGCAGAAGGAAATGGGGCTTAATAGCAAGAAAATGATGTTTTAAACACTTGACTTATTTTCTCCCATTTTAATGTATTGAATTATGTCAAAGACCTGGTACAAAACTTTAAAAAATCATTTTCTGATGTTATTAAATGAAAATTAATTTCTGCCTACGCATTTGGAACTATGCTTCACACACAGTAAGGAGTCAGTAAATATTAGCTATTATTATTTATATTATTATGACTGACTAACTTAGTTGTATGTATTTCTTTGTTTTTGTGCCTCCAATCTCAGAAGCAGCAGCAATCCAATCAATTTTGTATTCCATGTCATCTCACCAACTCAGGCCCTTGCATTCTCCCCCTCTTTTCTCTACTGGCTATCTCCTCTCTGCTGTAATCCTAATTAGTTCTAATTCCAAGCCCTACTCTTTATCTCTGTTCTCTCTACCACCCTACTTCTCATCTTCTTTTCAAGACCAAGCTGGCTGTAATTTCTCACCACCTAAACACTCCACAGACCACCAAAATAAACAGTTGGTCAGAGAAAGAGGAGCTAGCAGTGCCTGAGATGGAGTTATGAAGTTGGATCACTTTCCAGCCAGATGGCAACTAGGACTCCCTCCCTAGTGTGAAGTGACTATTGAAGGCTTCTGGCACACTGCAGCATGGCAATTACCAGGAATTTCACCTCTGGTGACTTGGAATGGATGACAGGTTGAAGGGATGCAATGGCTTCTGTGATATCTTTGGCATTGTGAAGTATGATAGAAATAGTAATTATAAGGACTGGGGGATCTGTTTGGTTGTTGCTAAGTGTTATTGATGCACTGAAGAGAGAAAATAACAAGCTCCATTCAGCCAATTAGTCACTTAAGGCAAAATATGAAAGTTAGAAGGCTCCCAGAGCAGTGTTTACAGACGCCTTCCTCTCTTACGACCACAAGACAGACCTTGCTAAAGACCAGGCCTCGATCTTCATTGTAAGAGTAGAGAAGAGTTGAGGTAACCCTGAATTCACAGCCCCAACAAGTCTCCTACATCATCAGGGAAGGAGTGGGACTCCAAGGCTAGCGGTAGAGATATCCAGGTGGGTACACTCAAGAACATTGAACTCTCAGACTCTCTAGAACACTCTGGGCTTGCAGAGTGTTAGACAATACTAGACCCCACTGCATTGCCTAAAGACTAGGCAGAGGCCTCAACTTAGGCAGATGCTACATAAGACAATATCAGCTCTCCTCAAGAACCGTCCATTTTTTTCCTTCCGACCAAGATGAATAGCTAGAGTCACAGATCAGCATGGCTCTGGCTAAAGGAATAAAAGGGATTATTCACTGAAAGAGCTGAAGGATGTGGCTAATATGCAGCGGGAGAATCCAGAAAAGCAATTTCTAAGGGCAGCTTCTGGAGGACCCAACTTGAGACAAATATAGACTTTCCTGCAGATCCCCCCAAATCAAGTGTGGGCATAATAACTAAGTATGCGAGAAGAATCATTGAACTTGGAAATGGAATGATTCAAATCTAACCTTGACTTCCACTGTCGGTTTTGTTTTGTTTTTCTCTTTTGAGACAGAATCTGTGTCACTCAGGCTAGAATGCAGTGACACAATCTCGGCTCACTGCAACCTCCGCCTCCCGGGTTCAAGCTATTCGCTTACCTCAGCCACCAGAGTAGCTGGGATTACAGGCATGTGCCATCACACCTGGCTAATTTTTTGTATTTTTAGTTGAGACAAGGTTTTGCCCTGTTGGCGAGGTTAGTCTCAAAAGCCTGACCTCCTGTGATCTGCCCACCTTGGCCTCCCAACGTTCTGGGATTACAGCCATGAGCCACCACACCAGGCCCCTACTGTCTTTTTCGTTCTGTTAACAAGAAACAATTTGGCAAGTAGTACTTACTTAATAAATGTTTGTTGAAAGAAATAAAGAATAAACATACATCATTTTAAATCATTAAATATTCCCCAAATCAGTCATTAAGGCAATACCTACTTTTTATAAATTCATATTTTCGTGTTTAATTATAAACAGCCTAAATATCCTAATTAATGAAAACTAAGAAGGACAGATGCGTCAGGCTCTTCTGGCTGCAAGCTTGGTAGGCAGAAAATCACTCGGGCTACCTCAAGAAAGACGGATTTGTTGTCAAGAAACACAGGGACGCAGAGGAAATTAGACTCACACGGAAACCCTGCTTAGCGTTCAACTGAGCCTCACAGAGGGGGAAACGCAGTGGTAAACTGAAATGCTCTAATACATTTCCAGGCCTGAATTATCTTACTGCCCCCTCAGCAGCGAGAGGTGGGTGAACATATGCCATGATGACTCAGTCCTCTTTGCCCCTGCTTCTGCTACTCTCCCAACTGACCAACTTCCTCTACATTTATAGCATCTGCTTATTCATAAATTTGTCTCCTACCTCAGGTCCTTCTCGCCGTGTCTCTTTTTACTTCTGCTCCCACAGCCAAATGTCAACTTTCTATGTACATTTCACATCCAAATACTTAACAAAGTAGAATGTTGTTGGTCAGAAAAATCGCTATCTTTGAGCAGCCTTTTGTACTCGGCACCTTAATGCTGATTGGATAGTTCTGTGACAGATGACCCTTGCCTGATTAGCCACGGGAAAGAAGACAGCTGCTTGATTGGTGGTTGAAAACTGATGAGTGCCTGGACGCCCCTGGATGCAAAAGGGCCTAAGAAAAGCAGCACCTGGCTGGGAAGCTGACCGCCCCCCCCCCCCCAACCCCACACAGCAATAACCCCAGGCCAGGAGATGAGAAAATGAGTTTTCAGTGTATAGTTGATCATCTCTGCCCGTTTGTTTAAGCTTGTTTGTGTTGCTGTCTGTTCATTAATTTGTTCATTTGTTTTTAACTGAAGAAGATTGAGAGCAGGGGAGCTCCCAGAACAGAGTTCAAGTAAATTGAAGGAAGTTTCCATCTGGAACTAATAAGGATTATGGAGATTCCATGAAGATGAATTGTCAGGGCAAAGCAAAATAATTAGGAAAAGACTAGACTAAAATTGGCAGGAGTTTTTGCATCAAACCCTGGTTTTGTCTTCAACTAGCTATATGTTTTGGGGGCATGCTGGGGGGTAGGTACCTATCAGAATAATTGGTAGTTTAGCAAACAAGCCAGGTGCTTACTCACCTCCCCTCCCTACTCACTCCCATTGCCACTGTAACATGGTTGCCTTGCCAGAATTCTTCCAGAAGATAGGGAGCCTGTTATTGGAAAAACGCTTCAGAAGTGATTTAGATAAACCCACTACCACTCCACTATCCTGGTTTACAGTCATTGGACTAGTTGATATCTCAGATAATGCTTTGATTCTTTTATAACTTACGAGTTTCAGAAGTAATGAAAAATTTAAAACTCTTTGGAAGATAATCATGAGACTATACAGGCCAGGGACGGTGACTCATGCCTGTAATCCTCGCATTCTGGGAGGCCGAGGCGGGTGGATCACCTGAGGTCAGGGGTTCGAGACCAGCCTGGCCAATATGGCAAAACCCATCTCTACTAAAAATACAAAAATTAGCCAGGCATGGTGGTGGGTGCCTATAATCCCAGCTACCTGGGAGACTGAGGCAGGAGAATCACTTGAACCCAGGGGACAGAGGTTGCAGTGAGCTGAGATTGTACCACTACACTTCAGCCTGGGCAAAAGAGCAAAACTCTTTTTTAAAAAATCTGTAATATAAATTATAAACATAATTTTATAATAGAAGTTTAGAAACCATCTGAATATCTATCATAACAATATAGCTGGATCTCTATGATACATTAAATGAGGGAAAAAATAAACACTATAATACTTATGCAAATATTTTTTAAATATGCAAAATAATACTTTAGAGTTCCAACAGTTTCTATATATGTATCTAAATATATTAACAAAGCCTGGAAGGATCTCTGAGGAGTGGAAAGCAGTAAACAAAGATGCGGAAGTGGCCCGAAGGAACTCTATTCTCTGTAGATCAGATTTTATGTTTTAAAAGGAGAATGTATTCATGTGGTGTATGTATAATTTAGTTGATTTGTAAGGGAAACAGATTAAAATAAGTTATTTGGAGGCTCCTGCCTGACTGGCACACCCAAGCTTCTTACAGGATATGTCACACCCACAGTCCCTGCTGAAAGTTTTCATTCACTATTCCACCCATACTTAGTGAGTACCTGCCACGTCCCAGGCTTTGTTCAATCTAGGCAGTGGGGGGTGCTGCTGTGAGCCACTGCTTGGTGTTCTTCCCCATATACTTGCTTCTTCTGCTCACTCATCATTCTGCCTCTCCTACTCCACAACTTTGAGTTGCGTGTGGCTTTGGGTTGCCGTAGAACCAGCTCCCACTCTAACACTTTGAAGACAGTGTCATGTAGTGGCTAGGAGCACAGGCTCTGGAGTCAGACTGACTGGGTTCCACTACCAGCCCTACTACATCTTTTGTCAACTTGTATAAGCTATTTTACTTTTCAGTCACGCCCCCATTTCTTTATTTGTAAAATGGAATCACACTGATCCATATCATATAGTTGTGACAATTAATGCATTAAAACATGAAAAAAGCCTAGGACAAGAGCTGACACACAGTAAGCTCTTGACAAATATTAAATGTTATTATCAGTATTTTCAGAACCAGTCACAAATAACCAATGTCCCAGGTCAATTTTTTTAGAGAAAATCCAATCAGTTCAGTTCAATTGAGGGCTTTCATTTCTCCTTGTCATGTTGTTCACGTATGGCCACAAGATTATCCCTGACCATAACCTCAAGACCTTATATGATCCAGCTTTGGCTGGTGTGATGGTTAATACTGAGTGTCAACTTGATTGTATTGAAGGATGCGAAGTATTGATCCTGGGTGTGTCTGTGAGGGTGTTGCCAAAGGAGATTCACAGTTGAGTCAGTGAACCAGGAAAAGCAGACACACCCTTAATCTGGGTGGGTACCATCTAATCAACTGCCAGCACAGCCAGAATATAAAGCAGAAAAACGTGAAAAGGCTAGACTGGCTTAGCCTCCCAGCCTACATCTTTCTCCTGTGCTAGATGCTTCCTGCCCTCGAACTTTGGACTCCAAGTTCTTCAGCTTTGGGATTCAGACTGGCTTCCTTGCTCCTCAGCCTGCATATGGCCTATTGTGGGACCTTGTGATCATATGAATTAATACTACTTAATAAACTCATAAATATATTCTATAATATATATGTTGATATATATATTATAATATTATAATATATATACACCACACCATCCTATTAGTTCTGGTCCCTCTAAAGACATCCTGACTATATAGCTGGCCCCCACCATGACCTCCTCAAGTTCACCTGCGACCATTTGTTAAAAGTAAGTTACAAAAGAAAAAGAGAAAGAATATAGCATTCTGACATTCATTATAAAACCTGACTGTTGTTCCTGTATTTTGTATTCATGAATTTCTCTTTTTTAAATAATCCCTTTTTTCTTGAGCCATTTGAGTGGGTTCCTGTTCCTTGCAACCAAAGATCCTAGAATAGAACATTTCCTTCAAGTAAATGGGTCATACACAAAATATCCTCATACTCATTGCTATGTGCGAGTGTTGTACAAGTGACCTATTATATAGGAATGATGCTCAAGAGAATTAAAAGCAGAAAGCCAGGTCTTTTTCGTGGTTCAAAAAGAGAAAAGATGCTCCGGGTGGTAACAGCAGAGTGTTATTCAGATGCAAAATCCAGGCAGCCTTTGTGTGAGAATTTGTTTTATTACCTTTTTAAGTTCTATTCTCTATTCATTAAACTGAACCCTGAAGGAACTTGGATTTTGCAATATTTCATTAGTTACAATGCTAACCTGAAAGTCAAAATTATATTTTGTTTTAAAGTATTCAATAATTCTAATTTCTCAGAAATTTAAACTGTGTTTCTTTGCAGTCTGAGAAAGTGAAATTTTTATGTTTTCTAGGATGATAGGAATGATGTGAGCATCCTCTACCTGTTCAAACCGACACATAACCTGTTCCGTGGCAACTTTGCCCATACTGAAGAAATAAAAACACTTCTCCCTGGAGTCAGCAATTGGCAGCTGCTTTGCCTCAAGGACAAAGTCTATGTCTTTTTTAACTCAATCAACTCAGCACCACGCCAGTGCCCTGCACCATAAATGCTTTTGAATCGACTGAGATGGCCAGAAAATGCAGTGTCTTCCCTCCTTTTTCACCTGCTGCCTAAAGTGAGCTGAGAATCGGTAGGAACATGTTGGGAGAGAGAATGATAAAGGCAGAACTTCGATGCTGAGCCTAGCATTTAAAATAATAATGAAATTTTCTGAGAAGATTCTTCCTAAAATCCACATGTATTCAGATAATCCCACCAGGGAATATTACAGGTGATAAATTCAGCACAATCGCATTTTCCCCAGGTTCCCAGGAACATTTTATCTATCTCAGTGTGGTAGCCAGAAATCAAAAGAAGAGAGTGGAGAATTAATACCTGCACATTTTTAAGGATTTAATGAAATATTTATAGACTATTTCAGCCTTCTAATAAAAGTTATTACCCTTTGGTTGGTAAGTGTGACCTCCAGGGGACAATAACATTCTATTACATCTTAAAATTCTATAAAGTTATTAGCTATCTCCTATGGGAAACCATCCTTTATTGACAAGAGATAGGATGGATAGTCTAATAGCTGAAATGATTCCATAAATAAATTTCAACTTGAAAGCTCTGTTGAAGTCAGTTACCAAATCAGAACTTTAACATTTGTTATTACAGGACTCTCAAAATTATAGCTAAGTATTGCTGAATTCCACGGGCACATCAGAACCAGCTTTACTCTTGTCTTGCAGGACATGTGATTATGAATTGTGTAAGAAAGCTGATGAAAAAGAAATGATATATTTCCTGTCATGACTAATAGTCTCCTCTTGTGTCTTCCTTTTAGGTCTATAAAGCTAATAAAATGTAAGTTGAATTATTAATAAAACTCTAAAAAATGAACACTGCTTTTCTAAAAGGAGATAAATTATATTAAATAGGTTGTTTCCAAATAGATAAAAAGTTTTGAAACATACACTTAAATTTGTACATATGAATGAGATTGAGACATATTATGTGTGTGTATGTATATAGAATAATCTAATGCTTTTTCATTTGAGATAGAGTATAAATAAAGTAAATTGCACCATCTGCTGGCTATATTTGGAAACAGACTCTAATTCTAAGCTCCAAAGAAAGAAGGTAAGAATTGAGAGTTACCTCCAAATATCAGGAAAAAAGCTACATCCAGCAAACAATGAAAAACATGAGTGCACTTCCATTCAAAGCCCTGAGGGTTCACTAGAAAGCCACTTGATACTGTAGAATCAGTTGCCATCTCAGTCCTACCAAGTGTTTCTGCCCTGGTGCTGGCATATCAAAACAGTGAAATTCATGTCAGTATCTACTCCAGACCCAACAACAAATACTAAACTTTAATGTTGGGAAATCCAAAGCCCATTCACGCAAACAGAATTGCCAGGCTCACAGCATCTGGAGCTCATATTTTGGTAAAAGAAGTTCACAACTCAGCAAATTTATAAATCTTTTAGCCAGCCAAATTGTGAGTAATGTAGTACATTTGAATACACGTTAATAAAAAGAGGAGAGTCTCCAAATTTGGAACTGGAGGCCTGTTGAATCCTACCTATGAGCTGAGATTTATAGTTATTTTTCCTAAGTTTTAATCCAGCACTCTTAAAAAAAAATAGATCCATATCACAACTTTCAGCAACATCACTTATTGTATCATTCAAGAAGTAAAATATTGTCCTATATTCTTCTTGCTCACTAGTCTTCTTACTGAGCCTGGTATTACTTTCTCTTCCACCGTTAAATAGGCAAGTGAGGAGCTTTCCTATCTCAAGATGTCTGAAAGCTACCCCGTATTAATATTTACTCCCTACTAATTCTTCTAACTTGTTCAATCACTGTTACATTTGAAACATTTTATCCTTGTTCCATCTACTACAATAAATCACATCTTGAAAAAATTCAATTACAAGTTCATGTGAATGATTTGAACTTGGGTTTTATTGTTTATGATGCCACTGGAACGCATCCACTGTGCTGCATTCAATGCAGAGAGCGCATTACTCTTTACACAGTAATAGCTTCTTGTGAGGCTCTGGCTTAGTGTAGACCTAGAGCTTATCTGTAAAATCTTTTCTTTCTTAGTGTATTTTCATGTTGTGAACCGGAATCATTTTTCTATTCTATTATGAAGTACTAAAGTAACTTGTATCTTGTTGTAAAGAGGAAAATCAACTTATCTTTTGAAGGAGTCCAAGTTTTATGTTGAATGTAAACTATTAAGTGCAGCCTTCCAACTGGATGTGACAATGTAGGACAAATGTTCTTGTCAATGATTATTTTCAAGGTGACTTAATCTTTCTCAAAAAGCAAGTTATATTTAGCCATTACTTTGGGGGAAAGGTAATTTTTTCAGTTAACATTTCCTCAATCCTGACATTTTCTTGCTTTTATGTATTTATTATTTGAAATCTCTCCATTATTTCAACAGTTCTTTGAATACACAATTCAACTCAACAATTTAATAAATGTTACTAAAGTCTTCTTGGCAGGAGCTTATGATCTAATAGGGAAAAGTACAAAACAGCGATTACAGCACAATGTGGTAAGAACAATAGTGGAGATACGCTGTGTGCAAAACCCACTGTCGCATCCTTTAGAGACTGAGAAGGACATCAGGAAAGAAGTGACTTGAGCTGAGCTGGCCCCTGAAGGATGGACAAGAATTTACCACCTGGCAAGGGACAGATGGGGAAGAGATTTCAGGCAAAGAAAAAGCATGTGAAAAACTCAAGATGTGAAAGAATGTGTAAAGTTTCCTTTTTTTCAATTCCCAGTTCCTGTGACATTTTAGATGAAAAGTTCCACATGGAGAACTGATTTTCTAATAATGTCAAATATAAACTAAGGAAAGTTTAAATTTTTAGAAATGAAATACCTTTTAGTAAACATGTATGTCTTCAAATACAAAATCTTTCTTACCAAAAAATATATATTCAACTGTATTTTATAAATGTTTTCAGATTTTTACACATGGTCAGTGGCAGGGAAGGAGGGGTTCCTGAAGGAATAATTAGGTGCCATGGAGTCAAGTTTAGTGTGATTACAAAACAACCTGAGAAAGATTAGTATAGGTAAATTCTTGTAGAGTTCTCTGGCAAGAAAACAAAAA
>NW_016804262.1:2327354-2334315 GCF_001698545.2 Rhinopithecus bieti
AAAAAAAAAAAAAAAAAAAAAAAAAAAAAACCAGCTTTGCTTTGTACTCAGAATAATCCATAGTCAGGTTGGATAGCAGGGCTATGACCTTGTCAATGACTTTATTTTCTAAAAGAAAATAGGTAATTAGTTGTTCCTTTTGCTTTTATTAGAATAGACACAATTGGGAATTTCTGCATTTATTTTCATAGGAAGTTTCACCTGATTCTCAGCTTGTGGTACCCTGTGCTACTGAAATTGTGATTTAATGATGAGGAAATGAATAGAAACATGGGCTAAATACTCCTGGAAATAAATGCATGCACTTTAGTGCCACCAAGCCATTGGAAGTTTTGACAACTTAGGGCTTGAGGGTCACACGTTTACACTGCAGGAGATCTGTATTTTATTTCCACCAATTTTCCCTATGAGTGTGGGGGCAGAGGACAGAAGTATATGTGTTTCAAATATATGGGTATTTTTTAATTAGGAAAATTTCAAATGTATATGGAAAAATTAAGATTATTATCAACATAACCAAGTTTGTTTCATCTATAACTTCCCTTCTCTTGCCCAGATCATTTTTGAACCAGTCCCAAACGTCAGATTATTTTCTCTGTAAACATATTAGTATGTATTTCTAAAATATAACTCTTTGAAAACAAGACCACAATACTCTCAAAAGATATTTTTACAGTTAAGAGATTAACCTTTATATAACTTCTATATCTAAGTTATGTTATGTAATTACTAAATAACTTCTAGAAACATATATTTTGTCTTTTTCATGAATGAAAAGAAACTAGCTAAACAGATCTTCAATAACAAAGTATTTGTAGACTACCTATACAGTATGTATTTATAGGAAGAGAAAGCATAGTATAACATATATACGTATGTGTATACATATTCATTATACATATATACATACACATATGTATGTACATATATGTATATTCATTAATGCTTTACTTAAAATATATCCTAAATGACAAATAGTAACTTTTTAAAAATTTTTTTCAACGGGACTTAGAATAAATTGGCAGAGTTTATGGGTTGCTCATAGAGCAGAAATCAGAACCGCACTCCCAGGCTGCCAGAAGAATTAGCAGAACCTTAGACAAAAGTGAACCTTCTGAGAAGATTCTGAGAAGATGGAACACAGGAAGCCAAGAGTTTCAGCCCTAGAAAAAATTCCTACTCTGAGCTTAGTACAAAATTTATAGAGCTACTCTCTTTAAGGAATCAAATGGGATTGGACTGAAGAGCAAAGGATTGCCCCCGCCAAAAGCTACGAATGCATTAACTCAAGTACTGTGGACAAAATGTATACCTGCTGCAGGTATTTCCATATTTATTTGACTAAAGCTGGAATGGCCATCTACGACAGAAGGAAGCTCCCTCATCTGTCTACTGTACCCTGCAGGCTTACACAGTCTATTAAAAAGGGTTGAGAAACACTGGCCTGACATATAAATTCTCCCCTCCCAAATCATACTCAATTATAATAAGTTGAATTGTACTTTGACCATTTAATTCAATATTAAGTTGACTAATTTTGAGAAATGGAGTATTCTCACCTTGTAAATTAATATTTAGAACTGATGAAACTGATTGAGTGTTAAAGTAATAGTCCTCTCAACCCTGCTTTGAGGACACCAGGAAGCTGTATAGAAAGTTTATCAATCTGTGAATTGTTTTTTATATAAATTCAGCTTTGTACCTATAGATTATTTAGTAAATCTATAGATGGAACCATAATAATTATTAAATTATACTATAGATTCAAAATCTGTGCATATGGGAAAAGAAAATAGGTGACACCATTTAAAATATCCACTTGTGAAAAGTAGTTTTTGAAATAACTGCTATAGACAAGTAGGAGTCATATATTGCAGAAGTTAGTTAAATGAATCTTGATGGGATGGGAGTCAGTGACTAAACAGGAGAAGGATAGCAAGAAGAGAGAAGAGAGCTCTGTGTGCTATTAATCTCCCTAACCAGATGTCTACATCTCATTGAAAAACAGGTACCATGGTGTTTTATGTCAAAAAAAAGAAAAAAAAAAAGGTGTGGTTCTTTCTCTACCTTTCTTTATTATGAGCTAAAAGGGAAAATTAAAATAACAAAAGTGAAATTTTAGAAATCTAACCAAAAAGTCATTGTAGCATGTTGGAATACATTTTACATAAAGAATCAAGACACCTGAGCTCAGCCCGGACACTGATCCTTCCCTTAAAACAGTCAATTTTCCCTGGTGAAAGGATTTCACTCAGCTGCCGGTGACTATATGGGAACCTAGCTCTCTGGCCTGGCCTCCTTGCTCCACTGAGCCTCCTGCTGGGCCTTTCCATCTGCTTTCTCTATCAGCAGGGCTATCCCAAATTAGCGAATTTTATATGTATCTGAATCTCCTCCTTGCAAAGAACCAGGTGAGCCATTAAGGGTGCCATCTGTTTGGGTCTTCATTTACTCATTTATCAATATTTACTCAATTTAGCATCTACTATGTGCCAGGAACTCTGTTAGGTGCTGGGAATACAGAAGTAAACAAGACAGACACAGTCTCTGCTTTAATGTGGTTTACAGTTTAACAAGGGAGGCAATTATAATTGTGATATCTGCTACAAAGAAAACTACAAAAATATAACAGGAGTGCCAATTGTAATTATAAGAGCTACAAAGGAAAATAATACGAAGAAAAGACCAGTGCTTTTGAAACTAAAATTGCAAATCATTAGTGAATCATGAATTATGTTAGCCAAGACCACCATGCTTTTATTTAATGGAATGAATTGAGATAGAAAGAAATAAACAAAGGAAATATGAGAGTATATCACATGTAATAAAGGAAAGTATTGTTTCAAGAATTTATACATAGATGAATGATGGAATGGGATTTAAAAACGTATTTATTCCTCTGGGTTGTGGTGGAAAAAGTTTTAAGGCCATGGATTTAGACACAGCATATGGACTGTAATAGACACAAGTACGAATGTCTACTCAAACCACAACTACTTCAAGAGAGCCTACCTCAGTCAAGTCTGCATGACCATACTCCATAATCCTCAAACATGTTGGAGTAGTCAGGGAGGGGCTCCTGAGCTAAGCTCAGCCTCATATTACTAACAATTAATAAGATTTATCTGTAAGGATTTTGGAACTGAGGCACTGGAAGTCTGAGTCCATCTGACACAAGGATTTAAACTAAAAGATCATGTAAGGCCGGGCGCGGTGGCTCAAGCCTGTAATCCCAGCACTTTGGGAGGCCAAGACGGGCGAATCACGAGGTCAGGAGATCGAAACCATCCTGGCTAACACGGTGAAACCCCGTCTCTACTAAAATACAAAAAAATTAGCTGGGCGAGGTAGCGGGCGCCTGTAGTCCCAGCTACTCGGGAGGCTGAGGCAGGAGAATGGCGTGAACCCGGGAGGTGGAGCTTGCAGTGAGCTGAGATCCAGCCACTGCACTCCAGCCTGGGGCAGAGCGAGACTCTGTCTCAAAAAAAAAAAAAAAAAAAAAAAAAAAAAGATCATGTATAGTCAGTGTTGAGAAGGCCATATAGGCTTCTGTGCAAGACGAATATATTCAGGAAACTGAGAAAGAAGAATGGAGAAAACACTGAAAAAGAAGGAGCGAGGAAACTCAGTTCTTGACTTCAGTTATAAAAGCCCAAATCTTCTTTATTTGTTCTTCTCAGATTCATAAGATCTTAGCATTTTTCAGTAAACACCATCCCCCCTTCAGTTGAGCTATTTGAACAGGTTAATTTTCGTACAACTAAGAATCTCTCCTAGGAAAAAACAATTGGCATAAAGTTTATGTTACCTTCTTTTTAATGTCGGTAACAGCATGTCCAGAAAAAACAAAGCAAGTCTAATAACATTTGCTTAAAGAGATCAAGGAAAGAATATTAGTCCTTTAGTCAAGAATGCTCTGCAAATAAGTCCTCAATCATTTACAGTCTATATGTACCTTTCCAAAAGAAAAGATTTTCTACATTGGCTTCACAGTATTCTCAGTGGTACAGTAATCCATTTTTAGATACAGAGCAGAGAATCTGGCTCTCTTCCAGGTCACTCTCATGTTAATGACACATCAACAATATCTGAATGAACTAAACTGAGAGATTCAGTGTTCACTTACAACAGAGTCTGTCTGTTGCATTTATTTTGAATGGCATAATAACTCAAATATGGAGATGCCACTGATAGATGACACCCTTGTGTTCATTCACACTGAGCTTTGTTTGCTACTTGAACTTGATTACAACAGACATCCATTGAGGAATATAAAAACATCCATGCTCCCTTTAGTCATTCAGGCACATAATGAATTTCAACGAAACACAGAGGAATCCAAGAATCTGCATCGCCCAGAGAGTGCCCTTGAAATGAAGCCTTACCTTTCATTAGAACAAAATGTTATCCACATTAAGAGGAAAACTGGAAATGTGTACACTGCAGTCGAGGTTTTAATTAGACTTGTCCTACTTTTCCTGTGTCTATAAAATGTAAATCAAAGACATCAAAATTATTCAGTAAAATACAGAGAATGTTGTTTCTTAAGGGTAAAGGATGGGATGGAGTGGGGTATGAATTTGTCCCAAATTTAAAAAGAAATTTTTCAAGCTGACTTCAGAAAATAATTTCTTTTCAACCTAAAAGAAATGAAGGGATGTAAGGACACAAAATAAAGAATAGAAAGCCTGAAATCCCAGCACTTTGGGAAGTCAAAGTGGGCAGATGGCTTGAGCCCAGGAGTTCGAGACCAGCCTGGGCAACATGGTGAAAACCTGTCTGCCAAAAAAAAAAAATTAACTAGGCATGGTGGCATGCGCCTGCAGTCCCAGTTACTGGGGAAGCTGAGGTGGAAGGATTGTTTGAACCCAGGAGGGATTGGCTGCAATGAGCCAAGATCATGCCACTGTACTCCAGCATGGGCGGCAGAGCAAGACACTTTCTCAAAAAAAAAAAAAATGATAATAATAGAAAAGTGTAGAAAAGAAAAAGAAGTATCAAACTAGAAAAAACATATATGTTCAGATGGACTAGGAACTGGTTGCATTAGAGAGACAGGCACAGGCTGTGTAGACCCTGATGCTAATATGCTAATATGACCAAGACCGTATGTCTCCTTCAGGTTAGTCTACATTCTCAGACAAAATCTCAACCCATATTAGCCATCCTCCAAACACATGTAAAGATGCAAAAATAAACTAAAACCTCAATGCTGTTATCAAAAAATAATTAAACTTACCCCATCACCAGGGCCCCAAAGTGATATCTTAGTGTATAATAAAAGCCAATTATGGTTAGAGCAAAATAAAGCTTTATAATCTTATTCATCACTTATTAAGCATCAAGAAGAACCTGAGAAATATGTGTAATTGCCTATTATTTTGACGCCCTTTTTTTTTTTTTCTAATTGATGTATTCTGAAGAAGCAGTGGGGAAACCAAGTGCTTAATTACCCTGGTGCTGGACTAACAGTTCAACTAGGCAATGTGGTTCTACGGAGCCTCAGTTTAAATGGAGGAAAGATCTTACTAGCCCGGAGTCTCTCTCAACCCATTTCCTTTTTCTCTTATTCTCAGGATTTATTCTAAGCCTAGTCTGAATGTTATACTATACTCAGAAAAGAATTAAATGTCTTTGGATTCCTAGTTGATTATAATGAACGCAGTATCCAGTATCAATCATGTTTGACCAGTGCTACTACTCAGACCTACTAAAGGCCATTTAACTAAGTCAGGGAAAAGGGTCCATGAAACTCATGCCTGGGCTTTCTTTTCTAGTAGTAGACCTCTTAAGTTGGGTCCAGAAGTGAAACAAAAGCTGAGAAATATCCAATGTCAATCAGATATCATTTTAATATTTATAAGGAGATTAAAAAGAAAACGGAGATTCTAAGCTTTCATCAGGTTCAAACGCCTTAAAATTTACTTGGAAAAACATTTTATACCTTAGAATTTCTTTAAGTTCAAAAGTCTTTAGAGTTGAAATGATACATACAAGTAATCATCCTGATTAGAGCTTGTAGATTTCTCTAACACACCAAAGAATTAAGCAATGTGTATAAAACTCAACTCAAATCCAGGGTGGTGGGCTACGTGATCACCTGGTGGAATTATTGACACAGCAACTGCAAGTGTAGTTCAGTGTGCCGGCCCCTCAGAGTCTCCAACAAGAATCTGGAATCTGGACAGTAGCAGACGCAAATATCTAGTCATAGATAACCTCAGTGCTATGAACTAAATGTTCATGTCTGCCAAGATTATATGTTGAAATCCTAACTTCCAATGTGATGATATTACAAGGTAAGGCTTCAGGGAGGTGATCAGGTCATGATGACCAGAGCCTTCAAAATACAATTAATGCCCTTATAAAAGAGATCCCAGAGAGCACCCTCATCCTTTTCTTCATGTGAGAACATGAACAAGAATGTGGCCCCTGACCAAACACCTAAATCGGACAGCAACTTGATTTTGGCCTTTGCAGACTTCCAGAGCTGTGAGAAATAAAATTCTGTTGTTTAAGCCACTTAGTCTATGATAGTTTGTTACTGCAGCCCCAAAAGACTGAGACACTCAGTTAACTGGGGTGATAACCACCTGACTTAAGGAGCTCATATTTTTCAACTCCAAGAAGATTTAAAAGCATAGAAATGTATTTAAGAAAATCAAAACAATAATATTAATATTTTGTGTTAGAAAGTAGTCTAAACATATTTGGCATTTTCTGTGCTTGTTTAAAATTTTGGCCTATTAGAGTGATAGCCTCATGATTCTAATTTAAAATGTATAACTGAATGATTGACTTAGATTAATAATTTTCAGTCAATGCTTTATATAAAGCACTGAACATATATGTTTGCCATATTTTTAAGTTTAGAGAGTTTTTAAAAAACAGTGTTTTGGAAGATTTTATTAAGTCAAAGAATTATTTATAAAGGAAATAAAGTATATTAAATATATATAAA
>NW_016804262.1:2334520-2341988 GCF_001698545.2 Rhinopithecus bieti
CTGAATAACACCAAAAATCACATATCAACATTTTATTCAGGAGCTGTAAGTATAGACTTTGGGAGATGCTTATAACCCCGACAGCTATTTATATCAGAGTTTAAGAATGAGCTTCTCAGCCGGGCGCGGTGGCTCAAGCCTGTAATCCCAGCACTTTGGGAGGCCGAGACGGGCGAATCACGAGGTCAGGAGATCGAGACCATCCTGGCTAACATGGTGAAACCCCGTCTCTACTAAAAAATACAAAAAAAAAAAAAAAAAACTAGCCGGGCGACGTGGCGGGCGCCTGTAGTCCCAGCTGCTTTGGGAGGCTGAGGCAGGAGAATGGCGTAAACCCAGGAGGCGGAGCTTGCAGTGAGCTGAGACCCGGCCACTGCACTCCAGCCTGGGCGGCAGAGCGAGACTCCGTCTCAAAAAAAAAAAAAAGAATGAGCTTCTCATATCAAAGAATGGGCAGGGTGATTATGCATGCTTATTTAATATCTCACGTGTAAAACCAATGCTTTCTCTTTATGGGAGTTCAGTCTAATATTCACAAACTGAAGGAAATGAAGCAAACTGAAATTGCATAGAACATAGTGACTTCTGAGAATGCTAAGCAGCTTAGTAAGGCTGACCATAAAGTACAGTGGAGCACAACTTTACATCTCATACCATGTTTGAACACAGAGATCAGAAATTGAGGAACACAGTTTGTTGTTTGTTTTGGGAGAGGTTTTCTTAGAGCTAGAAGCAACTCGAGAGAGATTACCTGTTTCATTTTACCAATAGCAGAACTGCCAATGTCCAGTGTAACAACTAATTAAATGCAAAGCCCAAATAAGAGACTATAGCTCTGTTATATGTTGTTAAAATTTTTCAGTGACTGGAATAACTTTCCCATGTGACTGGAATAACTTTCTCAAAGAACACTTGACAATTCTTGATGGGAAGACAAATACAATTACAGTATCATAATTAACAAATAAAACAAAGGAAAGGAAAAGGTGCTTAAAAGATGTTGAGAATAACTAGTTGAGTCCTCGAAGTAGAATGAAAAAGAGCCATCAGATCTGCTGAACAGTACTGAGAGCAACCGGAAATTTAAAGAATATTTTCAAACTGGAATAATCTACACAAAGAAAGTAAGTACTTGCCACTGTTGGTAGAAATGTAAATTAATAGAGCCATTAGGGAAAACAGTATAGAGGTTCCTGAAAAACTTAAAAATAGAACGACCATATGATCCAGCATGCTCACTATTGGGTATACATCCTAAGGAGATAAAAATCATTATGTCAAAGAGATGTCTGCACTCCCATGTTCATTGCAGCATTATTCACAATAGCCAAGATATATAATCAAACTAACTGTCCATCAGTGAATGAATGGATAAAAGAAATACAGTGGAATAGTATTCAGCCTTTAAAAGGAAGGAAATTCTGCCATTTGAGACAATATGGATGGACCTAGAGGTCATTATATTGAGTGAAATAACCAGTCAAAAGACAAATAACATATTATCTTACTTAAATGTGTAATCTGAAAAAGCCTAAGTCATAGAAGCAGAGAATAGTGATTACCAGGGAATGGGAATGGGGAGTGTGGATTGAAGAGATTTTGGTCAAAGGTTTAAAAATTTCAGTTAGACAGGAGGAATAAGTTCAGGAGATATATTGTACAACATGATGACAATAGTTGATAATAACATATTGTATACTTGAAAATGTCAAGAGAATAGATTTTAAATGTTCCTACCACAGAAAAAGGATAAGTACTTGAAGTAATTAGCTGTTAGCTTCCTTTATCCATTCCATAATGTGCACATATATTAAAACATTACGAACTGGGCGTGGGGGCTCATGCCTATAATCCCAGCACTTTGGGAGGCCTACGCAGGTGGATCACTTGCGCTCAGGAGTTCAAGACCAGTCTGTGCGACATGGAGAAACCCTGTCTCTACATAAAAAAATTAAAAATTAGCCAGGCATGGTGGTGCATGCCTGTAGCCCTAGCTACTTGGGAGACTGAGATGGAAGGATCACTTGAGCCCAGAAGGCCCAGGCTGCAGTGAACGGTGTTTGCCTCACTGCATTCCAGTCTGGGTGACAAAGCAAGACCTTGTCTCAAGAAAAACCACAAAACATTATGTTGTACACTATAAATATATATAATTTCATCAACTAACAATTTAAAATAAAATTAATTTTGAAAAGAAATTGAGTACTTGCTCCTACATGAAAGGAAGTAACAAAAAAGGTAGAAAAAGTACTCACACCCCTTACCCATTCCAGGAAATCTGACAAAGTTGTGTTTCCAAACCTTTGTCATTCAGGTTCAGCTTCTACAGTGTTTGATGTATCCTAATAACATTTGTCTCATTATTTACTTAATCTTTTTCTTTACATTGAATTTGGCCTTTTTCTATACAGTAATATCCTGGGGATCACAACTCTGATGTGTTAGTCATATTTTTATTTTTACTAATACACATTAAAATAAATACATTTCTATTAATTTGTCCTATTTTATCCATGCCTCAGCTGAAATCACCATACACGCCTCTAGTGATAATTATACATTACCACAAACAGGAAAACACTAGCAAGTAGAAAAATGGTGCCTTTGATCAGGAATTTCCAAATACACAGAAGTTTTCTCTAGCTCCCAGCAAGAAAACTTTTCTACATTTGGCCTTTCTCTAAAAGAATTATTCATCCTAAAAGTGTAGTTCAACAAGCATGTGCATTTACTCCATGTCAAGTCCAATACTGTGCCCTGGTGGCACCAAAGACTCATTCTTGCCCTCCAGGAACCTAGAATTTAATGCCAAGGGAACAAATACCTTCCCCACCCCCCAAAAAAATTACTTATCATATGCTAACAAATATTCCTATTATGACCCAAGCCTAGCATCTACTTCCTCCTGTGATCCATTTAAAGGACCGTTTGAACAAAACTAATTCCTGACAAAACAGACTGGGGAGCATAGACTCAAATGTTCCCGAAAAGGAGCCAGGTCAGGTCAATCCTGTTTTTTTGTTTTCTGGGTTTTTTTGTTTTTATTAAACAAAATAGAGACAAGGTCTCACTATATTACCCAGGCTGGTCTCAAACTCCTGGGCTCAAGTGATCCTCCTGCCTCAGCCTCCCAAAGTGCTGGAATTACAGGTGTGAGTCACTGCACCCAGCCTGGATCAATCCTGTTTGACACATTAAATTCTAAAACAGGCAGTAAAATAATATGTACAATAGGAGCATCATTGTATGAATGTGTGTATATTTATGTGTAAAATAAAAGCTAGAAGGGAGTACACCAAAATCAAAATATTAACAGTAATTATCTCTGTATGTTGGAATTGCAATGGTTTTATCTCCTTATAATTTTGTACTGTATAAATTTTCTTCAATGGGCTTATAATTTTTTGGATATCAGTAATAAAATCTCTCTGTAATTTAATATTTGATTCTCATTTACTTAAGACTTTTTAATCACAGATGTGTTTTTTATAAAGGCTACCTTGGAAAAGAAAATTAGAAAGGCTTTTAAAAGTTTAATCACTTGTTCTTTGTAAAGGCTTCATATATATCTCCATATCTTTGCATTCCCTCTGATCCAAATGCATTTTCCCTCACTTCCACATGTGTAATTCATACCTATGAATTTCCATGAAATTCAAAGCTAGAAGCAATTTCTTCTTTTGAAATGCTGTAGAACCTTATGTGTAACATACTTATGACAATAACTTTCTAACATTTTGAACATGAAATGCAGAATCACAGAATTTTAGAACTCAAAGAGATCACCAAGACTAACTCATTCAACCTACTTTGCAAGTGGGGAAACTGAGGCTCAATTAAATTATATGATATACTCCAGTTTGCACAGCGAATTAAATGTAGCATCAAGACTAGACTCTAGGTTCCATCCAGGAACCTAGGACGCTATTCTTTCTGTTTACACTCAGTTGTGCCTTTTTTGGAGCCACTGGCTAATTTTCTTTTTTTCTAAGTTGAATGGAAACTTTGTCAACTAAGAGTCTTACATTTCTTATCCCCCAGTGAATTTACCAAATATTTGATTATTATGTCTGGCACAAAATGAGGCAGCTGTGAATTGACTGGGGTTTCCCTTTGTCTTTCTTCTTGCTCTTCTGTGCCCACTGTTGTGTCTCATGAAAAGGAGAAAATACTCCATAAAGTTGATGACATAAATTTGAGAATCAAACATGTATGAGCACTCCATTTTGAGCAATAAGAAAGATAGTTTTTAAATGTGATATTTTCAACATTGACTTTTTCTGTAGTTTCTTAGTAAGATATGTAAATCTCTTCTCCACCCATCCATTCCCAATTATTTCATTTAAATGTTAATATACTAGAAACAATTCACTTTATTGACTGCCAAACAATGCTGATTGTCAAATCTAGCAAGGAATTCGCTCAAGCATTTTGTAGGAAGTGATCTTACAAATCATTAGGGATCCTCTTAGGGATTCCTTCATTTTCATTCAACCCACAATTCCTTACATCATATTTTTACCTCTCTAAAACACCTTCCCCACATAAAATCCAGATTTTTAACAATATTTAGATGAACATTTCAAGTTTGCTCATGGTGGTGCAAATTTTCAAACAACAGTTCTGTTTCTTTATAATTGTGCAATCATTTAAAGATCGTATTACATTTCCTTTCATACAGTATGGGAAATGAGAAAATAAAAATACAAACACAACTCTAGTAGTATTAATGCAATTGAAGGGGAAAAATGACAATCTCTAGGTATACTGAAAACAACATATTTTTAGCCTCAGTCAGACACTCTTTGGACTTACAGGAGACCTCCTGTGTTTATAATTGTGAAGAAAAAGAAGGAAATTAAAGAATATGTTCAAAAGATTGCAGATATGTTATCAAATATTTTCTGAAAGGCAATATTTTATAACATTGTTTCAACTATCTGGAAAAAGAAACCTCTTTAGAATACATAAGTCTTTCTCAGATGCCACTCAGGTTCCAGTAAATCGTTTATTAATTCTATTTGCCTTTTTGTTCTTGGATAAAGGAACTTCCTTCTACACCAGCTCGTAGGCTTTCTTCTCTTTCTAAAATATTGGTTCTTTCTCCGTTTTGTTCAGAAGTCAAATGATTAGCTTCAGGCTCATGACTGATTTCCCATTGTTCCATTCACTTTAACATCTCTCATTGCGCCAACAATCTGGACCCCAGAGGGATTTGTCACAGTTCTCCAATTCTCTTTCTCCCTTGGCAGCAATTTTTTATTTGATTTTCTTTTCTTTACTTTCATAAAAGAAAATTCTCACTTTAACACTTTCTTTTAAAATTATCCTTTGGTTATGAGAGGTGGAAAGGGCCTTAATTTCTTGAAACTTATGCTATGTTGACAGTGAACACTGGTGCTCATTTCTTTTTGTTATGACCCAGAGAAGTGAAAATGATATTCTTAAAAATGGTGTTGCCCTTCAATCTATATTTGAATCTATTCATCATAGTGACACACTTTAGTCTGATTCTATCATAGAATAATCTATCTTTTAAATCACCTACAAAGTAAGAACAATCAACAATTAAAGGAAGGCAAAACTGATATCTTGATCTCAAAGAAATATTAACAGTATGGCTTTCAACTAACAAAGTACATTCAATGATAAGACAAACATAGCCATTGAAATCATTCTGAATAGAGAAATGTGATTGTTAGTGGTAGCAACAATAAAAATAACAACAGCTACTACTTGTTGAGACCTTTCCATCATTCATACAGTATACACTGGAGATATTTAATCTTCAAGACACTCTGGCGGCATATAGTTCTTATCCTCCTTTTATATATATACGCCTCAGGAAACAGCCTCAGAGAGGTTGCTTAATGCTCAGTATCACATAGCAGAGCCCGAATTCAAACTCATGTATAACTGGAAGGCCAGGATACAAGACACAAATCAGACAAATGAATTTTGCCTGGGATTCCATATCATTTGGAATCTGTAAGTTTTCACCCAAAATAAGAAATGAAATCAAATATCTCACTTCAGTGAAATCACATCAGTACTTCTGGTGCAGTTTCTGAGCCTGTATTTTGTAAGACAAGACAAGTGGAAATATTTACCAATAATACCCATTTTCGTGAATTGTGAATACAATTATACACAAAAACTAGTTCAGTTAAGAACAAAACTCCAAGGTATTTTAAGAATCATCTGATCAATAGTTATCTACACTACTAAGAACTTTATTAGGTTTAAAGTTTACTTATAAACTTTATTTATAACTATTTATTTATTATTTATTTATTACTTTTGCCATTAGAAGTGATGGCAAAACCTGCAATTACCTTTGCACCAGCCTAATATTTTTATATTTGAAAATGTTGATATATATTTATGTATTCCATAATTCGATCCAAATAAACAATTTTGTTTTATTTCACACATTCACATGTATTATCACACTATTTGAAAAAAAAATTTTAATATTTATATATAAGAAAGGTATCAAGGGTGGACTAAACTTAAAGTAGAAATTTGAAAGCTGACTATTAGTTGTCTGAAGTTCTAATTCCAATTTTCTTTACTTAAATTGGCAGTAAAATGAAACAGATATGAGAGTATTGTTTTGGAAGCAATCCCAATGACTACAGGATAGTTTTTATCCATAATTCATTCTTTTGTTTTACATCACAGAACACAAAGGGTGGGTGGGCATTCACATTATTGCAAACCAACTCTGAAATATAAAATGTTCTTCTTTATTTTAACCATGATTTTTAAGTTCCTTCTGTACTGTTTACAATTATTAAATAAGAGACTCCATATCTGGAGTAAGAGATACATCCCTACAAATCGAGACTATACACCATGGAATACTATGCAGCCATAAAAAAGAACGAGTTCATGTCCTTTGCAGGGACACGAATGAACCTGGAAACCATCATTCTCAGCAAACTAACACAGTAACAGAAAACCAAACACTGCATGTCCTCACTCATAAGTGGGAGTTGAACAATGAGAACATATGGGCACAGAGAGGGGAAGGAACATCACACACTGGGGCCTGTTGAGGGCTGTGGGGGCAACGGGAGGGATAGCATCGGGAGAAATACCTAATGTAGACGATGGAATGATGAGTGCAGCAAACCATCATGGCCCATGTATACCTATGTAACAAACATGTACGTTCGGCCGGGCGCGGTGGCTCAAGCCTGTAATCCCAGCACTTTGGGAGGCCGAGACGGGCGGATCATGAGGTCAGGATATCGAGACCATCCTGGCTAATACGGTGAAACCCCGTCTCTACTAAAAAATACAAAAAACTATCCGGGCGACGAGGCGGGCGCCTGTAGTCCCAGCTACTCGGGAGGCTGAGACAGGAGAATGGCGTGAACCCGGGAGGCGGAGCTTGCAGTGAGCTGAGAGCCGGCCACTGCACTCCAGCCTGGGCGGCAGAGCAAGACTCCGTCTCAAAAAA
>NW_016804262.1:2342082-2349643 GCF_001698545.2 Rhinopithecus bieti
AAAAAAAAAAAAAAAAAAAAAAAAACATGTACGTTCTACACATGTATCCCAGAACATAAGTAAAAAGAAATAAAGAAAAAAATAAAAAAGAAATTAACCTCTTCATTTAAAAAAAAAAGCATAATTTAAAAACTTTTTTCTTCCTTCCCCTGAGGATCTCCAAGTCAACATAGTAGTGCCACTACTTCCTCCCTCTATCTCCTTTCTTATATGCCTATAGCATCAGTCCTTTTTTAATAATATGAAAACAAATTTGTGTCTTAAATCTCTTGATTTGGAGAATGACAAAAACAACTAAATGTTGAGAAACAGAGGGTTTAGATGGAAGACAGAGCCTCTTTTACTTGCCAAAACATGATTTCCTGTTGCACAAGAAAATGAGGAGGCTTTAAAACGTTTAACTGATGTCCTGGGTACCTCTGAACTTAACAACATAACATTTTGATAAGAAAAGTTGTAAATAAATGAGATACATAAGGACTATGTTTCCCTGGAAATTCTCAGTGTTTTAAAATCTAACAGATAATGCGCTTTGAGCTTTCATCTAATTCTCCATTCTTGTGAAACGCAATGACCCTGAACATTGAAGATCTCTCCCTCACCTAGGATTACGAATCTGTCTGGAAACACTAGCCACATATTGCAGTAGATCAGTGACTGGGACACATAAACAGATGTGATGCACCAAACCCACACTGTCCATTCACACTCGTAATCCAAGCCCATGAGACACATGAGAAAGCAAAAGGAGTAAAGTATCAAAAGAGGCCAATGAAACAAAGACGGCACAAGAGCATTGTAAGAATTTTATTGCACTAACAATGACTTGACAATTCTCCATCTTGAAAACTCTGGGCACTTTAATGATACACGCATCAATCTCATTAGCCTAGGAAGCAACATCAGACGAGAGAATTTTTTTCCTATATTCGTTGCCTACAAATACATTTAATCAGCTGAAAAGGATGTATCTCTACAGAGAAAAAAAAATCCTTCAAGCATATCATTCTATTAGAGAGTGTCATGCAGAAACTAATCTCAGGATTTTAATAATTTTTTAATGTAATAGAATCCTTAGGAGAGGAATTTTACAAACCAGTGACCTAAAATTAACCTGGTGGCATAGGGAGCTATATACAAAAGCACTTCAGGAAGGGGGGCAGGTAAGTGGGCATTGCAGTCATCGTAATAGTAAACTATGCTAAGTGCACAGTTGCCAGAGACCTAAAAATGCTATAGGACTTAGCACTGGACAAAAAAAAAAAAAATGGTTTCAGAGCATCTACTATGTTCTAGGTGCTATAGTTGCATTACATATTTGATCTCTTTTATCTTAAAAGCTGTGATACAAGGATAGCAGCGGCATCTCTAATGTATAAATGAAAGGCCCAGGATTCAGGAAAGACAAGGCAAGTCACATCTAAGTGTCAAGATTGTTCAAAAGATTTAGAAACAACATATACAATGTTTCTGTATAAATATAAACCACAAATAGAAATGCAGATATATAGTACTTTAAGATTTTATAGTTAACTTCTGGTTCAGTAATGCCATACAGAGCATACATATTCCTCTTCTCCCTCCCAAAATCCCTTTGAAATATCAGTGAAGCGAGACAAAAAAGAATAAATTCATAGCACTGTGAAATCAAGAGAGGATGCCTTCTACAGATACGACATTCAGATATTTTCACAAACTTCTGGTAGATAAAGAATTATATTTATACAGTCAGCCTTACAAAACTAAAACAGTTCAGCTTACATATATGAGAAGGCTGTAATACAGAATGTCATTCACTCTGTTGGAGCAGATGCACATTCAGGACGGCTGTAGCATTCATCTCCAGCTGCAGCTCCAAGAACTTTTAATGAAAAAACAGTGAAATATTTATTTGGGAAGACTATCACTGTGAGTGTTTGGCTGAAGACTTAGAGCAAGCCTGCAAGAACTCCAAAATACTTCAATGAACCTGAAAAGTAAAACAAGAATGACTTCCTCCAAGAAGTAAAATTCCCTAGAGGTCACTGTTATAGGTGGCTTTTGTGCTCCCTCAAATTCGTATGTTAAGTTTCTAACTCCCCAAACCTCGTAATGTTCCTATAGTATTTGCAAATGAGGTCTCTGAAAAGGTAAGTTAAAATGAAGCCATTTGTGTGGGACCTAATCCAATATATTTGGCCTCTTTACAAGAAGAGATTAGGAGGCAGCCAGGCACACAGGAAAACCATGTGAAGACAAAGGAGAAAGATGGTCATCTATAAGCCAAGGACAGGGGCCTCAGAAGCAAGCAACCCTGACAAAACCTTGATCATGGACTTCCTGCCTCCAGAGCTATGAGAAAATTAGTTTTTGTTATTTAAGCCACCCAGTCTGTGATATTTTGCAATGACAGCCCTGGCAAACTAATACAAACTCATATCATCCACAGTAAAACCTTACTTGAAAAATTGTGGGAGTTCCAGGATAGCCTACCAATCTCCACTGATAGATCCCAAAGGGAAGTCTATAGTCAATCGTGCCATTCAAGACAGACATTCTGCAAAGATCCTATACCAGCTATTTCCCTGAATCAATATGCTTCTCATTTTAAAGATATGATAGTTCAACAAAAACTCAACAGCCATCTAAGGAAAACAGGATGAAATAGAAAATGTGAACCTGGATGGATTAAAATAATACATTGCAGAGATGCAATCTCAAAATAAAATTCTAATTAATATTTTTGGAGTGCTTCAAGCTATTATGAAATGAACAGCCAGTCTCAGAACAGACAGCTATTTCATTTGGAATTTAGAAAATCGTTTCTGAGGCCAAGCATGGTGGCTCACTCCCACAACCCCAGCACTTTGGGAGTCCAAGGCAGGCAGATTGCTTGAGGTCAGCAGTTTGAGACCAGCTTGGGCAACATGATGAAACCCCATCTCTACAAAAAATACAAAAATTAGCCTGAAGTGGTGGTGCATGCCTGTAGTCCCAGCTACTCAGGAGGCTGAGGTGAAAGAATCTCTTGATGCAGGGAGACAGAGGTTACAGTGAGTCAAGATTGTGCCACTGCACTCCAGTCTAGGTGACAGAGCAAGACTCTGTCTTATTAAAAAAAAAAAAAAAAAAAAAAAAAAAAAAAAAAAAAAATCCTTTTTCAAGACAAACAGCTTGCTATCTGCAAAATCTTAATTTTGAACATGGGCAGTTAAATATTGTCTTTGTTCCTTTTGCATTTTTTCTTATTCTTCCCAAACCAAATCCAAACCAATGGATGCTCAGGGACAACTGAGGTCATCATATATTTTTTTTTAAAAAAAAGAAAGAAAACCACTCTTTCTAAATAACCGATTTACTTATAAATGTTTTTTAAATGCTTTAGTCATGTTTCACAGTAGTGATTCATTCATTGAGGTCTTTGCATGCCAACTAGGGCTTCCCTGCATCTAAAGATGTATATAAATAGCACTGAAACTTCCGTGAATGACTTGTGGAATTTCCAGTGCCTTCCCAACGCGTGTAATAAAGTGTCAAGACTTTTTTGGGTTGTCTCTGATTAACTTCCTGCTTCTTCTGAACTCTTGTTCTCTTCTCTGCTTTCGGTGATTCCTGTAAATCTTGTTCACTGGTGACAACTCAAACATGGAACATGACCCCATCTCCTGGATTTCTTCCTCCTCCTCTCAACAAACTTACATGTCAGCTGTCAGTGACTGACTTCAATAGAGATTTGGGGGTAAGAGCAAGCGAGACAGCATATCAACACTATAGAAAGTTTACAATTAAGTATTAGACATTCGTTTGCTTTAAGAAAATCATTGACCTTTTACAACTCAGATTCAATTTTCCACTCTTTTGCTCAACCATTTTACTCTCTATCTCTCTCTGTTCAAGCTGCAGCACAATTTTAAAAATTTTGCTTCCATTTTATTACAGAGTCCAGCACTTAACTTCCAATTTCACCAACTGATAAGATTTTTAAAATGTGATATATTCATACGACAGACTATTATTAGGCAATAAAAAGGAATGAAGGGCCGGGTACGGTGGCTCACGCCTGTAATCCCAGCACTTTAGCAGGCCGAGGTGGGCCAGATCACCTGAGATCAGGAATTCGAGACCAGCCTGGCCAATGTGGCAAAAAAAAAAAAAAAAAAGAAATAGAAAATTAGCCGGGCGTAGTGCCAGGCACCTGTAATCCCAGCTACTCTACTCAGGAGGTGAGGCAGGAGAATCACTAGAACCCTGGAGGCAGAGGTTGCAGTGAGCCAAGATCGTGCGCACTGCACTCCAGCCTGGACAAAAACAGTAAGACTCCATACAAAAGAAAAAAAAGGAATGAAGTACCGACATATACTACAACACGCATGAACCTTGAAAACATTATGTCAAGTACAAGAAGGCAGTCTCAGAAAACCACATATTCTATGATTCCATTTATGTGGAAAGTCAAAAATAGGGAAATCTATAGAGACAGAAAATAGATTAATGGTTGCGTAGGGGTGGGAAAACTGAAGGGAAATAGGAAGTGACTGCTCTATGTACATTGAATTTTGCTTATAAATGATAAAACATTCTAAAATTGATTGTGCTAATGGTTGCATGACTCTATAAAGGTATTAAAAGTGTTTGAATTGTACACTTTAAGTGGGTAAAATTTATGGCTTGTAAATTAATCTGAATAAAGCTGTTATAAAACAAGCAAACAAAATGTACTCGCACCTAGCATTCCCTGCTGACAATTGCAATCAATATTTTGTGGCCAGAGGGCGTGCAGCAGGTGAGCAACAACCTTTAAAGAAGGGTGTCTTAAAAGGGTTTTTTTCCTCTCCCGGAGTATGATATGCAATGATGGCTTCCACATTGATTGATATCTGTGATTTAGTACCATCACCAACCTTCTTTTGGCATACTGATTATACTTCATTGCCACCTGTTCTCCACTTATCTCTTGCTGTGACTCCTATTGTTCTGTTCATTCTATTATTAAATAAATCTGCTTCATTTTGTAAGGCTGTGTTTTGGCTCATACTACACAACAATACGCCCTTGGAAACTTGGCTCTTCACACTTACTTCTGATATCATTTTAATGGATTTTGGCACACAGAGGCAAACTACAGGTAGTCCATTTTCTGAAGGATTACTTTTTCAGAATTGATGAGAAGATATTAAAATCTTAGATAAGGATTTTTTTAATTAAATTTTCTTTTTGAGCTCTTCAAAACTGTAAGATAATGAATAAAAAAAAATTAGTAAAGCCAAAGTATCTCCTCCCATGAGCAGTTATTTCAAGTGAACCAATATTTGAACTAATCATTTTCTTAGTCATAAAAAGTCTGAGCAACATGTTTACAGATTTATGTCCATCAATGTAGGCTTAGTTTTTGGCTTATATGGGTCCAGGAGGACAAGGAGTAGACCCAGGTGTCTTTGTCCTAGGTCAGGGTTGCCAGAAAAATTAAAATCTGAGTCCATGTGAAGGTGCTCTCAGGACATAGAGGACAATACTAGGTTGCAGAAAGGAAAAGAACTGCATCTGAAGCAAGGAATCTGCAAAGGGCACACAAAGCAGATGATTGGGTCCCTGCGGCAGAGCCTTGAGAGATTCCCTAAGGTAATTAGATACATGAAGTGAGATGTAGTGGGACAGAGCTTTCCAGGAGCTGCTGCAGCCAGCCTATAAATAGAAAAATGTTGTGAAGGATACTGGCATTCTGATTCTTTAAGCTTCATTTTTTCTTAAGTACTTAAAATGTAGTAGATTCTATGCCCATGCAAATTTCCCAAAATTGTAAGTGAGAATTGGAAATGCAATTCCCAAATCTTCAAATCTGAAAAACTATTCAATCTCAAAATTCATGTTCATACTATATATAATAACTTATACCTCTTCCCTCCTGTGACTGTCACATATCAGCTGGAGTTGGGGGAGAGGAAACTAAAACACCCTACAGGCACAATTTACCACAAGTTCCCAAATAAACCTTTCATCAACTCACTATGAGAAAGAATAGATGAGAGAAATAACAGCATGCCAGGTTCAGCCGAGTCCATAGGTGAGTGTAGCTGCTCAGTAAGTGTTTGTTGATTAAAATTAGGATGACTAAATCCATGCCCAAACTAAGTCCTTACAATCACTCTGAAATGCCACCATAAAATATAAATTTTAGAAGAGTTAGTGAAAGACTTCTGAATACTAACTGCAATGGAGACACTACCACAAAACCAGTCATATTAACTCCTAGGACCCTTCAGAACAAAGAGCCCAACTGAAAGTAAGATATGCTGTAATTACATTGATCCTGGATTTGCAAATTCCCAAAGCACAGATTATCATCCACTAGGGCCACTTAAACCATTTACTCATTCAGTTACTCTGAGGCTTTCAGAGTGAATAGGCAACTAGTCACAGTAATTCCATGAACACTTTATGATAGTCCAAAAAAATAAAAATAAAATGTGGGACTCTTTTTGAAGATGTCAAAGAACATCCGTCTCTTTCCCATTTTCTAAATAGAAATCTCATTATGTTAGTAATTATGCATGACATCTCTGGAAGAATTTATTTAGAAAAGAGAGTTTCAGTGTTCTCTCAGTAAATTAAGAAAAAAAGATTTATCAAACTAATATGAAATGCAAATTTCCTGAATAAAGTCTTAATTCTACTGACAGTATTAACCATTTATGCACAATTAATTATTCTCACATAAAGTTCATTTGTGACATTGTTCCATATTTGTAAAATATAAGAAATTTTGGCTGCTAAGTTTTCATAGGATGTCTTCAATAAACATGCTGCTTTTCCATTCTTTTTTTTTTTCATTTTTTTATTATTATACTTTAAATTCTAGGGTACATCTGCATAACGTGCAGGTTTGTTACATATGTATACTTGTGCCATGTTGGTGTGCTGCACCCATGAACTCGTCAGCACCCATCAACTCGTCATTTACATCAGGTATAACTCTCAATGCAATCCCTCCCCCCTCCTGCCTCCCTCCTCCCCATAATAGGCCCCAGTGTGTGATGTTCCCCTTTCTGAGTCCAAGTGATCTCATTGTTTAGTTCCCACCTATGAGTGAGAATATGCGGTGTTTAGTTTTCTGTTCTTGCGATAGTTTGCTGAGAATGATGGTTTCCAGCTGCATCCATGTCCCTACAAAGGACACAAACTCATCCTTTTTAATGGCTGCATAGTATTCCATGTTGTATATGTGCCACATTTTCTTAATCCAGTCTGTCACTGATGGACATTTGGATTGATTCCAAGTCTTTGGTATTGTGAATAGTGCCGCAATGAACATACGTGTGCATGTGTCTTTATAGTAGCATGATTTCTAATCCTTTGGGTATATACCCAGTAGTGGGATGGCTGGGTCATATGGTACTTCTAGTTCTAGATCCTTGAGGAATCGCCATACTGTTTTCCATAACGGTTGAATTAGTTTACAATCCCACCAACAGTGTAAAAGTGTTCCTATTTCTCCACATCCTCTCCAGCACCTGTTGTTTCCTGACTTTTTAATGATTGCCATTCTAACTGGTGTGAGATGGTATCTCATTGTGGTTTTTATTTG
>NW_016804262.1:2352534-2398646 GCF_001698545.2 Rhinopithecus bieti
TTTTTTTTTTTTTTTTTTTTTTTTTTTGGCTACTGTGATAGATACTAGCTATCCCAATGGCCACTCACAAGCCCCTTCCCCTTGCCTCACCTCTGCTTTAGAATTTATATATTTTCAATATTCACTTTCCAGACATCCTTTTCACTAGTATATGTTCTATTCAATGAGAGGTAAGTACAAGTCAGCTGGGGAGTTAGAGAAACATCTCTGCTGCCTCATAAAAGTGATAATGTTGCTAGTACGACCCCTTACCTCCTCTTTCTGCTTCGCTTGTAAACATAATCCCTGAAACTGAGGCAGCCATCTTATGTCCATGAGTCAAAAACGTAAGGACAAAGAACAACACACCAAAGCAGGCAGTGCAGATATAGAAAAAAGTCTTGAGACTTTTCCTTAACCATGTGACAACTGACACCTGAGATTCTTGCAAAATATCAGTGAATATCATTTAGTTAAAGGCTCTCTCATTTGTATTTTCTGTATCCCAGAACCAAAAAGCAATTCTAACGCCAATTCTGACCGTATTCCGGATACAGCAGACACTCTCATGAAGCTCACATTCTCCTGGAAAAGACATTCAACAATAAACAAGAAAAGAATGTTAAGCACTGTGGAGAACAATAAATATTCAGGATAAGGAAATAAAGAGTGACAAGAAGTGCCTAAGGGAAGTTTCTCTAAGGAGGTGGCATTGAGCTGAATAAATATGGGACCAAAAAAACATGCTTTGGAGAAAATTATTGCAAGCTGAGGAAACAGCATCTACAAAGGCTATGAGACAAAGAAATGCCTTACATATTTAAGAACACACAAATGGTCAGTATGGCTGAAGCCCCGTGAATTAGAAAGAGCAAAACGTTGCCACAAAAGTAAGCAATTCAGTTAATATCCATGTAAATTTATTTGAAAGCCTTTTGTTTATCTGGAAGCATTAAACTTCTTAAATCGCCATTCAGTTAACTTTTGGCAATTTGCTCCCCTGCACTAAAAGTTTTTTGTAGAACATTATTTTATCTCAAATATTATTTATCCGTGACAACCTTGGAACGATTTCAAACACACATTCACCTATTTTTAAGGACAATAATGATACCAAAAACTCTTCAAAGTTTGACTTTAGAGATGCAGGAGATGGATGGTGCTGGCCGGTACCATAAAATCAGCTCTCTGAACAGAAGTCTGGCATATTTTTCACACTTATTTCTCTGAGATACTGTCAATACTAACCTACAGCACTTCGTGGATTTTCTTTTTAACTGAGTTAGCCCCAAAGAATAGAAAAAATTAAACAATTTCCTCACAGCATGTTCAGAAATTTTGACATCCACATTTAATGATGAACTATGGGATTCCTTCAAGCCGCCATCTGTGGGCAGAGCTGCTTTAGGAGCAGCAGTGCAAAGACGTTGGATATTTCACTCCATGAAGAGACAGCTGGTAGGATTTAAAAAAAAAAAAAAATGCACTAATCTAATCAATTAATCTGGTTTCCATTTTCTTTTGTATTTGCATTATGGAAATAAGCTAAGGATGATTGCCTTTCGCCTTGCATCTAAGAGGGAAAAAATGATAGATTTGCAAAAGAGTTTAATAGTTCTGCAAATGGAATCGGAGGGAAACAATGTATCAAGTGGCTAGACGGGATTCTCTTTTAAGTATTCTCTTTTCATGAGGTTTGAAATTGTAATATTAATGTGCAGGTAATCAAATAAGTCTTCAATAAAAGCATCATAAGGCTAATTGTTGAATCAGAGGATAAACATAGACACATCCATAGAAATAAAAAATATCATATTATGTTTTCGTTTACATTGGATTGAAATATTTATGAAAGTTTTATTCCATCATAGGATAAACTTTTTCTTTACAGAGGAATTTCAACTAATAAATGTTGAAGGAATTATAACATTAAAATATGACCATTTTGCCACCCAAATGAAAGCATTGATTCAAGCAATAACCATCCACATATAAAACCATTAGGTAACAGGTTGATGGCAAACTTTTCAGTCGGAGGCATCAGGATGTCACCACCAGAAATCACTGATCAATTTGTGTTACAACTAGTGGGGCCACCTGGCATAGTACCTCCCAATGTGATTCATAGAAAGCACGTAGACCCACCTAAGCAATATTCTGACCAAGAAGTTGAATCTGAATCTAATCAAACTCCCAGAACTTTCTTTTACAGGAAATAGATGGAAAGGAGGAATAACTATAACATCAAAAGAAAGCAGGTCGGGTGCAGTGGCTTAACCCTCTAATTCCAGCACTTTGGGAGGCTGAGAAAGGTGGATCACCTGAGGTCAAGAGTTTGAGACCAGCCTGATCAACATGGTGTAAACCCCATCTCTACTAAAAATACGAAAAATTAGCCAGCCATGGTGGCACGCACCTGTAATCCCAGTTACTTGACAGGCTGAGGCAAGAGAATCGCTTGAACCTGGAAGGCGGAGGTTACCGTGAGCGGAGATGATCCTTGCCACTGCACTTCCAGCCTGGTGAAGAGCAAGAACTCCGTCAAAAAAAAAAAAAAAAAAAAAAAAAAAAAACTCTAATCCAGAGAGCATGAGCATTTTATAGAACACCTATAGCAAGTCAATAGCCTGGAGAAAAAGCTAACGAGGAGAGTGCTTTACGTGAAAAGAAACTTCCGAGGTACCACCCCTCCAAACATGTCGACTTGTTTGAATCCTTATTCTGAAAAATCATTTCTAAAGAGACTTTTTAAAATTAGGGAACGGTAATTCTGAGCTGTGTATTAGGTGATAGCAACTGATTATTTTTAATGTTCATTGTGCTAGTAGTACTATGGGAAAATAGTTTTTTGTTTTTTGTTTTTTCCCCTTAGAAAGGCAAACTGAAGTTTACAGGGAAGAACTGATACTAGGTGTGGAATTTGCCTTAAACTAAATCAGCAAAGAAGTAGGGGTGGATGCAGCAAAACAGCAAAATCCTCATAATCTGAGGGATGGGTATAGCTTATTGAACTATTTGTGCTATTTTTTCCTATTTGAAAGTTTTCATAACGATTTTTAATGCTCATTAGTCAGAGCTTCATTAGGTACTTTGTATGAAAATGTCTTTCTAGGACAAATGATATTAGCAAAAGGCAATTAAAAAGAAAATGTACGGCTGTTCAAAATGCAGTAATAAATACAAGCTGTTCTGTATCCATGGTGCACCACAGGTAAAAAGCCATTTGCATTTATATATGACATCTTTTCATTAACTATTTATGAAATGTATCTACTATCAATCCCTGCTTAATAAAAGAAATATTTAAAAATTAAAGAAGGGCTCAGAACTGATCCTCAGTTCGTATCATTTTTAAGAAAATAAGTCATATCATAGCGTAAACATGCAAATAAGTTTTACCCATTTAGAATTTCTTACAGAGCCATATAACCAACTATCTATAGACTTCCACAAATTTAAACATCAGTCCTTTTTTTATAAGCTCTGGAATTTTGTCTGTTTAAAAGAGATCACTGTAAATCACTGCAGTCTTTTTAGAGAGTAATCTGGCAGTGTATGGCAAAATATTAAAATATTCAAACACTTACATTTTGAAATCCTATTCCTGGGTCTACATCCCAAGAGGAAATTGTTCAAAAGAATTTTTAAAATAGCTGCGTCATAGCCAAGTATTTATGATAGCAAAACTTGGAAATAATGTCTAACCATTAGAAACACTGAAGTGAACCAACTCAGTGAAATACTATGGAAAATATGAAGATTGTATAGATATACACAGTAGTGTATATTCATACTATTAAGTTGATGGAAAGTGTAACTATAAATTCACTGATTTAAAGTGATGTTTTTCTAACACTTTTTAGCTGTGACTTTGAATATGCAAGGGGCATGCTATGTAACACTCTGTAGCTTAGTTTCCTTCAGAGGGTTATCATCAAATTTTATCCAAAACAATAGATAAATATTAGCTCTTATTCTTATTACTATCATTATTTAGTTTATTAGAAGGGGTCAAAAAGAAATGTACAGAATAGTATGTTTGAGACAAAGGAAAAATAGGTATCACTTTTGTAAAGATTTTTTTTCAAATGCTATATTGTTTAAAATTTAAACTCAAAGGCTCAAGGTGAATCATATACTTCTCAAATTTAGGATGACTTCCTTCTCTAGATGTATTTGATTTACCCAGGCAGTGTCTGTGTCTGACACTTCAGTCAATCAAAATCTGGTAATTAAATTTAACAGTACACTTAATGTGATAAATTATAGTCAAAGATTTTCTGTTAACCCATTCCTATATTTCTGGGGGAAATAATTGTCTATGATTTACTTATATACTGCTTCATTTATTTTTGCCAATATTAAATTTATATATTTGTCTTTGTGTTCATAAAGTGTGTTATCCTGCAACATTTTTTTCTCATACATTTCTTTTCAATTTTTTAAATTTTTGTTTTTTGTAGAGATGAAGTCTCACCTTTTTGCCCAAGGTGGCCTCAAATCCTCTTGCCCTGGCCTCCCAAACTGCTAGGATTACAGGTCTGAGCCACGGTACCCACGTCTTTGCTTTGTTTTTAATCAAGGTATATTAGCATCATAAAGTGACCTAGAGAGCATTAAATTTTGAAAAGTTTAGAAAAGTTTCCATAAAGATCATTTGTACTTTTTCCTTTTTTTCCAATTTTATGATTATTAGTTCTTTGAAGGATTGTTATAACTCATCTGTAAAACCATCTGGGCCTGGATGAGTGTATGTGTGTGTGTATATCATAGTGTATGTGTGTATATCATATGGTGTGTGTATTTCATAGTGTGTATGTATGTGTTGTGTAGACTTTTAACTACTGATTCACTTTCTTTTTACATATTTATACATATTTATTTATACTATAGGTATATTTAGATTTTCTATATGTTCATAAACCAATTTTCTAGAAAACTGTCCATGTTTTCTAACTATTCTAGTTTATAAGCATATATTTGTTTATGCTGTTCTCTGATGATGTTTAAATCTCTGTTGTATCTGTAGTTCTACCCACTTTTGTTCCTAATATTATACATGGCTTCTCTCTATCATTCTTGTCAAAGACTGTCTATTTAATTCATCTTTTAATATAATCAGCTTTTGGCTTTTTGAAGTTCTCTATAATTTGTTTTCTAATTCACCAGTTCTGCTCTTTACCATTTCTTTCTTTCACTCCTTTATGTTTGCTCCATTGTTCTAACTTCTTAAGTTGAATACTCACCTTATTAATTAGTCTTTGTTTTTTTTTTCTATGATAAGCTGTTAAGATATAAGATTGAAAATAGCTTCAAGGCAAAACTTGTTACTGTTTAAATATGTGTTCAATTATAGAAAACAAAGACTTATGGTTAATAATTTCAAATGGAGAAATAATAGATTATCGGCCATCTAAACTATTTCATAAATATTAGTGAATTGGTGTGATAAATAATGTTAAGTTAGCAAAGTCAGGTGATAGTGCTAACTTGTTCGTCTTGTTAAATAAAGCCCATGAAAAATGGCAGATAGAAAAGGAGAGTCAAAAATTTGACAGCTATATTGCAAAAGAGCTCAACTTAGATAAAAGTCAGATAAGAAACAATAACAAAATTGCCAACACTTCTGATTTACAGTGATGGCTTCTCAAACTGCAGGATCTTCCACACAGGGCTTAGTTAGTGCTCATTAAGTGTCTCAAGCAAAGTTTTTTTCAAGCACACCTTTCCCTTGCTTAATGACTTTCATTAGTACCTGAAAACCCTAGCATTAAGTAAAGAGCTTTTAAATGGGAAAAAAAAAGTTTTCATTAAATTTAATGGAAAAATTATGATATGTTTCATCTCAACACAAGGTACCCAAACAATTTTCACAGCTAGAAAATATATCAATTGAATAAAATGTGTTCTTATTAGTAATAAACAGCAATTTGGGAGTAAACAAATACAGCTTATATATAAATGGCAATGTTGTACTTGCTTTATTTTCTTATTTCTGAAACTTGTTTTCACTAATATTTCAAACTTGGAGGGCTCATGATTATTTTGCACTTAAAGTAAAATTATCCCAGAAAAACACCTTTGGGTAAAATATAGATTAAGTATAGAGAGGCAGAACAGACAGAAGACTCCCAGAAGATACTGCATCTTCATCTCTTGTTTAGAGATGAAGAAAATAGCAGGCAGCAGTACTTTAGAGTATGTACAGAGAGCAAAATGCTTTGGATTCATCCATACATGGAAGGCAATTCAAATGTGATCCATACATTTGGCGCTGACTAAAAATTGTTATGTCAAGTACATTGTCAAATGTGTCATTGCCTGAAATCACAGTGTTGAAATATCTGTTTATGTAGTATGTTTTTTGATGAAAAGGTTGTTAGACAATTTTTTAAGTCATTGTCCAAAATATTAGCATTTGGCAAGAGTCATTCTAGCAAAAAGTTGTTCACTGAGCAGTCATTATAGAGGGTAAGTCTGAAGAGAGTTACAAATGGGAAACAGATTATTTACTCAGTAAGAATGTATTAAATGCTTACTTAAAGTAAGTTGGACTGCTCATGTAATCTAACCCTTAGGATTATTTAACTACCTAGTTTATCTTTTATTGAGATTTTGCTAAAGGAAATGCCATAGGCTTAACCACTTTAACCTGAACTATGGCTTTCCTTTGGGAAACTTCTGCAAAACAAAAGGTATATCATTTTGCTACAATTTAGCCTCACTTTTAAAAGAGAGTAACAGCAACTAACACTATTAACCATACAATATCGAGATAAATCTCATATATTGAAAAACAATTGCTACAAACCAAGAGAGTCTCTCTAAAAGAAAATTACATTCATTCAGAAATAGGACATTGCTAAGGGAATATGAGTGTCATAGTAAACTATGTGCATATTCACAGAGATAAAAGAAAATAATTTTTTTAAAGGAAAAATGAGGAGGATTACACAATTGTTTTGAGATAATTTTCTTTGTCTACAAGGATCAATAACAAGGGTGACAGTAGCCCAGGCAGTTGAACCAGCAGTTGCTGGGCAATACTTCTGTCCTTACAGAAGTATTTTTTCTTGCAAGAACTCAGTCAATATTAGGAAGACAGCACCAAGCCATGAGAGGTCTACTCCCAGGACCCAAACACCTCCCACCAGGCCCCACCTCCCGCACTGGGGATTACAATTCAACATAAGATTTGGATGGGGACAAAGATCCAAACTATATCACATTCTAAAATAATAGTTCTGGTAGCTGTATAATAGAGAGCAAAATAGAGGGAACAAGCATGGATGCAGAAAGAACCTTCAGAAGATTAGAAAGTGGCCCTGTGAGTGCTAATAAATGGCTACAAATAGTAGTTCCTACAGCAGTCTATAAATAATAGCTGTTGTGTAGGAACCATGTTTCTGAAACCCTGAAGTAAATCACTAGGTTAAGAGAGCAGATGCTGAAATGTCTTCACAAATCAATTCAAGTCCTCAGACTGATGCCTGAAATTCACTAAACTAAGAGACTATGATATATGGTCATTCAGGCATAAATGGAGATAACCTAGGCAAAAAGAAGAAAGAACAATTCAAGGAAATGATGAAATTATAGCACTTGGTGACAGGACTACAAGAAGGAATCATGAACTATAACTCTGAAATGGTCACAGGACTCAGAACAGAGGCCACATAGCTACTAAGCAGCATGTGTCCATTTGGAGGTCTAGATTGTACTTGTTTGAGTATCCTTATCTGTAAAATGGTCAAAAACAAAAGTTCCCACCTCATGATATTGTGAAGATTGAGTTAAGAAATATAAGCACTTAGAATAGTGCCTCAAAAATTGTAGGTGGCTCAGAACATATACAAACTTTGTTTAAATACATTTAAGTGAAATGTCAGGCACCTCCCACATTTTGTTTTGTCTTCCGATAATAGCAATTCCATATGGCAAGCTAGAAAAACTGAAGTTAATATTTACAATGTCTTTTCAGTATAAATACTGTTGACAGATGACTTAGCTGCCCCATTTTCTTAACTTTCATTTTTCATCAGTTATTTTGTATACACTCAGTTACCTCCTTTAGAAATCTTATCTATTTTGTGGCTCCCTATTGAGTTTAATAAGATAAAGTTTAATAAGATAAAGTTTAATAAGAGTAAAGATCTGTAGACCTGAGAGAAAAGGAAATGGCATTCTTACACTCAAAACATTTGGGAAAAATGATAAGAAATATTTTTATTTGAAGTATGATTCGTACTACTCTTCCAGCAATTGCAAATACAATAGAAGTATTTCATTACATTTCAATACCAAAATTATTATAAATCAAATAGCTATTTGGAGACATAAGTATTTACCATATATAATGAATTTTCAGTCACAAGTGCTGGTAGGAATCAACGTTAACGTTTTATTTTCTTCCTTTTAAAAATGGCTAAATGATGAATATAGTTATCACAAAGAGATTAAGGGATTGAAAATCTTTGACTTGTTACTAAATCCTGAATCCTGTTCTGAACTTGAATTTGCTTTTATGGAAAATTAAAGCACTAGCAGTTTAAACCCAGTCTCCTTTTTATATAAATGCCATTTATTTCTTGAAACTGGCTTTTAATAATTGCTTAAGTCATTTAAATGCAAGCAGACTTCTTAGTAGGTGCTAAAACTGTGTACCAGGACTGAGGGTAAAATTAAATGACTCATTTCCATTATGATTGAAGCTGAAAACCTTTTCTTGTTATTATGTTGTGAATTCCACCAAATAACTCCACAGTCATTTATTGAATTTTTCTTCTTTCAGACATTCACATTCCAAGCTATTGTATAGTAAGTGAACTGGTAACTTTTTTCAATATACTTCAAAATGTTACTATAAAATGCCCTGCAGCAAAGACAATACTAGCTACTACCTAGCAGTGGGGTGAGCTAGTTTACCCTTTCTAGAGTTTGACATTTAAATGAAGTCCAGAAACATAAATTAAGAACATCTTAAATGATACTATAGATTAATATTCAGCAAAGAACACATTTGCCATTAACTGATTTTGAAAAAAAAAGTTTGGTTGAAAGAAAAAAAATTAACCATCTTTCCTAAATAAGTTTTCTCTTGTGAGTAACCTTCAAATATAATTACCAAGGTCACAAAGCATCTTTGCTCTTTTTTTGCAAATATGACAGTTTCTATTCCTCTACTTATATCATTCTAATGAAAAAAAAAAAACAAAAAAAACAGAAACTCTACAGCCACAAAGGTAAAACCATGCAATTGCTAAATGGCAATTGTCAAAGGTTAAGAACAAAACATCAGTAATAAACTCTAAGAATTCTGGTAATTGTTGGAAAAATATCTGTGAAAGATTGATGTGACTATATGATGGTGGTTTGTTAAAGTGAATTTTCTAATCTCCTTTAAAATTTTTCTCAAGATCAGCCTGGTTTTAGATGAAGAAGTATTTTAAGTTATCAAAAACTAGTAAGAACATGTTCTTCATATGCTTGGCAAATTGCATTTCTGGCTTCTGGTCCTGAAAAAGAAGACAGCAAGACATCAATCAATTGATATGACATCCCACAGACTCTGTTACGAGATGAATTAGGGCAGTGTTATGTGCAATACTATTAAAAACGATATGAGCATCCTGGCTAACACGGTGAAACCCCGTCTCTCCTAAAAATACAAAAAATTAGCCGGGCGTAGTGGTGGGCATCTGTTGTCCCAGCTACTGGAGAGGCTGAGGCAGGAGAATGGCGTGAACCTGGGAGGCGGAGCTTGCAGTGAGCCGAGACTGTGCCACTGCGCTCCAGCCTGGGCTACAGAGCGAGGCTCCATCTCAAAAATAAAATAAAATAAAAATAAAAAACGATGCGAGGTCATAGTATAATTTTTGTAGGTATCTTTCACTTTCTTCTTTTACCTTCTATATTCAATCTGTTGCCATGGGCTGTCGTTCTTCTATCATCTCCCTTCCTTCTCTTATTCTTTCTTCTTTCCCAGGTTTTCATTATGTTATACCTGAGTAATTATGGTATTTTCTTAGCTCAGTGGACCTCAGATATCATTCTGAGTATCTGCGCAGCTATATCACAGAGTTACAGGTAGAGGAGAAAGTGAGAAAACAGAGGCAATGTAGTAAGTCTCTAAGAACATCAAGTTTATTCATCTTAGTGTTGTGTCCTTTACTCTGGAAGAATGTCCTTCCTGCTGATTTGATGTTAAATTTTCATTTTTGTATGAAATAGTGAAGATAGTATGTGGTAATTTACTCTTTATATTTTGTTGTTGAGGTTTTCTAAATATTCTTTCCTTCAAGATAAATCGTTAACAACTACATGTTAGTCCTCAAGAATTTTCTAGGAGCTTTACTAGCTTATGAAATTCAAAACTCTGCAAAACAATATAGCTGATCTCCCTGAGTCTATTTGCTTCCAAATTCACCATTTGTTAAGGTTTAGGATGCTCTGCCTAAAACCCAGGATTAGGCCAATCTATTAATGCTCAAGAAATTTTAATACCTCTTTGTTGCATTCAACATGTATTTCAACACCCACTGCAGCCACTACAGTCTAGCCTTTATTGTACCTGTTCACCTTCTCTGGTCAGGTAAGTGTCCTCACTGTCTCCCATACATATTGTCCTTCTTTCAGCTCCAGGCTTTTGATCATATTCTTAACCCTAGGGAGAAAAAAAAAATCACTGTATCTCAAATTTAAATACACTATTCCAATAAGTGGTTGCTCATCCTATTTGCTTGTTCTAGTTCTCTACTAGAATCTAATTTCCTGAATTCATTTTCTTGGTAAGTAAGCCAGTTAATCTTCTTCTTATTACTGTCTTCACTATTTCCAGTAGCCTGTGCACCTTCTCAAGGAGACCACCTTTGAGAAGAATTTGTACTAACATAAGTTGAACTATGAAAGGTAAAGCCTGGTTTTTTAAAATCTGAGTAGTCATGTTTCCATTACTTTCAGTTCAAAAGCTATCTAGAAAACTCCAATTTTTGTTTATCACATACGTTATCACATACGTATCAGTCTTACAAATAGAGCAGTGTTTTGCAGGTTCATAGGTATTAATAAATGAGACAGAGATTCCCAAAAAATTTTGTTATGAATGTGTTGAATATTTTAGGACTAACTGAAGCTTAAATCAACAGACTGTGGCTCTATTTAAGGTAACAATCATATCCAATTATTTCTGTCACTATTTTAACTCAAACTCTAATTTCTTCCCATTGCAAAAGAGTGCTAAACACCCATCTCTGTATTAAAGACAACACAACTGTGGTATGAAATAGTATCTATTAAATTATATAGTGGTTCCTTATTGCCAACCTAAATTCATTTAATGCAAAAAGTTATTCAATATACAACATTTTGGAAAGCATCAAAATTGCTTAAAATTGTTGGAAATGTATAATCCTGTAATGTTTGAACAAAAATATCAATTAGAAAAATAAACGTACTTTAAAGGATCACTATATCTGTGTTGTCACTTTTGTACACATACTACATCCAAGTGGCTGGGGCATAGTAGAAATTGCTCTATGTTTAGAGTCAGAAAACACACACACACATGCACACACACACACACACACACACACACACCCTGTGGCAAGATGAATGTGGCAATTTGTCTCTTTTGAGCTTCAGTTTCTTAATCTGTAAATAGGAGGAAATCAACTACCCTTCAAAAGTTGTTTGATCCTGTCTACAGGTGTCATGATGAAAAAAATAAAAATAAAAAAAACTTGTTTGAAAATTAAGTGAGGAAATGCCTATGAAAAAAAAATTTGCAATATTCACTACAGAGAAGTCTCAATTAAACAATGCTTCATTAAATTTGTGCTCAAGTATTGTGACTACAAGCCAAAAAAAAAAAAAAAGGGGCAAGCTGCCTGCAGTCAGTATCTCTACTGGAAAAAAATAAAGCGAATGTGAAAGAAAACACCTTTTACGTCTTTAAAACTTGCAACCAATGGTAATATTTCAAGGGACACAAAAATGTTTTTATTGTGCAAGTTTCTATTTACTGCTAATTTTAAAATATTATTTCTTATTCCGTCCAGTCTAAATGACAGGTTCACCTTTCTCTTTGGCTGATACAAAATTAATGGCTCAACAAATAATCGTGTGCTGTATTATCACATACAATGAAAGAGATTTAGGCAGAAAATAAAAGTCTAAATTATATGTGATTTTCATAAAAAGTCTCTTTGCATGAGCTATTTCAGTAGATTGAAGAGGTCAAAAGTCAATTTGCAGTAGGCCAAAGAGTGGATAAGAGGTGAGGAAGTGCAGATGGCAATTATATGCCTTTCTTTTAAGACATTCCCCTGAGAAAGGATACAGGGAGGCAACGAGGGAGGGAAAGGAAGGAAGGAGTAAAGAGGTACTTCAGTTCAAAGTGAGCAGGGAAAAGGGAGGAGACAAATTTGTGGGATCAGAATTCAGATTTCTATCAGACAATGATAACAGTAAGAGCCTCACTTCTGCTACAGCCCACACTTATGACTTCTTTTTTTTCTTTAATTGTTCACCATTTGAAAGAAACTGTATATTTTTTCACATTGCATAATATACTAAAATCACAAATGACCCACAAAATGCCAAGTTAAAGGAACACTTTCCAATCTTTATTTTGCAACAAGGCATTTGACATCTTCATCTTCTTGAATCTTCTTTCTCCATTCTTTTTAAATCTTCTTTAAAGTCTCCTTTTCCTAAGACTCCTTGAATCCTTAGGGTAGACTTGGTTATGGTGTGGTAACAAACAGTTCAATGGCCTAACCCAGCACAAGTGTATTTCTCACTCACACTGCAAGTCCAGGACAGGTCTTGAGGAGTTTCACTATTGATAATCGCTAAGGAAAACAGGTTGACAGAGGCTCCATGTCAACATGTTACAGAAAGGGGACCCGATCCAGACCTCAAGAGAGGGTTCTTAAATCTCGTGCAAGTAAGAATTCAGGGCAAGTCCATAAAGTGAAAGCAAGCTTGTTAAGAAAGTAAAGGAATAAAGAATAGCTACTCCATAAAGCAACCCTGAGGGCTACTGGTCACCTGTTTTTGTAGTTATTTCTTGATGATATGCCAAATGAGGGGTGGATTATTCATGCCTCTTCTTTTTAGACCACATGGGGTAACTTTCTGACACTGCCATGGCATTTGTAAACTGTCATGGCGCTGGTGGGAAGTAGCAGTGAGGATGACCAGAGGTCACTCTCATTACCATCTTGGTTCTGGTGGGATTTAGCTGGCTTCTTTACTGCAACCTGTTTTATCAGCAAGGTCTTCATGACCAGTATCTTGTGCCGACCTCCTAACTCATCCCGTGACTTAGAATGCCTTAACTGTCTGGGAATGCAGCCCAGTAGGTCTCAAGCTCATTTTACCCAGTCCCTATTCAAGATGGAGTTGCTCTGGTTCCAATGCCTCTGACAAACACATTTCAAATCGTCAAGGCAAGGAGAAGGGAACCAGCTGATTGTGCATTGCCTGTGCTGAGAAGTGACACACATCATTTCTGGTCACATTCCATTGGCCAAAGCTAGCAGTGTGGTTATAACTTCACGGTGACCAGAGAAATGCAATCCTACCCCATGCTCAAAACGAAAAGAACGGAAATATTTTTAAACTGCCTCTGTAACTGCAACCTCTCCTTCTCACTGCAAATATTTCTCAAAATTTGATTCTTGACCTCCGATTTCCATTGTGTATATCCTTCCTGAGTGACTTCATTCACTTCCTATATGATAATGACAACCAAATATACATCTTGCCCAAACCTCTCCCATAAACTCTATAGACAAATATATCTCTACTTAGGTATCCCCAAAGCATCTTTAACTTACCACCCTTTCCCATTTCCTGTAATGAACTGTTTGCTTTTTCTTCCTATTAAACTATAACTTTCTTTAGATCATAACTGTGTTTTATTTATGTTTGTATCCCCAGTACAAGCAAAATGCCTATAATCTAAAAAGCATTCAATAAACAATATTTGTTACATGAATGAATGAATGATGGCCATATTTACGGTGTTTGCATATATTCTTCAAAAGCCTCAGATGGATCATGCAAGACTTACGATTCAGTGCCTTAAATTGAATGAGTGCCTGCTATTGAGGGATGTGCTTTACAAGTGAGATGCTAGGAATGAGGAAATCAGTCAACAAACATATATTGAGCACCTACTATCTGCCATGCACTATTTTAGGTATGTTTTTGTTTATATCAATAAACAAAACAGACAAAAATTCCTGCTATTTGGGAGAAGAAAACAGTAAAAAATAAGCATTATATAATATAAACATTAAAAGGGAAATTGTATAATATGTTAGTGTGAATTAAAGTATGACAAATGGCATGAGGGGTCTCAAAGCTACAGATAGCAGTGAATTTTAAATATAATAAATAGAGTGATCACAGTATATATATCATTGGAACAGTAATATTTAGGCTGATTTGAAGGAAATGAGGAAGTTAGCTGTGTGGCTCTCTGGGTTTTGGGTTGGCAGGAACCACCAGTACAACAGTTCTAAAGTGGGAGTATTCCTGGGATGTTTGAGGAACATCAAACAGAAGAGGGTGGCCAAAGCTGAGTGAGAGAGCAAGGCGGAGCTGAGGTCAGTGAGGAAACCGTGAGAGAAGGGGCCATTAAAGACTGAATTTTGCTCTGAGGGTAATGGGGAGCCACAGGACAGTTGTGAGAAGTCCATGATCTGACTTTTTCTCTTTGATGAGAAAAACTGGACAAAATGATCTGACATATTTTTAAAACATGGTTTGGTTGCTGTTATGAGAATAGACTAAAAGAGGTTGTATTAATTACCTATTCCTACATCACTAAAATTTTCAAAAATATATCAGCTTAAAGCAATAGATATTTATCGTTAATTCCTGTAGGTCAGGACTTTGGAAGCAGCTAAACTGGGTCATTGTGGCTCAGTCTCTCAGAAGGTTCACATGTCAACTGAGGCTACAGTCTCCTCCAGGTTCAAATGGGGCCATAGGACTCATTTTTGAAATGGCTGAACCATGTAGCTGTGGGCAAGAGGCTTCAGTTCTTTGCCATATGTTCTCTCCATTGGATTGCTTGAGTGTCCTCAAAGCACAGCAGCTAGTTTCCCACAGAGCAAGAGATCCAAAAGAAAGAAGTCACACTATCTTTGCAACCCAGTCCTCAGAAGATATACACTCTCATTTTGCCTTATTCTATTTGTTGGAAGCAAGTCTTTCTATTCCCTTCCAACCCCAGCTTTTTCCCCAATTTTCTTCTTTCCTGAGCTTCATTTTGGAGAGAAATGTTTAAAAAGTGATACTCCTTTTTTTTTTTTTTTTTAAGAGTTGGTGTCTCACTAGATTGTCTAGGCTGGAGTGCAGTGACTATTCACAGGCATGGTCATAGTGCACTACAGCCTTGAACTCCTGGGCTGGAGGGATCCTCCTGCCTCAGCCTCCTGAGTAGCTGAAACCACAGGCATGCACAACCAAATGATTGCTGTTTCTATTCAACCTGTTTTTATCACAATTTTGACTTGTATTCATCCTCAATTATTTAAAGAATTAAAAAGTAAATGTAATTGTCTTCAAAGTGTTCAAATGTGGATATATTTGCACCAAAAATGTAAATTAAATTAAGTGCTAGAAAACTGAAAAATTAAATTATTCCTCATTGTATTAGTCAGGCTTCTCTAGAGGGACAGAACTAATAGGACAGATGTATATATGAAAGGGAGTTTACGAAGGAATATTGACTCACACGATCACAAGGTAAAGTCCCACTACAGGCCGTCTGCAAGCTGAGGAGCAAGGAAGCCAGTCCGAGTCCCAAACTCCCAAAAGTAGGAAAACCAACAGTGCAGCTTTCACTGTGTGGTCAAAGGCCTGAGAGCCCCAAACAGATCACTAATGTAAGTCCAAGAGTCTAAAACTTGAAGAACTTGGAGCCTGACATTTGAGGGCAGGAAGCATCCAGCGTGGGAGAAAGATGAAGCCGAAAGACTCAGCAAGTCTAATCCTTCCAGCTTCTTCTGCCTGCTTTATTATAGCCCGCTGGCAGCTGATTAGATGTGCCCACTCAGACTGAGGGTGGGTCTGCCTCTCCCAGCCCACTGACTCAAATGCTAATCTCCTTTGACAACACCCTCACAGACACACCCAGGAATAATACTTTGTATCCTTGAACCCAACCAAGTTGACACTGGATATTAACCATCAGCCTCATGTTTTCAAATAGTTTGTTTCTCTCTTAAAATATTCAAGACTATTTCTTAAAATTAAAAGGCACACATATTAACAGAATCAATTTTTAAATCAAAATTATTTAAAATCGATTTTCTGCCTAACTTTTGAAAATGTAATTAATATTATTAAATAAATACTTAGAAATAAGCATGCAGTGCCCTGTAATCCCCCCCAAGTGAACTTACTCTGGAAAGATCTGAAGTTAAGAGGATTCTGCTTTAGCGCCAAGAGTTAGAAGTTCCGTCCTGGGCAACATAAAGGTGACCTCCATTTCTTTAAAAAATAAAAAAAAAAAAAAAAAAAAAAAAAAAAAGTTTTTAAATAAAATAAATACTTTAGAAAATAAAACCATCTAAAATTCTAATATTCAATGCTAATGTGCTAGCTGCCAATGTGTTATGCTTAAAACATATTACATTTAAGATTATGTTTAATTTTTAATAAAAATTTAAGAATACATGCAGATAAATATAATACATACGTTCATACATACATAAATACACAACACATTTTAAAATAAATTGCTCACCATTGCAAAATATTTCTCACCAACCATGTGCAACCATTGAGGATACCTTACTAACACGTGATTTCTCCCAAAATCTCAAGCTGGACACAAAGTGAAACAAGAAACTGACACTAGGCACTGTGGGGATCAGCATTCATGCCTTCTGATTGGAAGAATTTGAAAAGTCAATTTGTCTTTTCTCTCACTTAAGTGTTTGCTCTGCTCACATTCTCCCCGCGCTTTGAAGCAGTGTCCTTCTCCAATGTGAACACCACCACCACACACAACTTTCACAGCACAAGGATGCAGCTGCATTTTGTTTCAAGGACTTAGGTCAAGAGATGCAGGGAAGTCTTCCCTGGGGTTTGAAAAATGAGTCGTAGAGTGAATGTACTGCAACGCATTGCACTGCAGGCACTTTATCTCTCTCCTCCCCCATGAAAGAAGAAGAATAAAAAGGATCAGAAAAGCCCTGCTTCATTGCAACTGTAACCCTGTACCCACAACAGGCTGCTGAATGAAAATTAGGCACTCTCATCTATGCCCAATCAGCAGTGAGTAACGGGAACTTTGGGACCCAGGACCTTCTGGAACAGCTGAAGAGTGTCACCTTCAGGTAGAGGGCTGAAAGTAGTGTGATGAATAGTATCACACTATTATGGGGAGTATCGTATTTGAAAGAGAATAAAGAGCATGCAAAAGCCTTTGAATAATCTGTCTCCCTTGGTGTCCTAAAATTTCTGTCTCATTGTAATTAAAAGAATCAAAGGAAGGTCTAGCATAAGAAAGAAAATCACCTCTAGTTTTGGCATAATATTTTCTATTTTAAGATCTTTTTTATTTTATTTTTAAGCAGTCTGCCTTACTTCCTTCAATCTTAATTTCCTTTAGTCTCTAGAGATGGGTTAATTTGTGTAATTGCAGCATATCTTCCATTACTCGTCATTCATGAGGGAAAAATCCATAGTTCTGTGTATATCCTGATTTGTGGATATAATCATGCAGAATTTTTATGGCAGTTCAAATCTAAACTTTAGCACTTTTGGGGAAAACAGTCTCTTCCAAGAAGGTGGCATGATTCCTTTTTTTAATAGTCACAATATTCCATACTTAGGTCTATGAAAGTATAATGGAGGACTTCATACTTAGTCCTCCATTGGGCACATGATAAAACTGATCCCAGATGCAGTTTTTATTTCACTAAACACAAACTGAAAATGAACATGCTCTTTCATTTGGGAACAAAATTCAATTATAAAGAAACAGAAAATGCACTCTGAGATCAATAGCCTATTACAGTGCCAGCATGTGGGATAATTTCAGCTGGGTTTAATCTACTGAAATATGTGGCTATATACTATTTATTTGCTTGTGCATTCCTACATAAGAAGTGACATACATTTAGTTTAGTTTTATTGGTGTACAAAGGGTATATGTAAAATTGAGTAGTATTCAAAAGCATGATATAAAATTCAAAATCAACAAGCTAACAACCTGAGGCAAAAAAAGAAGTGTCTCTATGTTATATATAGATCCTCCTTAAAATACAATTGGAATTTTAATATTCAATAGTCTGATTTTACTGAACATTTTATTTTTTAAAAGTTGATTGGCAAGAGTACAAAAATGCAGTAGGTCTCTGAGCTGGAAATTAAATTTAAAGATACATATTTCAATGTCATACATTTGTTTTAAAGGTAGGAAACTTGTATAGATTATGTAATCCACTTCTACAGTTTCATGGATGAGCAAACAGAAGTCCAGAGAGATTGAGTGACTTTGCTTAAGGTCAATCAGCCAGTTCCTTAGAATAAGAAGTGTGTTCTCATAGCTAGTCAGTTGGGATAGGAAGTTCGCCAATCTGAAATGTCTCTAAGAGCACAGGCCGTGTAACTAGAATCTCAGTTTCTCCACTTATTAGCTATGTGATCTTTTAAGGTTACGGAATCTCTTTGTCCTCAATGCCCCTACTTGTAAAATAGGGATAATTATATTGCCTACCTTTTAGAGCTACCATGATGACTAAACAAGTTAATAGATGTAAAGCACTATGAACAGTGCCTGGCACAGCAATGTAAATGGCACCCCCAGAGTAGTGCAGCGTACAGCCTATGGCAGCCCTTTACATCTCTATATATAACCAATGTACCAAAAGTATTGTGGATTGGATACTAGAAGAGCAAATGGATATTAGTAGGAAAACAGTGACATCCGAATAAAGTCTGGGGCTTAATTAATAACCATGCACCAATGTTGTGTTTTGTTTTTTGTTTTGAGACAGGGTCTCATTCTGTTGCCCCAGCAAACACAATTCACTGCAGCCTCAACCTCTGGGGCTCAAGTGATCCTCCCACCTCAGCCTCCTGAGTAGCTGGGACTACAGGCACATGCCACCATGACCGGCTAATGTTTATATTTTTTGTAGAGGCACGGTCTTCCTATTTTGCCCAGGCTGGTCTTGAACCCCTGGACTCAAGCGATCCTCCCACTTCGTCCTCCCAAAGTGCTGGGATTACAGGTGTGAGCCACCATGCCTAGCTTATTTTCTTAGTTTTCAAAAATGTACTATGATGATATTCAATGTTAACTAGGAAATTTTAAGGCTCTCATGTTATTTATTCTTCACTTAGGATCACAGATGAGTTAAGACTGGACTCTTAAAGCAATATAACAGTCAAGTAGATAATATGGTGTTCAGTAAAAGTTGATAAAGACTTTGTCAGTTTTTAAAAATATTAATATCCAAATATTTTGTTTACACAATAAAACATGTATTGGCTAAGCACTAAATCCAATGGTCTCTTTTAAATAGTTACAAGATGCGTGAAAAAAACCTGTGCCCTTTTTCTTATCTATGTATTCGTTGACATATTTTACTTAAAATGTATTTTATGTTTATTGTAAATAATTCAAACAAAAGAGAGACCTAATGTTTCACTATTTAGTAAATATCCTCTTCATGCAGCTTCATTTTCTTGTAAACTAACATAATGCCAGTTTTACAGTCTTCTCAGGAAATTTCTCCCTGCATGTCAACATTCACTTTGATCAGGTGCTAGTTTCCTATCAAATACATTCTTTTGGTGTTTGTAAAATAAACTTAGTCTGTTCTCAGGACTCCATCACTTTGATTTTATAAACAACAATAGAGGAAGTGAAATCTAGGTTTCTGATATCACCAATGTCCCTAGCTATTCAGTTTTTTCTTACAAAAAATAAGATTTGAACAACAAAAAAATAAGAAAGTTATCTGGACCCCTAAATTCTTCAATGTTCTAAAATTCTGTTGAAATTTCTTGTAGATTTCTTCTATGTAATTTTCTTCTACGATAATAAACATTGGTGCAGTGTTTCCCAAAGGAGGGGAGATGGACCACCTGTTCAGGATCACCAGAGGAGAATATTGAAACTGCAGATTACCAATTTAGGCCCCAAATCTATTGGTTCAGAATACCTTATGTTACAGCCAGGAAATGTGCATTTTTAACAAGTTTTCTTCAACTCCCAACCTACTCCAAGTGACTCTTACCCACACTAAATTTTGAGAACCCTGTGGTTTGGTTAGTCTTAGTTGCAATCTTCAGTGCCTCCTACACCGTGGTCTAGATACAGTATGATACCGCTAATAACATCAAACAACGCACTTCTTTGAAAGCCTTCACTAGCACTTGGAATGGGACAATAAACTTAAATTTACAGCAAATATAAATTTAATTAGGAAGAATAAAAATATCTTAGGTGTTTTTTTTTTAAATTTTGCAGCATAGATTTTAGGGCTACAACATGTTTATATATATGTGTGTGTTTATGTATATATATGTTTTTTTATATATGCACACACACACATACATAGTAAATGGATTATTACAGTTTAGCAAATTATCATCTCATATAGTTACGTTTCTTTTCTTCTTTCTCTTTTTTTTTTTTTTTGATGGTAAGAGTATCTAAAATTTATTGTCTTGGCAAATTACCAGTATGTAATATAATATTATTAACTATAGTCCTCATGCTGTACAATTATTATTATTATTATTATTACTATTATTATTATTATTATTGAGACGGAGTCTCATTCTGTTGCCCAGGCTGGAGTCCAGTGGTGCACTCCTGGCTCACCACAACCTCCACCTTCCAGGTTCAAGCAATTCTCCTCTCTCAGCCTCCCGAGTAGCTGGGATTACAGGTGCCCGCCACCACACCCAGCTAATTTTTGTATTTTTAGTAGAGATGGGGTTTCACCATGTTGTCCAGGCTGGTCTCGAACTCCTGGTATCAAGTGATTTGCCCACCCTGGCCTCCCAAAGTGCTGGGATTATAGGCATGAGCCACCGCACCTGGCCCTCATGTTACACATCAGACTCTAGATTTACTCATGGGGCATAATTGTGACTTTGTGTCCTTTGGCCTACACTTTCCAACCTCCCATCTCCCAGCTCCTGATACCACTGTTCTACTCTCTGTTTCTACACAATTCATTTTTTAAAAAAATTCCACATATAAGTGAGATCATGCAGTATTTTTCTTTTTGTGTTCTGTTTATTTCACCTCACATAATGTCCTCTAGATTCATCTATGTTGTCACAAATGGCAGCATCTCATTTTTGAAGGCTGAGTAATATTTCATTATATACCGCAATTTCTTTATCTATTCATCCACCAAAGGACACTTTAGTTGTTTCCATATCTTGGCTATTGTGAATAATGCTGCAGTTAACATGAGACAGCAGCTAGCTACAGGAGTGGAGGTTTTATTTCCTTTGGGTATATATCTAGAAGTGGGATTGCTGGACCATATTGTAGTTCTAGATTTAATTTCTGGAATTATAATAGTTCTATCATATTTTGGAGATATGGTAATTCTATATTTAGTTTTGGACTATGTAGGAAACCTCCATATTGTTTTCCACAGTGGCTGCACAATCTACGTTCCCACCAAGAGTGTACAAAGGTTCCATTTTTTCCACTCCTTCCCCAACACTTGTTACCTCTTGTCTTTTTCATAATATCCATCCTAACAGATGTGAAGTGATATCTTATTGCAGTTCTGATTTGCATTTTCTTGATGATTAGTGATGTTGACAACCTTTTCATATACTTGTTGCCATTTTTATGTCTCCTTTGGAAAAATTTATTCAGGTTCTTTGCCCATTTTTTAATCAGGTTATTCATTTTTTTGCTATTGAGTTGTGTGAGTTCCTTATATATTTTGGATATTAGCCCCTTATTAGATGTGTGGTTTGCAAATATTTTCTCGCAATCTGTAGGCTGCCTTTTCACCAAAATGAAAAAATAAACAAGAGGGACTACATCAAACTAAAAAGCTTCTGCACAGCAAAAGTTTTTAGTTTGATGTAGTCTCTCTTGTTTATTTTTGCTTCTGTTGCATGTGCTCTTGGAGCTATAACCAAAAAATCATTGCCAAGGCCAAAGTCAAGGAGCTCTGCACCTATGTTTTCTTGTAGGGGTTTTGCAGTTTTGGTCTTATGTGCAGGTCTTTAAGCCATTTTAAGTTTTTTTGTTTTTGTTTTTTTGCATTCCTTAATATAAGGGTCTGCTTTTATTATTTTACCTGTGGATATTCAGTTCTCCCAGCACCATTTATTGAAGAGCCTAACCTTTCCCCATGCCATCTCATTGGTGTCATTGTCAAAAATTAGTTGACTGTATGTGTTTGGGTTTACTTCTGGACTCTCTATTCTCCCTTGGTCTGTGTGTCTGTTTTTATGCCACTACCATACTGTTTTGATTACCATAGCTTTGTAGTCAATATTGAAATCAGGTAATATGATGCCTCCCTCTTTATTTATTTTTACTCAAGATTGCTTTGGCTGTTCACGGTCTTTTGTGGTTCCATATGAATTTTAGATTTTTTTTTCTATTTCTATGAAAAATGTCATTGGATTTTGATAGGAATTTCATACCTATATATCACTTTGGGTAAATATGAACATTTTAACAACATTAATTCTTCCAATCCATTGACATAGAATATCTTTCCATTTTTTTTTTCCATTTTTATCATGTTTTACAGTTTTCCGTGTACAGATCTTTCACTTCATTTCTAAGTTTTTTTATGCTATTGTAAATGAGATGGTTTTATTTCTTTTTCTGAGTTTATTATTAGTATTTAGAAATACCTCCTATGCCCTTGTCTAGACAGAGTATGGTTTCATAAATTGGAGCATAGGAATTCTTTGAAAACATTCATTTTCTCCAATAACAGGATAATACACTTACAAAATTTGCATTAAATATAGATTTAATTAACCTAGGAGGAATAAAGATAGCATAGATTTTTGCATGAGTTCTTTCATTTTTCACTTTATACCCATATAAACCAACAGTATTCTTAGGTCCCCTGGAAATTTTTCTCTATAAATTGTCCAAAATACAAATGATGTTTCTTCACACTATCCCAAATTAGAGTGCCTTTTCACTCATAGTCTTGTTCTTGTGTAGCTGTGAAATGAATGTTCTGTCTTTGGCAAATTACAGTCAATCTCTACTTCTTGGTAATTCACACAACATTAAAATAGAGCCTTATTATTAAAAAAAAAATCCATAACTTGTTCAGGATATCAGAAAGTCATAAAAGCTATGGAGAAAAACAAAGCAGGAAAAAAGGATAAGAAATGCCATATTAGGGGTGGAGATTGTAATTTTAAATAGGGTAGTCAAAGAAGGTTCTACTGAGAATGTGTCATTTGAGAAATAAAAACAAATACTGTGAGAGCTTGAATCATGCAGAAATTAGGGATGAGCTTTCCAGACAGAAAGAGGAGCAAAGGCAAAAGCCCTGAGATCAGAATGTACCCAGTGTGTTTGAAAGACAGAAAACTGGTGCAGCTACGCACAGTAAGAATGAGGAGAAGTAGTAAAAAATGAGATAAAGAGGTGGGGGAGAGAGGCCATGAAGACTGTAAGAACAACTCACAGATCAGGATACAAACTCGTTTTCACTCTGAGGGACAGCGGTAGCCATTTGAGGGTTTTAAGCTGAGGAGAGACATGACATACCTTACATTCAAAAGCATCACTCTGGTTGAGCTAAGAATAGACTCCAGGGAGAGAGTCTTTCAAAGATGAAAGAGAGACTAAAAACTGACAGTAGTAGTGGAGGTAGTGAGACAGAGCTGGACTCTGGGATTTGCTGATGGCTTTCATATAGATTGTGAGAAAAAAGGAGGAATCAATGACGACTCCAAGGCTCTTTGGCCTGAGCAACCATAGGATGTAGCTGTCATCAGCTGAGAAGGGGAAGGTTCTGGTTGTACATGTTACATTTGAGATATGTATTAGATATCCAAGTGGAGTTGTTGAGTAGGCAATTCACTATAGGAGGTAAAAGTTCAGAAGACCCATTTTCAGGTTGTATACAAAAATTTGGGAGATGTCCACATAGAAATAATATTAAAAACCATGAAATTGAATGAGATCACAAAAGGAGTAGGTGTAGACAGAATAGAGAAAACATTGCAGGACTGAACCCTTAGAGCTTCCAATATTGAAAAGTTGGAAAGATGAGGAGGTGCCAATAACAGAGACTGGGAAGTGGAAGCCAGTCAAGGAAGAGAAAAAAGAAAAGCGATTGTCTGTGTCAAGTGCTGATGATGGGTCCAGACAGAGGAAAATGAAGAATTATCCATTGCATTTAGCAATATGGAGGTCATTAGTTACCTTCATAAGAGTAGTTTCAGTGGAATGATTGGAGTGAAAGCCTATTGTAGTAAGTTCTAAAAGAACTTGAAGAATGATACTGGAGGTATTTGAGAAGTTTTGCTATAAAGAAAATGCAGATATGGGAATGAAGAATGAAATTGCATTGAGAGAACATGTTTTCGATGGTCAGAGATAAACCGTGTTTGTTTTATGATGGAATAATCTATAACAAGAAAAAAACTGATTACTCAAAAGAGAGGTGAGCAATCTTGTAATAAGTAAGAGGAGATAGGATCTAAGGTCCTACTAGAAGAGTTGCCTTGGATGAATCAGACAGCTCCTCTAATGTTCCAGATGTGAAGACAGAGTATATGGTCACAGAAATTTGTACGTGAATAGATATAGTGATGAAAACCTGTGGAAATTCCCTTCAGATTACTTCAGTTTTCTTAGAGAAAAAGGAAGCCAGCTCAGCTGAGAGTGAGGACTTGGGGAGTGGGGATAAGTACAGCAGATTCACTACAAATTCTCAAATTTACACTATTAATGAAATGTGCAAAAAAAAAAGTCTATTTTATTTTCTATACCTCATTTAATATTCTTCTCAATATTCCACCCTATTTGGAAGGAAGTGAGAGGACAAGGACTTATCTCAAGATGGCCAATTGATAGCTCCAGTTTAAACAACCTCTGTAATGTAAATATTTAGTCAACTCGATTTCGTTAGCTCGATTTCAGCGTTGAATTTTTCACCCTCCTCCTCCCCGACTGACACCTGGGTATAGGGGAAAGCTTACAGAATTCAAGGGATTATCCCTTCCATACAGCCTGCCATCCTTGCACTGGTCTCCACTGTGATGTGGCTGGTGCAACCCTTAGATATGCCATTGTTTTACAAAGGAATACAAAGTCTGTTATCTTTGCTCAGTAATGGCCTGCTGGCCATTCCTTCACCCCATCCAACTCTCACTGATTCAACCCCTAGTCAAGTGTTGCTTCCTGTGCAGCTATTCTCACGAAGTTTAGAGGTGACTCCCATTTAATGTCTGGCCTCACCCACTACTATAGCAAATCACTTTGGGCAAATTCCCAGCAAGAACCCCTCCAAACACAGCTGGACTCTCAGAGCCAGGTACGTTGCCTCAGATTCATCTTTGTAGCCACCTTCATCTACCATTGCCACGTATTACCTCACATGTTGAGACAGAGCCACCTGAAATGACAGCCTCATATGAACATTCCAAAAGAAAAGCTCAACAAAAGCTACTCTATTTTTGGCTTTCTTGCAAACTTGTCAGCCTGGAGAAGGGAAGTCAGAAACCTATGTCTGATTAATTCTTTCTCACATATTCTGAGACCAGAAGGAACAGCCTTTTTAACTTTCCTTATGTCAAGGTCTTCCAGAGTATCAAATCTTCCTTCTTTTGGGTGCTAAGCCTAACTGCTCAGCCTAGATGATAGAAGGATATCTTTGCTACAATATAAAAGCAAATATATGAGTCCTCTTGGCATGATTCTAAACACAGCCTTGGATCAACTTGGAACTAGGGATTACTGAAAATGAAAATATATTAGCTTAATAGTCCTAAGGTATTATCCTTTCCACACCAACAACTATAAACATAATCAGTGCTTTCTACTTTCTCTGTGTAATTTGGAGAATTGAAAATACCTAACTTTCCACCATAGTGTGACATTAAAAAGGTGATTTTTTTCAAACCAGTATTTCATTCTATGATAGTTTTAGTTATACATGTTTTGTTGTTATCATTGTCTTTTCACTTTAATTCTGCACTGAGGTGATTTCCCAAGGGGTACAATTTTGAAAAATCAAACCAATCAATAAACATGCTTTACTGCTATCTAAACTCTAAACGCAAAATATTACACCAAGTGATTATGTTGAGGTTATTTATGCAATCCCTTTTAAAGGTCACTTTTCTAAATTGAAGGCTTTCTATCACAGTGGCATTGCCTGTGTTTTGCTCATCATTGTTTAACCTGTAATAACCTGTTTTCCTCTTGGGAGAGGAAAAGCTCATTAATTCACATTAATACACACAGATTTGACAGCCAGTGCTGTTAGGGCTTCAATGCTTATTAATACTCATATACCACAACCTTACTAAGAACTTGTCTTCTTGTCTAATAATGCATTGAAAGCATTATACGAAAGCGTAGCTTCACCAAACATGCTTGAGAGTTAACCTTATATGTAATGGATCAAAAATGTTTACGTTATTGATTGTTCCTCTTCAAGGTTTAGTAATTTCTTAATCACATAGAGTTGATTATGATAGAGGAAGTCAATTCACTTGAGCTAAATTTTTTTTGTGATATGAGAACATAGATATTTTTGGGCTAAACTACAAATATATTGAAGGTTAGATAAAATTGTAAGATAGTAATATTCATGTTTTACAATGACAAACAAGTATTAAATTCTATAGCGAGAGAAACTTAATGATATTTAGTAGATAACATCCCAAAATGGTATATTTCATTGTAGTTTTATGTTACATTAGTAGAATTTTTCTACTAATATTTTGTGTTTTTATTTCATGCTGAACACACAAAAACTTTGGAAAACATTTTCTAATCACCAATTGATAGACACATGATAATTAAAATTGTATTAGGTTTCCATCTTCTTCAAAATGCTCTAAAAAAAACATTAAAATAACTGGTAGTCTTTGTCCTCAGATGCTCACAATTTCTTGTTTTCTTGAACCAGTGATTCCTACTCCATGAAAGTACATCTTTCACTGTTCTGGATTCTATTTAATCTGAGCAGATATTCAGTGAACACCTACTAAATACAACCACTACCATGCTGAGTGATGAAAAGGATAGGCTTTTTAAAATTTCCTTTCAGTTCTCTAAGAAGTTTATGGCTCAACTACAGAGAAGCTGACACACATTTAACAGTTAAGTAATAATCTAATGAATTTCCATTTCAGTGCCCTACTGTCCTAATATAACTCATATAATGGGTTTTTAAAATACTTAAGCTATATTTAAAAGTGATCTGTGGGAAAGCCCTGGCATATAAACACAGAAAACCAGGTAGGTTTTAGTTAAGCAGCTGCCTACAGGGCCAACTTGAAAGCTACCACTGGGAGGAGCATGTCAAATCTAGACCTAGATTTGAATCAAACTCTACTCCTTACTACTTGTAGGGCTTAGGGCAAGCTGCTTCACTGTACTAAGTCTCAATGTCCTTGGTTGTAAAATGGGAACAATTATACCTAGGTTGCTTAATGGATAGTAAAAATTTTCCATGAAGTGTCTGACATAAATGGTAGGTGCTCAGTAATACATAGCTTAAAAGAGTACATAAAGAAGAAGGGCTTGAAGGATGGATGCAAAAAAAAAAACATAAGGCGCCTGGGCGTGGTGGCTCACGCCTGTAATCCCAGCACTTTGGGAGGCCAAGGTGGGTGGATCACGAGGTCAGGAGATCGATACCATCCTGGCTATCTCAGTGAAACCCTGTCTCTACTAAAAATACCAAAAAAAAAAAAAAAAAAAAAAAATAGCTGGGCGTGGTGGTGGGCACCTGTGGTCCCAGCTACTCGGGAGGCTGAGGCAGGAGAACGGCGTGAACCTGGGAGGCAGAGCTTGCAATGAGCAGAGATCACGCCACTGCACTCCAGCCTGGGTGACAGAGCACAACTCCGTCTCAAAAAAAAAAAAACATAAGGCATTCTGAATAAAGGGGTTATAAACAAATTCTCAGAAGCAATTTGATCGTGGCATATCTACAGTGACTGCTAGAGTGAACAAAAGGTTATATTAGAAATAGTGAAAAATAAACTGGGATATACAAGGTAGGGCCATATGTTAAAGGGTTTTGAATTTTAGGTTGAATTTTATCCTTTCCAGTAGTTCTCAAATGTTAGTGTACATCAGAATCACTTACGATGCCTTCTAAAAATGCTGATTCCCAGAATCCAGGCCCAGAGATTTGATTTAGTTGATGTGGGATGGCCACCTTCAGCAAATATCACAAGTGATCCTGATGCTGCAATTCATGCATGATGTACTACACTTTGCCAAGTGAAATACTAACCTAGGTTTATTCTTTATTGAAGGAGTAACATATAGGGAAAAAAAATTATAATTTAAGATCAGTCTTCCAGCTATGTCTAGAATGAATTAAGCATATAGAAAAAAATTAAACGGCATTATATTAATCTATTCATAAAATTATCAGGAACTGCAAGATAGTCAAAATCATAGTGGAACATGAATGGCAGATATGAAACATATTTCTAGACTAGAACTAGAAGGATTCTGATTAAGAAAATAAAGGCAATACAAAATCCTAAAGACAACCCCAAAATTTCAAACCTAGAAGACTGGGTGAACAGAATGAAAGAAATTGGTAAGAGACACTAATTTGCAAAGAAAAGATGATTGAGTTCCATTCCCAGTATGTGTAGCTTAGGATGGCGGCAGGATCACCCAGTGGACATAAATGTTCATTAGGAGTACTAGAAGTCTGAGTCATGAGTGAGAATATGACACTAATAATCATAGATTTATTATTATTAATATTAATAGAGACTAATAATAAAAGATTTAAACATCAATACAAAAAGAAATGTTTAAAGCCCTAAGAATGGATCATTTCTTCAAGGAGGAAAAAAAACATTAGAAAAGCAGAGGGTCAAAGGAAAAGAAAAATTGTTAAGGAGACCAACAATCAAAAGAACGTGAGGGCCAGGGGCGGTGGCTCATGCCTGTAATCCAGATAATCCAGAATAATCTCTCCACCTCAAGAGCCTTAGTTTGATCACACCTGCAAAGTCCGTTGTGCTAAGATAACATATAAGTATTTTTAGGTTCCATTGTTCTGCCTACCACACTGACTAGTTGTCTACAAGCCTTTTCACAAACATTTCCAGGAGATGCATTTTTTGTCAGAAGTTTTTAGAATCTGGTTGCATATGGAGGGTGCAATATCTAGAGACCTAAAGATAGCTAACAATACAAGTAAAAAAAAAAAAAAAAAAAGCTTTTCTTAAAACAGCCAACAGGAGCCTATTAGTTGTGGACTTCATATGTTCAAGTGATAGATGTGTTATTCTTTCCATTAACACTGTAACAGTTAAACATCAAGGACAAGTAGCAGAGCAATATTTTCAACAAAGGTGAAAATAGTGGGAAACTTTTTTAGTTGTCAAAATAATTGGGAGGAATACTAGTGGCATTTAAAGGGTGGGGGCCAGACATGCCAGATATACTGCAATATAATCACTAGGACTATACCCTTAAGAATGAAATGGCAATGTGCATGATTTCTGCAAGTGAAAACTTATTTATAATTACTTGGGCCTGGAACCTAACTCCACTTCACATGTAAATACAGAGTATGTCTGGCATTCTTTATGCAGTAACCATATATGTGGTACCATGTAATTAAGGAAAAAATGTATTTGCTTTACCCAGAACTTAGCAAAGAGTTTCTCAATATTTTGGAAAAAACTCACCATCATCATGCTCCTTCAATGTATAATACAATACAATGTGCATTATTAGCTATTGCATTCAACATGCTTTCTATGTATACATACACATCATTTGGCCAGGCATGGCGGCTCATGCCTGTAATTCCAGTACTTTGGGAGGCCAAGGCAGGCGGATCACCTGAGATAGGGAGTTCGAGATCAGCCTGACCAATATGGAGAAACCCCGTTTCTACTAAAAATACAAAATTAGCCAGGTGTGGTGGCACATGCCTGTAATCCAGCAACTTGGGAGGCTGAGGCAGGGGAATCGCTTGAAACCAGAAGGCGGAGGTTGTGGTGAGCCAAGATGGCGCCATTGCACTCCAGTGTGAGCAACAAGAGAGAAACTCCATCTCAAAAAAAAAAAAAAAAAGATACACATCATTATGTCTTCAAGTGTAATTGTGCTCATGAATTTACACACTGGAATGTGTTTACTGTTTTATTTTTATTCCTTTTTAATTTTACAACTAGGGCATTACATTTATTTTCCTAAATTTTTGCATGTAGGTAGGTTAAATTATCTGAGAATTCCATGTTAATGTCATAAAGGAGAAATAACATATTTGTTATACAAAGGGAGGCTTGGGACTGTGCTGGATTTTTGGGGCTATAACTAGTCTTGTTCTTCTCTGTGGTATTGATTTTATGTAGTCTTTGAAAATTATAGATGCTACTTACTGTAGTCACCAAATAAATATAAAAATGTGTGTGTCACTTTTATACTTCAAACAATTTAGTTGGCTGCTTAGAGCTTTGTCATATGCCATGTCTAACAGTCCACAACTTGTCCCTCTACTAGACCCCAGGGACTTTCCTCCAACACTACTCAGTCTATAATTAAAGGATATGAGAACATTAAATGATATTATTTTATTACACTAGTAATATAGGGTAATAACAAAATAGATCCCAATTTTAAAAACAGAAACAGAAGTGTTATGATGCCAGTTATCTAGAAAACTAAAAGAATTATTTGGTTTGTGTAAAAAGTGCATTTTATCTCAATAAGATATATGGTACGGCCATACAAAGGGGGTTAGATGTGGAATGTTATGTAGTAGGTGACTGTAAAAGAAATAATGATTTACCCTTTTTAAAAAAAGTGAATTAATATTTTATATTCTTATCTCCAAATGTGAGGAAATAATTTTCAACATCTCAGAGAATTTTTGATGTGTGTATTCAGTGTTTAGAGGGAAAGATGTTTCCTTTAAAAGGAAATATACTGGATAACCCTAGGGAAGAGAAGATACACACATAATCTAAACATATGTGGACTTTTGTACAGTCTATTTCTCCTTATCAACCTTGTCAAAAAATGGTAATACAGAAGCCTTGAAAAACAGATATTTACTGTAGTTTTCCTGACAAGTACAGCACAGACTAAGTTGTTTTTTTGTTTGTTTGTTTGAGACGGAGTCTAGCTTTGTTGCCCTGGCTAGACAGCAGTGGTACGATCTTGGCTCTTGCAACCTCCGCCTCCCAGGTTCAAGCAATTCTCCTGCTTCAGACTCCCAGGTAGCTGGGATTACAGGCATCCGCCACCATACCTAGCTAATTTTTGTATTTTTAGTAGAGACAGGGTTTCACCATGTTGGTCAAGCTGGTCTCGAACTCCTGACCTGAAGTGATCTGCCCGCCTCAGCCTCCCAAAGTTCTGGGATTACAGGCATGAGCCACCATGCCCAGCCAGACTAAGAGCCACCGCGCCCAGCCAGACTAAGTTGTATATAGCACACATCATATAGAAAGTTGCCTAAAATGCCTCTTGACATTTCTCCCTCCTCCCAAAATATCACACTATGGCATTGTTAGGTTTTCTTCATTAGTCTCTGTATATTTTCAAATTATTACCCTTCTTACCAGGCTGTTAGGATAAGGTTTTTGCACCTGAGAATGATTGCTTTTCTTAAGAGACCAGCTTACCAAGAATTCTGCCAAATAAAATGCATCCCAAATATCAAAATTAAGCTTTATTTATCACACACCCCAGCTGGTCTGAAAGTCTTCTGCTTCTACTCCTTGGCTGTATCTCATGAACCATCCTACTCAGATGCTCTGGGCCCTTCTGTACCTAATCAGTCTATAATACAACTTGTACCTTCTCAAATCAGGAGCCAGACCAGAAGTTCCTAAATCTGAGATTCTCCATGGTGTCTGAGTCATTAGAGTTATTACTAGAGTCTATTTGCATAGGCTATTCTGTGCATGTTTTCTTCATCTTCAAGCAGTATTTTTTTTTTCTTTTTCCTATGAACCCTAGACCTAATTTACCACTTCTAAAATCCTTCCAAGATGGACTTTTAACTTCTTCAGGAGCTAGCTACATTGAAACAAGTTAGGAAGCTTTCATTTTAACATTCCCTTTTCATAAGACATTATCTTTTCATTCCTTCACTTAAGACTATTTCTCACTTTTTCTTTGTGTTTTGTTGTTGTTGACAGGATCTCACTCTGTCACTCAGGCTGGAGTGCAGTGGTGTGATTATGGCTCACTGCAGCCTTGAACTCCTGGGTTCAAGCCATCCTCTGCCTCAGCCTTCCCGGTAGCTGTGACTATAGGCACGTGCCACCATGCCTAATATTTTTATTTTATTTTTTGTAGAGACAGGGTCTTGCTATATTAAGTAGGCTTTCTTTATCCTGGCCTCAAGTGATCCTCCTGCCTTTCTTTAAAAAAAAAAAAAAAAAAGACAAATCTATTAAAAACAACTATAACTACAATAATTTGTCAAGTGACACAAACCATAAAATATACAAAACATGTCAACAAAACAAACTGAGAGTGGGGAGTAAAAGAGTCGAGTTTGTGCAAGTGATCAAAGTTAAGTCATTATCAGCTTAAAACAGCCTGTTATTAGCACAAAATGTTTTGTGCAAGCCTAATGGTAACTACAAAGCAAAAACCTATAGTAGATATACAAAGGATAAAAATAAAGAATTCAAACCACACTGTTACCAGTGTAAGATATACTAGTCACTGGTGGCAAAATCTGTGCAAGTCTGAAGCAGCCTTGATTCTTGCCTTCTCAGGAAAGAATTCGACTGAGGGGCATAGGACGGAAAAAGAGACTGAGGGCCAGGCACGGTGGCTCACGCCTGCAATCCCAGGGCTTTGGGAGTCTGGGGTGGGTTGATCACGAAGTCAGGAGTTTGAGACTAGCCTGGCCAACATGGTGAAACCCCATCTCTACTAAAAAAAAAAAAATACAAAAATTAGCTGGGCATGCTGGTGCATGCCTGTAATCCCAGCTACTCAGGAGGCTGAAGCAGGAGAATCACTTGCACCCAGGAGGTAGAGGTTGCAGTGAGCTGAGACCATGCCACTGCACTCCAGCCTAGGCAACAGAGCAAGACTCCATCTCAAAAAAAAAAAAAGAAAAAAGAAAAAAGAAAAAGAGACTGATGCAAGCTTCAGAACAGGAGTGGAAGTTTATTAAAAAGCTTTAGAGCAGGAAATAAAGGAAAGTACACTTGGAAGAGACCCAAGCAGGCACTGAGAAGGTCAAATGCAGCGTTTAACCTTGATCCTAGGAGTTTATAGGCTGTTCCACCTCTGGCATCTTGCAACCTTTTTCCTTGATTCTTCCCATAGGGTGGGTGGCCTGCATGTACAGTGCCCTCCTTATGCTTGGGAAGTGTGCATGCACAGTGTGTTCAGGAAGTTGTACACATGCTCATCTGAGGCTTTCTTCCCTTTTCCAGTGGAGTGCCCCTGGAAGGTCATACTCTGCCATTTTGTCACTTAATGCATGTGCCCAGGCTCACTAGCCCAATACCTGAGATTTTATTGGAAGCACTTTTTGCTTCTCCCTGGTGTCTGCATTCAATTAACATTTTAATGTTAACAGCTTGTGGACCATTAGGAGATTGTCTGTTCCTAGTGCCAGCTGCCAAATTATCATTTTTCGAGAGTCAATGTGATAACTGTCAGTCGAGCCATCACCTGACATTCCTAGTGGGTGGGGGAGAGCCCTCTCCTGCCCCACTCATGCCTGTCTAACTTGTAATAATACCACGACAGAAAATTATCAAACCGCAAAGGATGACAGCAAGAGAGGAAGACAGAAACAAAGGATCTACAAATTAACTAGAAAACAATTAACAAAATGGCGATAGTAAGCCCTTACCTATGAATAATTACTTTGAATGTATATGGATTAAATTCTCCAATCAAAAGACACAGAGTGGCTGAATGAATAAAAAAACAAGAGTCATCTATACGTTGGCTACAAGTGACTCACTTCACCTTTAAGGATTCACAAAGACTGAAACTAAAGGGATGGAAAAAAGATATTTCACACAAATAAAAACAAAAGAAAATGTGGACAAAATAGACTTTAAATCAAAACTATAAAACAGACAAAGAAGATCATTATAGGGTCAATTCATCAAGAAGATATAACAATTATAAATATACATGCATCCAACATTAAGCACCTAAATATATAAAGCAAATATTATAATATCTGAAGAAAGAGATGGACAAGGAAATATTGGACTTAAATTACAATTTATACCAAACGGACCTAACAGACATTTACAGAACATTTTATCCAACACTGCAGAATAAATATTCTTCTTATCACCACATAGAACATTCTCCAGAATAGATCATTAGTTAGGTCACAGAACAAGTCTTAACAAATGTATAGAGACTGAAATCATATCAAGTATCTTTTCTAGCCACAATGGCATGAAACTAGATAACAATAACAGGAGGAATCTTGGAAAACTTCACAAGTATGTGAAAATAAAACAGCACGCTCCTTAACTACCAATGAGTCGAAGAAGAAATTAAAAGGGAATTTAAACATATCTTGAGACAAACAAAAATGCAAATACAACATACCAAAGCTTACAAAATGCAGCAAAAGCAGTCCTGGGAGGAAAGTTTATAGCAATAAAAACCTACGCCAAAATAGTAGAAATATCTCAAACAACCTAATGGGAGAGGCTTCAAGATGTCTGATTAGAGGCATCTACTCGCCTCCTCCGCTAAGAAGAACCAAACTAGTCAGTAGTCACACTTCAAATAGATCATCCAGGAAAGAACACTGGAATTCAACAGAGAAGTGACAGGAAACACCTAAAGCAAGGAAAAAGAGGGAAGTGCGACAGCCTGCTTGGTGGAAACTGAGATTGGCTACGAGCCAGGAGAGACTCCCCAAGGTTGGAAAAAGATAAGTGAGGGAGCCCCAGCAATCCGCATTCCCAACACAGGATCCCTACAATCCTAGCCTCAGGGGAGTCCCTCAACATTCACTACCCCTGAGGCTAACAAAACAAGCTCCCTGGAAACTGCACGAAGGCACTGCTCCAGAGAGAGCACGCACTGCATCCCACAAAACCCGGAATCCTAAGCAGTGGCAGCACAGCACCACTTTACAAGCCTACCCCACACTGGACTGCATACAGAAATACAGAAGATCATCCTAGACTATTAAGAATAACTATATGCTAACAAACTGAAACATCTAAAGAAAATGGATAAATTTCTGGAAGCATACAACCTACCAATCATTAATTAGGAAGAAATAGAAAACCTGAACAGACCAATAATGAGTAGTAAGATTGAATCAGTAATAGAAAGTCTCTCAAAAAAGAAAAGTCCAGGACCAGGTGGATTCACTACTGAATTAAAGAAAAATTAATACCAATCCTCTTCAAACTATTTCAAAAAACTGAAGATGAGGGAATCTCCCTAACTCATTCCATGAGACCAGCATTAACTGAAACCAAATCAAAGACACAGCAAAGAAAACTATACACTAATATCCCTGATGAACAGACACAAAAATCCTCAAAAGTACATCAAAAAGATCATTCAGTATTATCAAGTGGAAATTCTATCAGGGATGCAAGGATGGTTCAACATATGCAAATAAATGTGATACATTAAATCAACAGAATGAAGCACAAAAACCACATGATCATTTCAATAGATGCAAAGAAAAAAAAAAAGCATTTGACAAAGTTCAACATCCATTAATATTGAAAACTCACAAAAAACAAACGGTATGGAAGGAATATACCTCAACACAATAAAGGCCATATATGACAAGCCCACAGCTAACATCATACTCAATGGTGAAAAGTTGAAAGCTTTTCTTCCAAGATCAGAAACAAAACAAGGAAATCTATTCTCATTACTTCTATTCAACAAAGTACTGCAAGTCCTAGCCAGAGCAATTAGGCAAGAAAAAGAAATCAAAGGCATCCATATAGGAAAGAAGTGAAATCGTCTCTGCTGATGACATGATTTAATATTAAGAAATCCCTAAAGATTCCACCAATAAACTGCTAGAACTGATAAGTTCAGTAAAGTTGCACATTACAAATTCAACATACAAACATCAGTAGCATTTCTATACACTAACAGTGAACTATCTGAAAAAGAAATCAAGAAAACAATCCCATTTATAAGAGCATCAAAAAAAGAACTTAGGAATAAATTAACAGTCAGTTGATTTTTGACAAAAGGACCAAGAACACATAATGGAAAAGGACAGTCTCTTCAACAAGTAGTGTTGGGGAAACTGCATAACCACAAGCAGAAGAATGAAATTGGACCCTTATCTCATGCCATATATAAAATCAGCTAAAACATATAAGACTTCAATTTTAAAGCTACTAGAAGAAACACAGGGTCTCAACACATGAAAATCAATTACTATGATATACTACATCAACAGAATAAAATATTTGTATCATATGATCATCTCAAAAGATGCAGAAAAAGCATTTAACTAAGTTCAACACTGTTTCAGAGACACACTCTCAACAAACTAGAAATAAAAGAAAAGTGCCTAAACACAATAAAGGCAGTACATGAAAAGTCCACAGTTAACATCATACACAACTGTAAAAAAATGAAAGCTTCTCCTCTAAAATCAGGAACAAAACAAGACAGCCCACTCTCACCACTTCTATTTAACATAATACTAAAAGTCCTAGACAAAGCAATTCAAAAACAAAATGAAATATAAAAGGCATCTGAATTGGAAAGAAGTAAAAATATCCCTGTTTGCTAACAACATGATCTTATATAGAAAACCCCAGGCTGGGCACATCTGTAATCTCAGCACTTGGGAGGCCAAGGTGGGAGGATCACTTGAGTTTAAGAGTTCAAAATCAGACTAGTCAACATAGTGAGACCTTGCCTCTACAAAAGAAAATTTTTTAAATTAGCCAGGTATGGTGGCACATACCTGTGGTCCCAGCTGCTTGAAAGGTTGAGGCAGGAGGATCACTTGAGCTCAAGAGTTCAAGGTTTCGGTGAACTATGATTGCACCACTGCACTCCAGCTCAGGTGAGAGAACAAGATCCTATCACTAAAATTAAAAAGATAGAAAATCACAAACACTTAAAAAAATATATTTTAAATAATAAATGAATTCAGTTAAGTTGCAGGATACAAAACCAACATACAAAAATAAGTTGCCTTTCTATACATTAACAACAAACTACCTGAAAAGGAAATTATGAAAGCAATCCCATTTACAAAAGTACTGAAAAGAATAAAATGCTTTGAAATAGGAATAAACCTAGGGAAAAAAGAGGTAAAAGATTTATATACTGAAAACTACCAAGCATTCTTAAAGAAATTAAACAAGAGACAACAAATGTAAATACATTTTGTGTTGCTGAATTGGAAGACTTACTATTGTTCAGATGTCTATACTACTCAAAGCAATTGACATATTCAATGCAATCGCTTCAAAATTTCAAAGACATGTTTTACAGAAATAGAAAAAGGTTATATACTTCACATAGAACAAAAGATTATGAACCAAATCAATCCTGACAAAGAACAAAGCTAGAGGCATCACATTTCCTGATTTCAAAATATTTTATGAAGCTACAGTAATCAAAACAGTATGGTACATGGTACTGGCATAAAGACAGCCATATAGACCAATGGAAAAATAGAAACCCCAAAGCAAACCTACACATATATGGTCACTGACCTTTGGCAAGGATGCAAAGAATACATGTTGGAACAATAATAGTCTTTTTCAACAAATGTTGTAAGGAAAACTGAATGTTCACATGTACAAGAAAAAAATTGAACCCTTTTCTTACACTATATACAAAATCAACTCAAAATGGATTAAAGACTTAAACCTAAGACCTGAAACTATAAAACTCCTAGAAGAAAACATAGGATCAGGACTCCTTGACTTTAGTCTTGGTTGTGATTTTATGGATATGACCCCAAAAGCAAAATAAATAAGTAGGACTATATCACACTAAAAATCTTCTGCACAGCAAAAGAAACATTGACAGAGTGAAAAGGCAACCTACAGAATGGGAGAAAATATGAAAACAATATATCTGATAAGTGGTTAATCCCCAGAATGTGCAAGGAATTAATACAGCTCAAAGCAAAAAAACTAATAAGCCAACAACAACAAAAACAAAAATGGGCTAAGGGCTTGACTAGACATTTCTCCCTAGAAGACTTCAGCTTTTCCAGTTTAGAAAGGATAGTGGAAGCAGCATATCTATTGTAGCTAACATTTTAGCACAAAGACCAGAGGAATGGGAGTTTTTCCTTAAGAATGCTTATATATTATAGTTCTATCACTGAAGAGTGATTTTTGAAGCTAGTGGTCTTCTAGTATACAGTAAGGTCAACTTATTTTGAAACACAAAAGCACAATAGAGGATTAGCTTCCATCAATATACATACTATACTGAATACAGCTGGCTTGAGGAAACCTCTTTTTAAGAACATTCTGTAAGTGACTGCTAAATCCTATTTCTGATCTTTCTACATGTTGGCCCAAAAGTTTTCCTTTGTCATATTCTCCTACAGCTATAATTTAACCATCACTGATTGGAGCAGTTCTATTGTTCCAAGCTGAAATAGATTGCCTCGGATAGAGGTAGGTCTTATTGAGCCACTATTTCATACAAATTTAGAAGAGTTATTTACTGATGATCAATTAATAAATCTCATGTGCTGTTACTGCTTGAGGCAGCCAAATTGGAATACTGTGAAAAATATACCCATATTTTTTAAAATACTGAAACATGGGCTTAGAGACAATATCTTTTTATTCTTCACTAAATTTTCAGCAACATTAGTTTTAACAAGGACTTAGTTTGTGGGAAGAAAGATGAAAAAAGAAAAAAGGTAAATGGAGGGTTAGGACTGGCTTCAGAGAAAATTTAGGCTTGGCTTTGCTACCAAAAAAAAAATGTCATTTTCCATAAATTCAATAACTTTAAACTTGTTTAATTGTTCCAGATCATATTAATCTGGATTTCCTGGAAAAAATACATACATATTAATGCTGAAATCTAGTATAAAAGGCTTTTTGAACTGTCAAAATTCAGTGTCTGATATCAAGGATATAAATTACTCAGCTCTACTATCAAAGCTGAAAGGATTTTAACCTTAATGAGAGATTGTGATAACCATTAACAGGTCATGGAAATTTACATGACAAAAGACATTAGTCATATCATGATTACTCCTCTACTCAGAAGCATACAATATTTCACTCGGAGCGTATTAGTTTTCTATGACCACCATTACAAATCGCCACAAATTTAGTTGCTTAAAAAAATGCAGATTTATTATTTTACAGTTCCCATAAGTCAGAGTCAGGTGAACTCAGATGAGTCTCTGCTTAAAGTCTCACAAAGCCAAAGTCAAGAACTCAGCAGGGCTGCATTCCTTTTGGGAGGCTGTAGGAGAGACTCAGTTTCCTTGCTCATTCAGATTATTGGCAGGATGCAGTTTCTTGCAGTTGTAGGACTGATGTCTCCATTCTCTTACTGGCTGTCAGTTGAGGGCTATTCTCAGATTCTAGAGGCTCTATCTCTGACAGGGAAGTTAGGAGGTATCATGTTTAAAAGCTAATGTGAATGATTAGATCGGACCCACCTGAATGATCTATGATACTCTCCCCATCTTGAGGTCTAGACTCTTAATCACATCCACGCAGTCCCCTTTGCCATATGATGTATGTAACATATTGACAACTTAAGAATCACACAATTTATAAATTTTAAAAGGAGAGTTTATTTCTTATGGAAGTTACAACCTGCAAGCTAAGAAGCAGCCTCTGGTCAAACTCAGAGGCGGGCACTTCGAAGGAGGAGGGATTAGGGCAGGAGCTTTATGCTGAAAGGGTGGTCTAAACATACATATTCAACAGCTTGCAGGAGTAGCTAGATTCACAAAGGGGGTTTACTGAATAAACATTGTTACATATAACCCATGTTCATTTTAGGATGAAGACTTAACATTTAAATGTATTACAATTAGGCCCTGTACATCAAAGGGTGAAGCAGGGGCATGAAGGCATTCAGTGCCTCTGTAAACCAGCCAGAACCAGTCCATGGCAGGTGACATCTTATCAAGAGAAAGTTACTGAAATCAGTCTGTTGTCCAATCAAAGCTGTAGTTACGGCTTGTGGAACAGGGGGTTAGTCAGTGTCTAGCAATGGATGAGATGTAATTGTTTCATCTTGCTTATCTCCAGGCCAGTGCTTGTTTAGCTGCTAGAGAAAAAGAAAAACCTTGTGGCAGTTAGAACATGGCTTATTTTTTAAATGTAGGGGTGCATGATTTAACTCTTGCCTAGTATGGTCTTAGGTGTTATCATTTTGGTATCTTATTGCTACAGAGTCCATTCCACTAATCTTATGATCTCTATTTTATTAATGCTGGTCAGTTGTGTCTAACTGCAAAAGGAAGGCGGCATAATGAAGAATGTCCTACCTCCCGTCCCATCATGGCCAGGAACTCAGTTTTTAAGGTTTCTCTGTGGTTCCCTTGGCCAAGAGGGGGTTCGTTCAGTAAACTGGGGGGCTTAGGATTTCATTTTTAGTTCTCAATATTCACAAGTACTGAGAATTAGAATGCTGACATCTTTATTCTGCCTACCACAAAGAGTAAAAGCCAGTCTTTATAAAGGTCTAGCAGATCCCATGTAACCTAAGCTCCCACTACCTCTGATCTCTTTTCCTACTACTAGTCCCCTTGCTCACTCAACTCTAGCCTCCTCCATGCTGTTCCTTGAACACATCAGGCAAACTCCTGCCTTTGTTCTTAATGTTCACTCTGCCTAGAATGTTCTTCCCCAGAGTCCATTCTGCTAACAACCTCACCCCTTTAAATCTTTGCTCAAATCTCATTTTTACAATAAAGCCTACCATGAGTGCCCTGTTTAATACTCCAGCACTTCTTATCTTTTCTCCCCGTAGCACCTATTGCTCTTTAACTTACTCTATACCTGATTTACTAGAATCATTTCCTACTGTTTCTTTCTGCTAGAATGTTAGCTCTGCAAGAGTGGGTCACTATCTTTATTCCTCTGATGTATCCCAAGGCCTTGCACATATTAGGAGCTCAATAAATATTATAATACTTGAATTGGTTGTTGAATGCAGTTCTCCAAGTATTGACTGATGGAATGAGTTATATACAACCTATGCTGTTCTCGCAGCTCCTATAGACTGCAGCAGAGCTGCTTGAAACACTGAATTACATTCTCTTATTCTTACTCACTTCCAGTTTTTAAATCAATGACATAAATCAATGCCAAACTCCAATATTCTTTTTATTTTGGCTTTTAAAAAAAAACTTTGAAGGCCGGGTGCAGTGGCTCACGCCTGTAACCTCTGCACTTTGGAAGGCCAAGGCGGGCGGATCATGAGGTCAGGAGATTGAGATCATCCTGGCTAACACAGTGAAACCCCGTCTCTACAGAGCAAGACTCTGTCTCCAATAAATAAATAAATAAATAACTTTGAAAAGAAAAGTATTTTAGAAAATGCTTTAAGAAAATGTTTTGAAAAGTATTTATGCCTGTTCATTACACTCAAAAAACATTTCTGATCCTTTCTAAGAAAGTTGGAAAGGAAAAAAAATGTAAAGGAAAAGTTGTCAATTTTCCTAAAATCTTAAATACAGCAACTGATTTTTATGTCAGATTTTCCAGCTTTTGTATTTAAATTTTACTCTAGGAGTTCCTGGGCAAGATGGCTGAATAGCAACAGCTCCTGTCTGCAGCTCCCAGTGAGATCAACACAGAAGGTGGGTGATTTCTGCATTTCCAACTGAGGTACCCAGTTCGTCTCACTGGGACTGGTTAGACAGTGGGTGCAGCCCATGGAGGGCGAGCAGAAGCAGGGTGGGGCGTCACCTCATCCGGGAAATGTAAGGGTCCAGGGACCTCCCTCACCTAGTCAAGGGACTGTGCTATCCAGCCCAAATACTACAGTTTTCCCACAGTTTTTACAAACTGCAGACCAGAAGATTCCCTCATGTGTCTACACCACCAGGGCCCTGGGTTTCAAGCACAAAACTGGGTGCCTGTTTGGGCAGACACTGAGTTAGCTGCAGGAGTTTATTTTTCATACCCCAGTGGCACCTGAAACCTCAGCGAGACAGAATCGTTCACATCCCTGTAAAGGGGGCTGAAGCCAGGGAGCCAAGTGGTCTCACTCAGCAGGTCCCACTCCCACTCTTAGCTTGCTGGAACCAACAAACTAAGAACCACTGGCTTGAGGTTGTCGCTGCCAGCACAGCAGTCTGAAGTAGTGCTGGGACACTTGAGCTTAGTGGGGGTTGGGGAGTCTGCCATTACTGAGGCTTGCATAGGCGGTTTTCCCCACACAGTGTTAAGGAAGCAACCGGGAAGTCCGAACTATGTGGAATTCACCCCAGCACAGAAAAGCGGCTGTGGCCAGACTTCCTCTTTGGATTCTTCCTCACTAGGCAGGACATCTCTGAAAGAAAGCCAGGAGCAGTCCCAGTCAAGGACTTATAGATAAAACTCCCATCTCCGTGGAACAGAGCACCTGGGAGAAGAGGCAGGCTATGGGCACAGCTTCAGCAGACTTAAACGTTCCTGCCTGCTGGCTCTGAAGAGAGTAGCGGATCTGCCAGCACAGCGCTCCAGGTCTGCTAAGGGACAGACTGCCTCAAGTGGGTCCCTGACCCCCATGCCTCCTGACTGGGAGACACCTCCCAGCAGGGGTCAACAGACACCTCATACAGGAGAGGTCTGGCTGGCATCAGGGGGATGCCCGCTAGGATGAAGCTTACAGAGGAAGAATCAGGCAGCAATTTTTGCAGTTGTGCAGCCTCTGCTGGTAATATCCAGGCAAACAGGGTCTGGAGTGGACCTCCAGCAAACTCCAGCAGACCTGCAGAAGAGGGGACCAACTGTTAAAAGGAAAACCAACAAACAGAAAGCAGTAACATCAACAAAAGGACGCTCACACAAAACTGCATCCAAAGGTCATCAACATCAAAGACCAAAGGTAGATAAATTCACGAAGATGAGGAAAACCAGGGCAAAATGCTGAAAATTCCAAAACCAGAATGCGTCTTATCTTCCAAATGATCACAACTCCTCTCCAGCAAGGTCACAAAACTGGACAGAGAATGAGTTTGATGAATTGGCAGAAGTAGGCTTCAGAAGGTGGGTAATAATAAACTCCTCTGAGCTAAAGGAGCATGTTCTAACCCAATGCAAGGAAGCTAAGAACCTTGATAAAAGGTTACAGGAACTTCTAACTAGAATAACCAGTTTAGAAAAGAACATAAATGACCTGATGGAGCTGAAAACCACAGCAGGAGAACTTCGTGAAGCATACACAAGTATCAATAGCGCAATCAGACCTCCAGCAAACTCCAGCAGACCTGCAGAAGAGGGGACCAACTGTTAAAAGGAAAACCAACAAACAGAAAGCAGTAACATCAACAAAAAGGACGCTCACACAAAAACTGCATCCAAAGGTCATCAACATCAAAGACCAAAGGTAGATAAATTCACGAAGATGAGGAAAAACCAGGGCAAAATGCTGAAAATTCCAAAAACCAGAATGCGTCTTATCTTCCAAATGATCACAACTCCTCTCCAGCAAGGTCACAAAACTGGACAGAGAATGAGTTTGATGAATTGGCAGAAGTAGGCTTCAGAAGGTGGGTAATAATAAACTCCTCTGAGCTAAAGGAGCATGTTCTAACCCAATGCAAGGAAGCTAAGAACCTTGATAAAAGGTTACAGGAACTTCTAACTAGAATAACCAGTTTAGAAAAGAACATAAATGACCTGATGGAGCTGAAAACCACAGCAGGAGAACTTCGTGAAGCATACACAAGTATCAATAGCGCAATCAATCAAGTGAAAGAAAGGATATCAGAAATTGAAGATCAACTAAATTGGCCGGGCGCGGTGGCTCAAGCCTGTAATCCCAGCACTTTGGGAGGCCGAGACGGGCGGATCACGAGGTCAGGAGATCGAGACCCTCCTGGCTAACACGGTGAAACCCCGTCTCTACCAAAAAATACAAAACCTAGCCGGGTGAGGTGGCGGGCGCCTGTAGTCCCAGCTACTTGGGAGGCTGAGGCAGGAGAATGGTGTAAACCCGGGAGGCGGAGCTTGCAGTGAGCTGAGATCCGGCCACTGCACTCCAGCCTGGGCGACAGAGCGAGACTCCGTCTCAACAAAAAAAAAAAAAAAAAAGAGTGAAGACAAGACTAGAGAAAAAAGAACGAAAAGGAATGAATGAAGACTCCAAGAAATATGGGACTATGAGAAAAGACCAAACCTATGATTGATTGGTGGACCTGAAAGTGACAGGGAGAATGGAACCAAGTTAAAAAACACACTTCAAGATAATATCCAGGAAAACTTCCCCAACCAAGCAAGACAGGCCAACATTCAAATTCAGGAAATACAGAGAACACTACTAAGATACTCCTCACGAAGAGCAACCCCAAGACACATAATTGTCAGATTCTCCAAGGTTGAAACGAAGGAGAAAATGTTAAGGGCAGCCAGAGAGAAAGGTCAGGTTACCTATAAAGGGAAGCCCATCAGACTAACAGTGGATCTCTCTGCAGAAACCCTAGAAGCCTGAAAAGACTGGGGGCCAATATTCAACATTCTTAAAGAAATGAATTCTCAAACCAGAATTATATATCCAGTCAAACTAAGCTTCATAAGCAAAGAAGAAATAAAATCCTTTACAGACAAGCAAATGCTGAGAGACTTTTGTCACCACCAGGCCTGCCTTATAAGAGCTCCTGAAGGAAGCACTAAATATGGAAAAGAAAAACTGGTGCAATCAAATTAGAACTCAGGATTAAGAAACTCACTCAAAAACGCACAACTACATGGAAACTGAACAATCTGCTCCTTAATAACTACTGGATAAATAACAAAATTAAGGCAGAAATAAAGAAATTATTTGAAATCAATGAGAACAAAGACATAATGTACCAGAATCTCTAACACAGCTAAAGCAGTGTTTAGAGGAAAATTTATAGCACTAAATGCCCATATCAGAAAGCAGAAAAGATCTAAAACTGACATCCTAACTTCACAATTAAAAGAACTAGAGAAGCAAGAGCAAACAAATTCAAAAGCTAGCAGAAGACAAGAAATAACTAAGATCAAAGCAGAACTGAAGGAGACAGAGACATGAAAACCCTTCAAAATTCAATGAATCCAGGAGCTGGTTTTTTGAAAAGATTAACAAAGTAGATACACAGCTAGCCAGCCTAACACTGAAGAAAAGAGAGAAGAATCAAATAGACACAATAAAAAAAAGATAAAAGGGATATCACCACTGATGCCACATAAATACAAACTACCACCACCTCTATGCAAATAAACTAGAAAATCTAGAAGACATGGATAAATTCCTGGACACATACACCCTCCCAAGCCTAAACGAGAAAGAAGTCAAATCCCTGAATAGACCAAATAACAAAAATTAACTGAAATAACTGAAATTGAGGCAGTAATTAATAGCCGACCAACCAAAAAAAGCCCAGGACCAGATGGATTCACAGCTGAATTCTACCAGAGGGACAAAGAGGAGCTGGTCCCATTCCTTCTGAAACTATTCCAAACAATAGAAAAACAAGGACTCCTCCCTAACTCATTTTATGAGGCCAGCATCATCCTGATACCAAAACCTGGCAGAGACACAACAAAAAAAGAAAATTTCAGGCCAATATCCCTGATGAACATCAATGTAAGAATCCTCAATAAAATACGGCAAACTGAATCCAGCAGCACATCAAAAAGCTTATCCACCATGATCAAGTCGGCTTCATTCCTGGGATGCAAGTCTGGTTCAATATATGCAAATCAATAAACGTAATCCATCACACAAACAGAACCAATGACAAAAACTACATGACTATCTCAATAAATGCAGAAAAGGCCTT
>NW_016804262.1:2399169-2427306 GCF_001698545.2 Rhinopithecus bieti
ATTTCATATGGAACCAAAAAAGAGCCTGCATAGTCAAGACAATCCTAAGTAAAAAGTAACAAAGCTGGAGGCATCACAGTACCTGACTTCAAACTATACTACAAGGCTATAGTAACAAAAACAGAATGGTACTGGTAACAAAACAGATATATAGACCAATGGAACAGAACAGAGGCCTCAGAAATAATGCCACACATCTACAACCGTCTGATCTTTGACAAACCTGACAAAAACAAGCAATATGGAAAGGATCTCCTATTTAATAAATGGTGTTGGGAAAACTGGCTAGCCATATGAAAAAACTGAAACTGGATCCCCTTCCTTACACCTTATACAAAAATTAACTCAAGATGGATTAAAGACATAAGCGTAAAACCTAAAACCATAAAAAGCCTAGAAGAAAACCCGGGCAATACCATTCAGGACATAGGCATGGGCAAAGACTTCATGCCTAAAACACCAAAAGCAATGGCAACAAAAGCCAAAATTGGCAAATGGGATGTAATTAAACTGAAGAGCTTCTGGACAGCAAAAGAAACTAACATCAGAGTGAACAGGCAACCTGCAGAATGAGAAAAAATTTTTTCAATCTATCCATCTGACAAAGGTCTAATATCCAGAATCTACAAGAAACTTAATCAAATTTACAAGAAAAAAAAAAACATCAAAAAGTGGGCAAAGGATATGAACAGACACTTCTCAAAAGAAGACATTTATGCGGCCAACAGACATATGAAAAAAAAGCTCATCATCACTGGTCATTAGAGAAATGCAAATCAAAACCACAATGAGACACCATCTCATGCCAGTTAGAATGGCAATCACGAAAATGTCAGGAAACCAACAGATGCTGGAGAGGATGTGGAGATATAGGTTTACTTTTACACCATTGGTGGGAGTGTAAATTAGTTCAACCATAGTGGAAGACAGTGTGGCAATTCCTCAAGAATCTAGAACCAGAAAATACCATTTGACCCAGCAATTCCATTAATGGGTATATACCCAGAGGATTATAAATCATTCTACTATAAAGACACATGCACACTTATGTTTACTGCAGCACTATTTACAATAGCAAAGACTTGGAACCAATCCAAATGTCCATCAATGATAGACTGGGTAAAGAAAAAGTGGCATATATATACCTTGGAATACTATGCAGTTATAAAAAAGAATGAGTTCATGTCCTTTGCAGGGACATGGATGAAGCCGGAAACCATCATTCTCAGGAGAGTAACACAAGAACAGAAAAACAAACACTGCATGTTCTCACTCATAAGTGGGAGCTGAATAATGAGAACACATGGACACAGGGAGGGGAACATCACATACTGGGGCCTATCAGGGGGTAGGGGACAAGGGGAGCGAGAGCGTGAGGGCAAATACCTAATGCATGCAGGACTTAAAACCTAGATGATGGGTTGATGGGTGCAGCAAACCACCATGGCACATATATACCTATGTAACAAACCTGCAGGTACTGCATATGTATCCAAAACTTAAAGTATAAAAAAGCAAAAAACAAAAAACAAAAAAAAAAGGAAAAAAATTTTTACCCTAAAACTTTTTCTTGTTGAACACTTCCGACAAGTCACCACAAGATGGAGGTACATCTGAAGTTTGAGTTAGATATGTTTTTAAAGTATTGAGTACATGAAAGCTGTTTTCAGTAATAGACAATCGCCCAGGCCTGGTGGCTCATGCCTGTAATCCCAGCACTTTGGGAGGCTGAGGCGGGTGGATCACCTGAGGTCAGGAGTTCAAGATCAGCCTGGCCAACACGGTAAAACCCCATCTCTACTAAAAATACAAAAAATTAGCTGGGCGTGGTGGCAGGCGCCTGTAATCCCAGCTACCCAGGAGGCGGAGGCAGGACAATCGCTTGAACCCGGGAGGCGGAGGTGGCAGTGAACCGAGATTGCGCCATTGCACTCCAGCCTGGGCAACAAGAGCGAAACGCCATTACACACACACAAAAAAGACAATCTATTTAAATGCCACTTGAAATTGTGCTTTAAAACCTGCTGCAAGACTTTACTACATATAAAAAAAAAATAACCAGGAAGAGATAGACGGTTTAAATTTACAAAATATCTTCCGCTGATGAGCCAAGAAATAACCTGATAACTTAAGACATGACCCAAAGGCTCCAGAGAAACCTTTCACCAACCCTCCTGAGACCAGCCTGGCCAGCATGGTGAAACCCCGTCTCTACTAAAAATACAAAAATTAGCCAGGTATAGTGGCATGTGCCTGTAATCCCAGCTACCTGGGAGACTGAGGTAGGATAATCACTGGAACCCAGGTGGCAGAGGCTGCAGTAAGAAGAGATCGTGCCGCTGCACTCCAGCCTGGGTGACAGAGCAAGCCTCCGTCTCAATAAAAAAGAAAGAAAAAAGTTTGGAGTCCCTTCCTGTGTCTTTGCCTCTACCCCAGCACATATTGCCCTGATGTTTCTCCCAGTTGGCAAAACTTGGAGATCTTGGAGCTAAAGGATGCATATGTGTCCTCTGAGTCAGAGATGCTTTTTTGTCCCAAGAATGTCCCTGTGCCTCAGCCTAGACAATAAGTGCTAGCACAAACAAAATATGTGAAGAAAGTCAGCACTTTGATACTATTTAAATATTCAGTTAACAAATGTGTCCAAATGTGTTCAGTAATTTACACTTAGATCATCCTTTGCAAGTTGTAAAGTTTTAAGTATACTTTTTTTATATGACTAAAAAGAAATATTTTATTTGGCTTTATGTTTTTAAAATACAATCTTTTCAAATATTCTTTAATTAGTAGTTAATGAAGGACCTGTGATTGGAACCCAGGAGAGTCATGTAAAATATTTATCCAGTTCACCTAAGTGGTTTAAAAATCAAATAACCTTGGGGGTTGGGTCAAGATGGAAGACTAGAAGCAGCTCATGCATGCCATTCTCAGGGAGAGGAAACAAAAGGGCTAGTGAACACTGACCCTGCAGGCCAATCATCTGAGAAACCACATCAGGATGCATCAAGGCAGCAGAGGGGCAGAGAGAGCAGAAAGGAGCGAAGCTGGGCACCAGCCTGTCTGGGCTTAGGGTGGAGGCAGGAGAATCTCTTCAACACAGAAAAGGATCAATAAGTGAGAGCCCCCTGGGGGACACACACTCTCCACAGGGACCTGTGCAAGACTGGGAACTGGAGAATCATCCTGGGTCCCCTGCACCTCCCCCACTGTGCTTTGAGGACTGAGGTGGAGAGACACCAGGACACTTTGTAGGGGCAACACTCAAGTCCAAGGGGACCTCTACAAGCCTTGAGCCCCAGAGTAGACCAGCACTGGTGCCACAGACCCAACAGAGGCCGTAGTCATGGTGCCTGGGAGCAGTAACATTACTCCACACCCCCTCGCTGGACAAGGCTTGGTGCCAGCCTCCAGCCCTGCGGAACCACTTCTGCCTGGACTCAGCCAGTGGCTGCAGCCTCTTGTCCTGGAAACACCCAGAAAGCAGGATGGGTGACCCCACTCACCCCACTCACCCCTCTCACCCCTACTACTAGTAGCCTGGTGGGCAGTGCTTGCCAGAGCATCCAACTCAGGGGTCGCACTTCCGTGTGAACTCAGCCAGAGTTTGCAGGCCCCTATTGCGCAGGAAGCACCTGGATAACAGGGTGAGTGACCCCACCCAACCCCACCACTAGAAGCCAGGTAGGCACTACCTGCTACAGATTCCAGCCCAGTGGTCCCTTTCTGTATAGACTTAGCTGGTGGGCACAGCCTCCTGTTGTCCCAGGAAACACCTGAATAACAGGGTGGATGACCCCACTCACCCCTGCAGCTGGCAGCCAGGCAAGCAATGCCTGCTAGAGCTTCCAGCCTAGCTGTCCCACTTCTGTCTGATTGTAGCACCCTGTTGTCCTGGAAAATACCCAGAGGGCAGGGTGGGTGACTCCAGGAGAACCACACCTGCTAGAGCTTCCAGTCCAGAGGTCCTACCTCTACCTGAATTTGCTGAGGGGCACAGCCTCCTGTTGCCCTGGAAATGCCTGGATGGCAGGGCAGGCAACTCCATCCACTCTCTTAAGAAGGGCCATACCCATTAAAGCTTCTAGTCCAGGGGTCCTGCTTATGCCGGGGCAGGCACAACCCTGTGTCCCCCCAGGAAGCACTCGGAGAGCAGATTATGGCTGACCCAGCAAGTATATGGCTTGTCTACAACTGTGAAACCTGGCTGAGGGAGCTCCATGGACAAGAACACCCAACAAAAGAAAAGCAGGGGCCAGGTGCAGTGGCTCATGCCTGTAATCTCAGCACTTTGGGAGGCCAAGACAGGCGTATTACTTGAAGCCACAGGTTCGAGACCAGCCTGGCCAACATGATGAAACCCTGTCTCTGCTAAAAATACAAAAATTAGCCAGGCATGGTGGCGGGCACCTGTAGTCCCAGCTACTCGGGAGGCCAAGGCAGGAGAATCACTTGAATCCGGGAGGCAGAGGTTGCAGTGAGTCAAGATTGTACCACTGTACTCCAGCCTGGGCAACAGAACAAGACTGCCTTAAACAGAAAAGAAGAGAAAAGAAAGGAAAAGAGAAGAAAAGCAGGCACAGAGACAGTAATTGAGGGGGTAATCCTCCAAGACCCAGAAGCAGACTAGAATTAAGGCCAGTTGACTGAACTCACCTTATACCACAGTGAAACCACAGAGGCCATCAAAGAAGGTAAAAGAGGGGGGAAAAACATTCAAAAGACAGCAACTTCAAAGACTGAAGGAGCATCAGCCCACACAGATGAGAAAAAAACCAACACAAAAACTCTGGTAACTCAAAAATCCAGAATGTCTTCTCATCTCCAACCACATTAGATCCCCAGCAATGGTTCTTAACCAAGCTTAAATGGCTTAATGTCAGAAATAGAATTCAGAACATGAATAGGAACAAAGATCATCAACTTGCAGGAGAAAGACAAAACCCAATCCAAGGAACCTAAGGACTACAATAAAATGATAAAGCCAATAAAAGACAAAATGATCCTTTTAAGAAAGAACTACTGAATTGACAGAGCTCAAAAATGCACTTCAAGAATTTCATAATCTAACCACAAGTATTAACAGCAGAATTGACCAGGATGAGGAAAGAATCTCAGAACTTGAGATTGCTTCTCCAAAATAACTCAGACAAAACTACAAACAAACAGCAAACAGAAAAAAGCAGAGGTTGCTATTCCAATTTCAGACAAAACAGACTTTTGACCAACAATGATCAGAAAAGATAAAGAAGGGCGCTACACAATGGTAAAGTGTTCCACAAGAAGACCAAACTATCCTAATATATTAATATATGCACCCAACACAGGAGCACCCAAGTTCATAAAGCAAGTTCTTAGAGACCAACACAGAGACCTAGATAACCACACAATAATAGTGGGAGACTTCAACACCCACTGACAATATTAGACAGATCATCGAGGCAGAAAACTAACAAAGATATTCAGGACATGAACTCAACATTTGACCCAGGGGCCTAACAGAACTCTCTACCCCAAAACAACAGAACATATATTCTCATCTGCACGTGGCACACACTCTAAAATCAACCACATAATCAGCCATAAAACAATCCTCACCAAATTCAAAAAAATTGAAATCATACCAAACACAGTCTTGGACCACAGCACAATAAAAATGGAAATGAAAACTAAGAAAATCACTCAGAATCATGTAATTAAATGGAAATTAAACAACCTGCTCCTGAATAACCTTTGTTTAAACAGGAAATTAAGACAGAAATAAAGAAATTCTTTGAATAAAACAACATATCAGAATCTCTAGCACACAGCTAAAGAAGTGTTAAGAGGGAGAAGTTGGCTGGGCCCAGTGGCTCAAGTCTGAAAACCTAGCACTGTGGGAGGCTGAGGTGGGCAGATCACTTGAGGTCAGGAGTTCGAGACCAGCCTGGCCACATGGTGAAACCCTGTCTCTACTAAAAACACAAAAATTAGCCGGGTGTGGTGGTGTGCGCCTATAATCCTAGCTACTCTGGAAGCTGACGCAGAAGAACTGCTTGAATTGAATGAACCTGGGAGGCAGAGGTTACAGTGAGCTGAGATCGTGACACTGCACTCCAGCCTGGGCAACAGAGTGAGACTCGGAAAGGAAAGGGGAAAGGGGAAAAAGGGAAAAGGAAAAGGAAAGAAAAGAAAACTAAACTTCAGGTCAATATCCTTGATGAGCATAGATGCAAAAATCCTCAACAAAATACTATCAAACTAAAACCAGCAGCATAGTAAAAAGGTAATCTATAAAAATCAAGCAGGGTTTATCCCTGGGATACAGGGTTGCTTCAACATATACAAATCAGTAAATATGGTTCACCGCATAAACCAGAACTAAGCACAAAAACCATTTCAACAGATGCAGAAAAGGCTTTCAATAAAATTCAACATCCCTTCACGTCAAAAACTCCCAAAAAACTAGTCATTGAAGGAAAGCACCTCAAAATAATAAGAGCCATCTATGACAAACCTACAGCCAACATCATACTCAATGGGCAAAAGCTGAAAGCATTTCCCTTGAGAACCGTATCATGACAAGGATGCCCACTCTCACCACTCCTATTCAATGTAGTACTGGAAGCCCTGGCTAGAGCACTCAGTCAAGGGAAAAAATAAAAGGCATCCAAGTAAAGAGAAAGTCAGTCTATCTCTGCTTGCAGACAATATGACTCTATACCTAAAAAACTCCATAAGTTCTGCCCAAAAGCTCCTAAATCTGATATACAACTTCAGCAAAGTTTCAGGATGTAAAAATCAGTGTACAAAAATCAGTAGCATTTCTAAACACCAAGACCGTCCAAGCCAAAAGCCTAATAAAGAATGCAATACCATTCACAATAGCCACAAAAGTTATAAAATACCTAGAAATACAGCTATATACATATATATACATATATATAAGTATATTAAGTATTAACTTACAAGATCACAAGGTCCCACAATAGGCTGTCTGCAAGCTGAGGAGCAAGGAGAGCCAGTTGGAGTCCCAAAACTGAAAAACGGAGTCCGATGTTCGAAGGCAGGAAGCATCCAGCACGGGAGAAAGATGTAGGCTGCGAGGCTAGGCCCATCTCTCTCCTTTTCATGTTTTTCTGCCTGCTTTGTATTTGCTGGCAGCTGATTAGATTGTGCCCACCAGATTAAGGTGGATCTACCTTTCCCAGTCAACTGACTCAAATGTTAATCTCTTTTGGCAACACACTCACAGACACACCCCTGGGTGTGTGTCAGGATTAATACTTTGTATCCCTCAAACCAATCAAGTTGACCCTCAGTATTAACCATTACACAGACTAAACAGACAGCCTACAGAATTAAAGAAAATATTTGCAAACTATATATCCCACAAAGGTCTAATATCCAGAATCTATATGGAACTTAAATTAACAAGCAAAAACAACCCCATTAAAAAGTGGGCAAAGGATATGAACAGACACCTTTCAAAAGAAAACATATATACAGCCAACAAGCATATGAAAAAATGTTCAACATCACTAGTCACAGAAATTCAAATCAAAACCACAATGAGATATCATCTCACACCAGTCAGAATGGCTATTAAAAGTCAACAAAAATGTTGGCAAGGTTGCAGAGAAGAGAGAACACTTATACACTGATGGGAGGAAGGTAAACTGGTTCAGCCATTGTGGAAAGCAGCGTGGCAATTCCTCAGAAAACTGAAAACAGAATTACCATTCAACCCAGAAACCTCATTGTTGGGTATATACCCAGAGGAATATAAATCATCCTACCATAAAAATACATGCACATGTATATTCATCACAGCACTATTCACAACAGCAAAGACATGGAATCAACGTAAATACCCAACAACAGTAATAGACTGGATAAAGAAAATATGCTACATATACTCCATGGAATACTACACAGCCATAAAAAAAAAAACAAAATCACGTCCCTTGCAGCAACATGGATGGTTATACTAAGCAATCTAACACAGGAACAGAAAACCAAATATTGCATGTTCTCATTCCATGTGTACTCAATGTGGAAGCTAAACATTGACTACACAAGGACACAAAGAAGGGAACAACAGAAGTTGGACGGTGGGAGAAGGGAGAGGACCGAAAAACTACCTATCATGTACCATGCTTATTATGTAAGTGACAAAATAATCCCTGTAACACACAATTAACATATGTAACAATACTGCATATGTACTCCTGGACCTAAAATAGAAACTAAACACCTAAATCTTAAAATGTTACAGTTCAACAAAACTGCATTCTAAAAAAAAAAAAGTTTTTGTCCTATTGCTGTTACTACATATCTATGTGATCTTAGACATTAATGTATCTGTGTTCTTACCCTCTGTTCTAGTTGCTATGTACCCTACAACAAATCAAAAAATGGATGATCAAATATGGTAATATACATATGAGAGAATATTATTCAGCCTTAAAAAGGAAATTCTGACATATGCTATAACATATATCAATCTTGAAGATATCATGCTAAATGAAATAAGCAAGTCACAAAAATACAAATACTGCAAGATCCCACTTATATGAGAAAGCATAGTCAAAATTTTGGAGCTAGAAAGAATAGTGGTTGCTAGGACCTGGGAGAAGGGGAGGGGTATTATTTAATGGACAGTTTCATTTTTGCAAGATTAAAAGAATTATGGCAATGGATAGTGATGATGGTTGCATATTATGAATGTATTTAATATCACTGAACATCTCTTAAAAACTATTTTAAGATGAGATGGGCACGGTAGCTCTCACCGGCAACCCAGCACTTTGGGAGGCCAAGGTAGGCAGACAGCTTGAGCCCAGGAGTTCAACACCAGCCTGGGCAATGTGGCAAACTCTACTAAAAAATACAAATTAGCCAGGCATGGTGGTATATGCCTGTAGTCCCAGCTACTCAGGAGGCTGAGGTAGGAGGATCACTTTAGCCCAGGAGGTTGAGGCTGCAGTGAGCTGTGATTGCACCACTGCACTCCAGCCCAGGTGAGAGACCCTGTCTTCCAAAAAAAAAAAAAAAAAAAAAGTTAAGATGGTAATTTTATGTAGTATGTATTGTACCACAAGAAAAGTATTTTTTTAAAGAAATAACTGGCCGTGCCCGATGGCTCATGCCTATAATCCTAGCACTTTAGGAGGCTGAGGCGGGTGGATCATCTGAGGTCAGGAATTGAAGACTAGCCTGGCCAACATGGGAAACCTTGTCTCTACTAAAAATACAAAAAATTAGCTGTGCCTAGTGGTGGGCACCTGTAATCCCAGCCACTCAGAGAATCACTTGAACCTGGGAGGCAGAGGCTGCAGTGAGCCGAGATCCTGCCATTGCACTCCAGCCCACACAACAAGAACGCAACGCCATCAAAAAATAATAATAATAACTGGAAGTACTCTGGATGCCCTAAGTCACATGCATCCCAAAAGGTTAGAGATAAACCACAAAAATTCAGAGGACAACCATATTGGTGACGTTATGAGGGGTTCACTGGTCTGGAGCATGCTAGGACTGCCCCTCACTAATGGATAAATTATTTCACCTTGATCCTCCTACCACTAAAAAGAGATACAGCACTTTATAGGCTTCTGGATTTTAGAAACACAAATTGTAGACAGGAAAACTCCTTTGACCCATTTCTTATGCGGCTTAGATTTTAGTGGGGCCCAGAGTGAGGGCGTTTGGGAGCAAGTTCAGGCTTATAGTACAAATAACTCGACATTTAGGCCATAGGACCTGGCAAATCCCATGATGCCAGAGACATTCCTGGTAGACAAGGATGCTACATAGTCTCTGGCAAGCCCTGGTTGCATAAGTCGTAACACAGACCTTCGGGTTTCTGGAGCTAAGTCAATCTTTCCACAGCAGATACCTAGTCACTATTTAACGAGTAGCTCCTCACATCAGAGCACATCAACTATGTGACCAGAGCTATCCATCACAAGCTGGGTATTGTCAGATCCACCAAACCCTAAAAATAGACCAGCATAGTAATAACTCATGGTACCTTCAGGATGGTGCCCAAGCAGTTCCCAGGGCTCCAACTTTCATGAAAAGGTGGCCCATGTAACTCACCTCCAAGACACCAGCACCTTTCCCCCAGCTCATGGCTTCGCTGGGGTTCACCACTACTATCAGGTGACAGAGGAGGAAAAAACCCCGGGCTTGATTCACAGATAAATCAGCTTGGTATTTTACTGTAAACCAAAGACTGGCTCCTGCCATATTAGCCTGAGTAGACTTGAAAAGCACAGATAAGGGAAAAACTCCCTAGTGGCCTGAGCGTCAAGCAATAAAATTTTCTAGTCTATTCCTCAGGACACACTCAAGGGAAACACGTTCCCTGAATTCTTGCATGTTGATAGTGTCTGAGGAGCTATTTTTATACTTGATCAGTTTTGGTAGATACAAAATCTTTCACTCACATTTTCTTTCTACAGATATCTTAAAGGGTCTATTCTTTTTCCTCCTGACATAGTGCTGCTCTTTTAACTCTTGCTTATAAGTCAGTTGCTGTTTTTGTCTAGTCAAACCCAGTTTGTATATTGCCATTGGTTGTTCCGGTATAATCTCAGGTAGGCAGGGTTTTTTTCAAAGTAGTCATTTGATTTTGTTCTGTATGCTGCATTTTTTCTTTTCTGTCTCTAAAGTGTCATATCCCTACTAATCCTTTTTATCTCTTTTCTTTCTGATTTCTAAAAGTCCTCCACTTTTATTTTTCATTTCTCTTAGGGTATTATCTGTTGTTCATCAGCTGTCGTTTATTCTAGTCTTAATTTATGGTGATTTTTTCCTCTAATATTTCCCCAAGTTCTTCAATATTATTTTTGTTTTTTCATATCTTGGATCATTTTCTAAACATCTTAAAACTCAATTTTAAGTATACTCTATAGCTTTTATCCATTTTATGGTCATGCCTTTCTGGTGTGCTTTCAATGCCTACAGGGATGTTATTTTTTTCCTTATACTCTTTAACAACCTTGCATTGACTATAGTTTCATGTCATTTATTTTTGTTTGAAGTCAGCTTCTCTGAGGTTTTAAAAGGAGGCTTAGTTCAGGGTAACTTTCCTAACATCACAGATATTCCACTTTTGTTGTTTTTATATAGTGTTCAAAAATAAGGCAGCTTGTTTTCTGAAATTTTCCTGGATCTTTTAAACTAAATGACAGATACAAAGATGGGTAGGATATGATACTGGGAGAAATAACAAAACAAAATACGGCAAACAAGTCTTTTTGGCCCAAAAGCAAACTTCACACTCCATGAAGGCCTATGCAAATAAATAAAACACTCCCTTCAATAAACAACCCTTTTAATAAAATGTGTAGTAATTCAAATACAAATGCAGAACTTGTAAAATGGAATTTAGTAGCCAGTTCTAAATTGAATAATTGAGTTATGCACATAATGAAATAGGATATAAATATAATCCTAAATTGGAAGAAAAAGACTTCAATGTAAAAGTTTTCAGATGAAAATATACTTTATAAATGCATTTTCATTCATGCCAGTACATTCCTCAGTATTACACTTAGTAATACTTCCCAGTACTTTGGGAGGCCATGGCAGGCGGATCACCTGAGTTCAGGAGTTCCATATCAACCTGGTCAACATGGCGAAATCCCGTCTCTACTAAAAATACAAAAATTAGCCAGGCATGGAGGCGCACACCTGTAGTCCCAACTAATTGGGAAACTGAGGCACAAGAATGACTTGGGCCCAGGAGGTAGAGGCTTCAGTAAGCCAAGACTGCACCACTGCACTCCAGTCTGGGTGATAGAGCAAGACTCTGTCTCAAAAAAAAGATACTAATTATGACCAGTGGAATACTGACATTGTAATTCCATGTAGAAATATTTTTTGATATATCCTCAAGTATTTAGAGTAAAATGACATCTTATCTGAGATGTGCTTTAAACAATATAAAAGGGGAAGAAAAGAAACAAGTATGGCAAAATTTAATGGTAATTAAAGCTGGTCTATAGTGGTTCATAACATATTTTCTCTTTCAAAGAATACTTAAAGCTTTTTATAATAAACTGCCCTTTCAAAAAATGTTCAATACATATTGATATCATTTGGATATCTGTCCCCTCCAAATCTCATGTTGAAATATGATCCCCAATGTTGGAAGTGGGGACTAGGGTGAGATGTTTAGATCATGGGGGCAAATGCCTCATGAATGGCCTGCTGCCCTCCCTGCAGTAATGAGTTCATGTGTGATCTGGTTATTGAAAAGAGTCTAGAACCTCCTTCTTCCTGCTCTCTTCCTCTCTTTCACCATGTGATATGCTCACTGTCCTTCAGTTTCCTCCATGAGTAAAGCATCATGCTTCTTGTACAGCTACAAGCCAAATAAACCCTGAGCCAAATAAACCTCTTTTATTTTTAATAAATTACCCAGCCTCAGGTATTCCTTTATAGCAATGCAAACAGACTAATACACATATCATTGACAATGTTTATTACCAAGAAACTTTAGTAGTAGGTTTTTAAAAAGAATGCTCATTTTAGAATACATCAAGAGGACATTCTGTGACAGGACATATACAAACAAGGATAATTAAAATATTAAATACTATCTAAATTAAAAGACCATAATTCAAATTGCTAATTATAATCTTTGTGTAAAAATAAGTACAGTTCCCCTTCATGAAATTCACCCCCACTTTCTCATGAAGACTAAGAAGTCTCACCACAATTTCAGTTATTTAATTTACAATAATCAATGCTGAGTTTTCCGTGCTGAAGCATGCACTGTTACAGAAAGCACAAAATCCTGTTCACAGGGATTTTCAGTTTTCTTTAAAATGTATCTCAGGCATCTTTTAAAGTGCGAGCTACAAAAGGCTGTATCCTTAATGAAAAGGCTTCTTTCTAAAAGAAGTATGAGACAGCTATCCAATATTGCAGGAACGGTTATATAACTAACCGAAGGAACCAGCAGCACTCTGCTAACTCGGTTTTAGTGTAGCAACCTCCTCCTTGGTCTTCTACTACCAGCCAAACATGTACTCCATTGCTTTGGATACAAGACTTTCATCTTTTTTTGGCGTTTGTCTGTCAGAAATAACCTATTAAAAACATATACACACACAAAACTGTTAGGTTATTGTTATTTCAGTGTCATAGTCAATTCTAGAATTGCTCATTTGAAAGAGAAACACCAAAATGCATGTATAGCACTGAATTGTATATTTTTAAAATTAATATATGGACTTAGAATATCCTTATGCTTTTAAGAATGCCAAAATTTTATTTCTTTGGCAAAGCAAATAATATGTTTCTTAAATTAGAAAATTTAATAGCTGGGTGCAGTGGCTCATGTCTGTAATCCCAGCACTTTGGGAGGTCAAGGTGGGCAGATCACTCGAGGTTAGGAGTTCGAGACCACTATGGCCAACATGGCCCCATCTCTACTAAAAATACAAAAAATTAGCTGGGCGTGGTGGCATGTGCCTGTAATCTACTCAGGAAGCCGAGGTAGAAGAATCACCTGAACCCAGGAGGCAGAGGTTGCAGTGAGCTGGGATCTCACCACTGCACTCCAGCCTGGGCAACAGAGTGAGATTCCATCTCAAAACAAAAGAAAGAAAACTGAATAAAACAAAAGCTGCAAAAAATGGGAAATTTAAAATAACAGTAACAGAAACTAAAGAAACAGTTCTAGAATGATCTCCAAATATCAGAGGAAGTCAAAAAACTGAACTACCACTATCTGCCCTACTAAAGCACAAGTGTTTCATGTACTGTGTTTTCAGGACCTGCTTCTGCAGCTGGTTAAGTTCAAACACTTGGCTAATCAGTAGGACACAATAATATACTGAGTGAGGTCATAATACTTCTACCATTCTTCGAAGAACATAATTAACTTCTTTAAGCTTTTTTGAAATGAGAAATTTTTTTCTGTCTGAATGGGAGTTGGTCAATGTCTTCATTTCAATAACCAAAGCTACTCCAACCTAAGGTTCTGCACTTCGGATACCATCAATTTAGTCATCAATTTAATAGAGCTTTAATGTGCCCTCATGTCAAAGATGTACATGGGATACATTTTGTATGTATGCAAATATAACTTAGAAAAAACTAAAACAACTCTCAAAAAATTTTAAGGAATGGCAAATAAATTGTTTTTTAATTCATAATAACTTTCCAATTGGCCAAGACGCTAACTTTAAAAAAGAAAATTTTTCAAGTGTAAAGGTTTCATCAAGGTAATAACCTCATCAAGAAACATTTAATTGCATACAAATCAATACAATGAAAAAGTTAAGCATGCTATGTACTCAGCCGCTAAAGTACATCTTTTTTTATCTAATCCTTAAAATACCTGATAATCACTAGTAGAGGCTTTGTATGCTGTAGCAAGAGGTCTCATGGTAGAAATCCTAGGAGTACTTCCAGGTTGTGTTGGTGTACCTAGAGTTTTGATTGGTGGTGTAAAGGCTAAAGATGGAGATGATAAAGCACATCTGTCACTGCTTTCCATAACACTCTGGAGAAACAAAGAAACAACTCCTTTGTTTATAAACATAATACATGTTATCCAGTATTACAGTCTACTTAGAAAATTTAATTAAAAGATAAAGATGAAATACTTTATTTGCTCTAAGTAAACTTCCAAATAATTTTAAGCTTGAGAAAACATTTGCTCCTTAGGTAGCATTTGAGATTGAATGCTCAGCCAGAAATCTCACTTCAGTGACCTCAAACAATCTCAATACAACTATAGACCACAAAAATAAGAATTTCCTAAAACACTATGAAAAACCAGCAAGGACAAAAAAAATTCTTGGGGAAACCTGGAAAAGAATCAAAATCCAAAGATTTTTAGTGCTCAGTAACCTCAAATATTCTCTGGCCTCTGCAAACATTTGTTACAACACAGTATTATAACTATATAACTACACTGCTATAACAGATTCTAAGAATAGGAACCACATCTTGCTTTGTTCATTAATGTGTGTATACTAGCACCAAGCACAATGCCTGGTATGTAGTACAAGTTCACATATACTTAAAGAATGTTCACAATGATTTAACAAGCCACAAAGAACAGTTTAAAATTGTACTCTGTACTATTTAATGAGTATATATAGAACAATTTTAAAATAGTTTGAAATAGAAATATTTTGAAACAACCACCTTTGGCATTTAAAAGTTAACTATCAGTTAACATTCATATGAACTAATTCATTCTGAAATAGTACCATTCCATTTAAGTACTTTAAAGAATGTGGTTTCGCTTTGCACAAGAAAGAGAACGAATTAGTAGTCAAGACACCTAAAATCTAGGCCTCATCTTTAACAACTCTGGACAAGTTACTTAAGTCCTCTCGGTTTCTTTCCTTTATCTGAAAAATGAAGAGGTGAGGACAGATTATCTCTAAATACTAAAGTCTATGATTAAATACCTTCGGCTTACCACAAAGAGTACTGTAAGTATCATCACATGTTACAAACTAAGAAAAAGAGACACAGTGAAACCAAGTGACACAACCACCAATTTCAATCTTTGGTCTTGTGTTCTTCATACAGATTAAGCTACTTTCCTTACATCACCAATAACTTACTTTGTCAATACATGGTTTTACACCAATCATGATGGATTCTCCAAAAATTCTCCCATCTTTGCTTAAGGCTTTCCGAGCCTGCAGTTTAGATTGATAACGAATATGCATCCAATTTCCTGTATTAGACATCTGCAAAGAATGAAATTGTCTCTTAAAATAGAAAATATATAAAATCTACATCTAATGAATTCTACTACAAAACAGAAACGTGAAGATAAATCTACTTCCATTTTGTATTTGATGCCTTGTAAAAAGCTGTGAAGTTCAACAACAATCATATTTAAAACAGCTTCAACAATCTCTCAATTCTCTACAATCAATATGTACATATTCTCTGAAAGTAAAACACTTCTCAAAATATGTTTACTGTAAAGAGATCATAGCAACATTTGCCATAAAATTATTTAAAACTACTCAATTTGATTTTGTATAGGAATTAATTAAGTCAATCTCTAGTAACAAAAAAAGATTTGTTACTTGTAACTTGTAGCACAAGGTAAGATAATTTTTTAAATTTTAGAACTATAAAGCTCTAAAAACTCTAAAAGCTCAGGAACCTCCTACTTCCTTTATCCCCAATAAAAGAAGCTCAAATTGGAAAACAGTAATATAATACTTGGTATAATCTATCTTTTTTAAGACTGTAAACTATTTAAGGAAGGGGGTGAGAAGAGGTGGATTTTCAAACTCACTTTATCTCTTTTTATCAAAAACTATCCAACTTCCAGACTTCAAAGGATATACGATATCAAAACTTTAAAAAAAATTTAAGTTTAAAAAAANTAAAGCTCTAAAAACTCTAAAAGCTCAGGAACCTCCTACTTCCTTTATCCCCAATAAAAGAAGCTCAAATTGGAAAACAGTAATATAATACTTGGTATAATCTATCTTTTTTAAGACTGTAAACTATTTAAGGAAGGGGGTGAGAAGAGGTGGATTTTCAAACTCACTTTATCTCTTTTTATCAAAAACTATCCAACTTCCAGACTTCAAAGGATATACGATATCAAAACTTTAAAAAAAAATTAAGTTTAAAAAAAAAAACCCCTGAGGCAGGAGAATGGTGTAAACCCGGGAGGCGGAGCTTGCAGTGAGCCGAGATCGCGCCACTGCACTCCAGCCTGGGTGACAGAGCGAGACTCCGTCTCAAAACAAACAAACAAAAAAAAACAAAACCCACAAAATTCAGAAGCAAAGTTTCTCTCAATTCACAACTTACCCCTCTTTAGTCAAAACTCTGAACTGAAAAAAAATTAAGCCTTACCACATGTTTTAAGATATTCCCATACTGTGCAAATTGTAGTAATATGTAGGACGCAGATGCTTGAGGAAACCTGAAGAAAACAGTTGTCCAAAGAACACAGTCAGCTTCTACTATCAATGTGAATGCAAATTACTACAAGATAATGTTTCAAGATAGATTCCCCCCAACTGTCTAGATCTTTAACAGGAGAGCGCTGATCATCCTGTTTTCCTCGATATCGGCTAATTCTGTCAACGACCAGTCACTCAAAAGCAAATACCTTAAAGTTAGTCTTATTCTGCCATTCTTCTCCACCCTCAAATTCTACCTCTGAAATCTCTAAAAATGCTACTCTCATTGCCATTATCCAGGTCTTAGAAAAAAACTATAAAGTTGCAGTTCTATATATAATTTATTTCAATATATGTACGTTGATATGTAATACATTTAGGTATACTATGGTTATGAAAAGATAAAGAATTTTAAACTATAAGCAAATCATTATACATTGAGCATCACTTAAAAATTCTGAAATTAAGTCTTATAACAAAGATAAAATTCAGCATCAATATCTATGGCACAGAATCACTTAAAAGGACGGTTACCAAAATTTGATTAGCCATATCTCTGCATGAGAAAATTCTAAGCAATTTTTACTTTCTTCTTTATAAAGTTCTGTATGGTTTGACTATTTTACAATGACACATTATTATTTTATAGTCCTAAAAATAAAGCTATTTTCAATTTGAGAACAATAACCACTACCAACAGAATAGAAATGGCTATCTGGAGGCTCTCTAATCTCTAACTTCAGTTATCTGAAGACTGAACTAGAACCCTAAAGACAAAAAAAAATCTGAATCTCAAAAATAAATCAGAAACCAAACACATTAAAAATCTATGTGAGGCTGGGCGCGATGGCTCACACCTGTAATACCAGCACTTTGGGAGGCCGAGGCAGGTGGATCACTTGAGGTTAGGAGTTCGAGACCAGCCTGGCCAACCTGATGAAACCCCGCCTCTACTAAAAATTAGCTGGGCATGGTGGCGGCACCTGTAGTCCCAGCTACTCAAGAGGCTGAGGCAGAAGAATCGCTTGAACCTGGGAGGGAAAGGTTGCAGTGAGCTGAGATCATGCCACTGCACTCCAGCCAGAGTGACAAAGTAAGACCTTTTCTCAAAATAAATAAATTAATTAATTAATTAAATCTGTATGAGTAAAATATTCACTGCAATCAGAACTGAAAATTCATTTGTATAAAATCTGGACATGAAATTTCTAACCACAAAGAAAAACAACAAATAGGTTGTGCCTACAGGGCAGAGATAAAACAAAAATGAAAAGAAGAAAGAACGGCTGCAAGTGAGGGAAATACTTAAGAAATAAAACATAATTCTAAAACTCTTGGATCACTTTGAGTAGAAACTTACATTCTAATACTCTAGATTAGAATCACCCAAAACAATAATATTTCATAACCCTAAGTCAGTAGGAAAAAGTTGAACTACCAAAGAAAGAACATATATAGTGCATCTTTTAGAGGTACTTCCCCATAAATGATCAAAATAAAATACTTTATCCCTTAAAGGAGAATGCTTCAGTTCTTGAAATTAAAGTCACAGAGGGTTGTTAAAACCTGAAAGTAAAAAAATAAATAGCTGGGAAAGTTAATGTCTGAAATTCGAAACCATACTAGGAGTGCTTCAAGTAATTTATCTAATTACTGGAAATCTTAAAAGTTAAACCACTACTATTGAGCCTGAAAAACAGATTTAAGAGTGCATATCTATTTTCAAAAACATGCAGCCAAGCTGGCTCATTACTGTTATCCCAACTACTCATGAGGCTGAGGCAGAAGGATTGCTTGAGGCCAGGAATTGGAGACTGCAGTGAGCTATGATCAAGCCACTGCACTCCAGCCTAGATGACAGAGAGATTGTCTCAAAAAAAAAAATCAAAACAAAACAAAACAAAGCAAAAGCCATTTTATGAGAGAATATAAAATGTAAAAGAAGAAGAAGAAGAAAAAAAAAAACGCCAGCCCAATTGCTATGGATATAGGACTGAGTAGGGACTTTCTAGAGAACAACAGAATGCAGTGACCCTGCTTTTTACCTAAATAGAAATCAATAACACAGAAAATCTCTCTAGAAACATACACAAAAAAACAGGTGGCAATCATTGCCTTAAAGAGGAGGAAAACTAGCTGAGGAGAAAAGCAAAAGGGAAGACTTCATTGTACATTTTACATACCTTTTGAACTTTTAATTTTAAATAAATTGAATACACTAAACATTTATTGTGCACCTTTCTTCCTTCAAGGAGCTCATGTGTTACTTTTACGTTTTTTAATCCCCCCAAAAAATATAATAAATAGATACATTCCAGTATCAGCATGTGATACAGTTTGGCTGTGTCTCCACCCAAATCTCAACTTGAATTGCATCTCCCAGAATTCCCATGTGTTGTGGGAGGGACCCGGTGGAGGTAACTGAATTGGGAGGGCCAGTCTTTCCCATACTGTTCTCATCATAGTGAGTAAGTCTCACAAGATCTGATGGGTTTATCAGGGGCTTCCGCTTTTGCTTCTTCATTTTCTCTTGACATCACCATGTAAAGTTGCCTCCCACCATGATTCTGAGGCCTCCCCAGCCATGTGGAACTGTAAGTCCAATGAAACCTCTTTTTCTTCCCTGTCTCAAATGTGTCTTTATCAGCAGCATAAAAATGGACTAACATAGTAATTGCTACCAGTAGAGTGGGGCATTGCTGAAAAGATACCCAAAAATGTGAAGCGACGTTGGAACTGGGTAATAGGCAGAGGTTGGAACAGTTTGGAGAGCTCAGAAGAAGACAGGAAAATGTGGGAAGTTTGGAACCTCCTAGAGACTTGTTGAATGGCTTTTACAAAAATGCTGATAGTGATATGAACAATAAGGTCCAGGCTGAGGTGGTCTCAGATGGAGATGAGGAACTTGTTGGGGACTGGAGCAAAGGTGACTCTTGTTATGTTTTAGCAAAGAGACTGGTGGCATTTTGCCCCTGCCCTAGAGATTTGTGGAACTTTGAACTTGTGAGAGATGATTTAAGGTATCTGGCGGAAGAAATTTCTAAGCAGCAAAGCATTCAAAAGGTGACTTGGGTGCTATTAAAAGCATTCCATTTTAAAGGGGAAATAGCATAAAAGTTCAGAAAATTTGCAGCCCAACAAGGCAGGAGAAAAGGAAAACTCATTTTCTGAGGAGAAATTCAAGCCAGCTGCAGAAATCTGCATAAATAGAAAGGAGCCTAATGTTAATGCCCAAGAACATGGGGAAAATGTCTCTAGGGCATGTCAGAGCCCTTCAAGACAGCCAATCCCATCATAGGCCTGGAGGCCCAGGAGGAAAAAGTGGTTTCGTGGTCCGGGCCCAGGATCCCTGTGCTGTGTGCAGCCTAGGGACTTGGTGCCCTGTGTCCCAGCCTCTCCAGCCATGGCTGAAAGGGGCCAATGTAGAGCCTGGGCTGTGACTTCAGAGGATGGAAGCCCCAAACCTTGGCAGCTTCCACATGGTGTTGAGTCTGTGGGTGCACAGAATCAAGAATTGAGGTTTGGGAACCTTCGCCTAGATTTCAGAAGATGTATGGAAATACCTGGATGCCCAGGCAAAACTGTGCTGCAGGGGTGGGGCCCTCATGGAGAACCTCTGCTAGGGCAGCGTGGAAGGGAATTGTGGGGTCAAAGCTCCCACACAAGGTCCCTACTGGGGCACTGCCTAGTGGGGCTGTGAGAAAAGGGCCACCATCCTCCAGACCCCAGAATGGTAAATCCACTGACAGCTTGCACTGTGTGCCTGGAACACCCACACACTCAGTGCCAGCATGGGAAAGCAGCCAGGAAGGAGCCTGCACCCTGCAAAGTCATAGGGGCGGAGCTGCCCAAGACCATGGAAACCCGCCTCTTGCATCAGCGTGACCTGGATGTGAGACCAGGATGTCAAAGAAGATCATTTTGGAGCTTTAAAATTTGACTGCCCCGCTGGATTTTGAACTTGCATGGGGTTTACAACCCCTTTGTTTTGGCCAATTTCTCCCATTTGGAATGGCTGTATTTACCCAATTCCTATACTCCCATTGCATCCAGGAAGTAACCAGCTTGCTTTTGATTTTACAGGCTCATAGGTGGAAGGGACTTGCCTTAGCTCAGATGAGACTTGGGACGGGACTTTTGGGTTAATGCTAAAATGAGTTAAGACTTTGGGGGATGTATCGGGAAGCCATGATTGGTTTTGAAATGTGAGGACATGAGATTTAGAGGGGCCAGGGATGAAATGAAATGGTTTGGCTATGTCTCCACCCAAATCTCAACTCAAATTATATCTCCCAGAATTCCCATGTATTGTGGGAGGAATCCAGGGAGAGGTAATTGATTCATGGGGGCCAATCTTTCCTGTGCTATTCTCATGATAGTGAATAATTCTCATGAGATCTGATGGGTTTAGCAGGTGCTTCTGCTTTTGCTTCTTCCTCATTTTCTCTTGACACCGCCATGTAAGAAGTGTCTTTCACCTCCCACCATGATTCTGAGGACTCTCTAGCCATGGAACCGTAAGTCTAATTAAACTTCTTTTTCTTTCCAGTCTCGGGTATGTCTTTACCAGCATGAAAATGGACTAATACAGTATGGCAAATCATACTTTCAGAAACAAACCTTATATTGTACAGTATAAACATTAGCTTGAATATCAAAAGACCTAAGTTTTTGCTGGAACTTTGCTAATAATAACTAGATGTGAACTGCTGAATAAATCACTTAAGCTGCCTACACCTCAGTTTCCTCACCTGTAAAATAAAACATTATACAATATGATCTCTAAGGTGTTTTACTGTGATATACATACATACATAAACACACACACACACACACACACACACACAAAATGGAATACTACTCCGCCATAAAAAGGAATTAATTAATGGCATTTGCAGCAACCTGGATGGAACTGGAGACTATTATTCTAAGTGAAATAACTCACTTATTCTAAGGGAAGTAACTTGGGAATGGAAAAAGCAAACATTGTATGTTCTCACTCATAAGTGGGAGCTAAGCTATAAGGATGCAAAGGCGTAAGAATGATGCAATGGACTTTGGGGACTCAGGGGGAAACGGTGGGAAGAGGCTGAGGGATAAAAGACTATAAATTGGGGTCAGTGTATACTGCTCAGGAGATGGGTGCACCAAAGTCTCACAAATCATGTAAAGGACTTACTCATGTAACCAAATACCACCTGTTTCCCAAAAACCTATGGAAATACATTTTTTTTTTAAAAAAAAGGTATTTTAAAGTATTTTTTGGAACTAAAAATCTATTCAAAAACGTAACGAGGAGTGTCNGACTCTTGTTATGTTTTAGCAAAGAGACTGGTGGCATTTTGCCCCTGCCCTAGAGATTTGTGGAACTTTGAACTTGTGAGAGATGATTTAAGGTATCTGGCGGAAGAAATTTCTAAGCAGCAAAGCATTCAAAAGGTGACTTGGGTGCTATTAAAAGCATTCCATTTTAAAGGGGAAATAGCATAAAAGTTCAGAAAATTTGCAGCCCAACAAGGCAGGAGAAAAGGAAAACTCATTTTCTGAGGAGAAATTCAAGCCAGCTGCAGAAATCTGCATAAATAGAAAGGAGCCTAATGTTAATGCCCAAGAACATGGGGAAAATGTCTCTAGGGCATGTCAGAGCCCTTCAAGACAGCCAATCCCATCATAGGCCTGGAGGCCCAGGAGGAAAAGTGGTTTCGTGGTCCGGGCCCAGGATCCCTGTGCTGTGTGCAGCCTAGGGACTTGGTGCCCTGTGTCCCAGCCTCTCCAGCCATGGCTGAAAGGGGCCAATGTAGAGCCTGGGCTGTGACTTCAGAGGATGGAAGCCCCAAACCTTGGCAGCTTCCACATGGTGTTGAGTCTGTGGGTGCACAGAATCAAGAATTGAGGTTTGGGAACCTTCGCCTAGATTTCAGAAGATGTATGGAAATACCTGGATGCCCAGGCAAAACTGTGCTGCAGGGGTGGGGCCCTCATGGAGAACCTCTGCTAGGGCAGCGTGGAAGGGAATTGTGGGGTCAAAGCTCCCACACAAGGTCCCTACTGGGGCACTGCCTAGTGGGGCTGTGAGAAAAGGGCCACCATCCTCCAGACCCCAGAATGGTAAATCCACTGACAGCTTGCACTGTGTGCCTGGAACACCCACACACTCAGTGCCAGCATGGGAAAGCAGCCAGGAAGGAGCCTGCACCCTGCAAAGTCATAGGGGCGGAGCTGCCCAAGACCATGGAAACCCGCCTCTTGCATCAGCGTGACCTGGATGTGAGACCAGGATGTCAAAGAAGATCATTTTGGAGCTTTAAAATTTGACTGCCCCGCTGGATTTTGAACTTGCATGGGGTTTACAACCCCTTTGTTTTGGCCAATTTCTCCCATTTGGAATGGCTGTATTTACCCAATTCCTATACTCCCATTGCATCCAGGAAGTAACCAGCTTGCTTTTGATTTTACAGGCTCATAGGTGGAAGGGACTTGCCTTAGCTCAGATGAGACTTGGGACGGGACTTTTGGGTTAATGCTAAAATGAGTTAAGACTTTGGGGATGTATCGGGAAGCCATGATTGGTTTTGAAATGTGAGGACATGAGATTTAGAGGGGCCAGGGATGAAATGAAATGGTTTGGCTATGTCTCCACCCAAATCTCAACTCAAATTATATCTCCCAGAATTCCCATGTATTGTGGGAGGAATCCAGGGAGAGGTAATTGATTCATGGGGCCAATCTTTCCTGTGCTATTCTCATGATAGTGAATAATTCTCATGAGATCTGATGGGTTTAGCAGGTGCTTCTGCTTTTGCTTCTTCCTCATTTTCTCTTGACACCGCCATGTAAGAAGTGTCTTTCACCTCCCACCATGATTCTGAGGACTCTCTAGCCATGGAACCGTAAGTCTAATTAAACTTCTTTTCTTTCCAGTCTCGGGTATGTCTTTACCAGCATGAAAATGGACTAATACAGTATGGCAAATCATACTTTCAGAAACAAACCTTATATTGTACAGTATAAACATTAGCTTGAATATCAAAAGACCTAAGTTTTGCTGGAACTTTGCTAATAATAACTAGATGTGAACTGCTGAATAAATCACTTAAGCTGCCTACACCTCAGTTTCCTCACCTGTAAAATAAAACATTATACAATATGATCTCTAAGGTGTTTTACTGTGATATACATACATACATAAACACACACACACACACACACACACACACAAAATGGAATACTACTCCGCCATAAAAGGAATTAATTAATGGCATTTGCAGCAACCTGGATGGAACTGGAGACTATTATTCTAAGTGAAATAACTCACTTATTCTAAGGGAAGTAACTTGGGAATGGAAAAGCAAACATTGTATGTTCTCACTCATAAGTGGGAGCTAAGCTATAAGGATGCAAAGGCGTAAGAATGATGCAATGGACTTTGGGGACTCAGGGGAAACGGTGGGAAGAGGCTGAGGGATAAAAGACTATAAATTGGGGTCAGTGTATACTGCTCAGGAGATGGGTGCACCAAAGTCTCACAAATCATGTAAAGGACTTACTCATGTAACCAAATACCACCTGTTTCCCAAAACCTATGGAAATACATTTTTTTTTTAAAAAAAAGGTATTTTAAAGTATTTTTTGGAACTAAAATCTATTCAAAACGTAACGAGGAGTGTCATACTCTGTTTCTATTAATATTCAATACTTTGTGACTAGAAAGTATCAACCCTGTGACATTGTGTGTGTGTGTGTGTGTGTGTATAAATAAATGTTCATTCTGTTAGTTCAAAACTGGTGAATTCCACTAAATGTAGAGAACTAGTTACTAGAAAAAGGGGAAGGAGTCCCTAAGTCTAAAGGGACAACTGTGTTCCATCTAGCAAATATGCTTAAGAGAAAATAAATTGGGAAGAAATAAACAGACGAATGATTAAAAAAACTACAAATAAATACCAAACTCTAGTTAATGACATGCATGCTCAAGTGTCAGGGTAATATGTATTGTTGTCTACAACTTATTATGAAATGTACCAACAAAAAGAATGAGTTGATAGATGGATATATGATAGATAAAGCAAATGTAGCAAATTGTTAACCATAGAATCTAGGTAGTAGTAATATGGGTGTTTGCTATGCGCTTCTTTCCATTTTTCTGTATATTTGATTATATTCATTATAAAATGTTAGGGTGGGGTTTTAAAAGGCAAATGATCTAAAACCTTACCCAAACACAGTCACCCAAGAGTCATCGAGGTGATCTTCTGAAGTCAAAGAATCTCCTTGAGTATAAAAAGGATCCAACTGGGCAGGAGATAATGTTGTCTTTCGTGGCTGACCGATACTTGCTGGACTAAACATACTTTGCCCTGTATTAAGATATTTAGCACGTTAGTTACCAGTATAAACACCTTGATTGATTCTAAATCAAAAATCTTAGTTTTAAATGATAAAGTCTAATAAAGTTGGCAATTACATAAATAGTTCAAAACATACAACTGTGGTCAAATAGCAATTTCATGCTACCACACAATTAGAGGAAGTAATAATTGGACATAGTTTATAATTTTGCAAATGTTTTATGTATGATAAATTATCTAAATGCTTTATTAAGCATGTCTGGTTAAGCCGACACCAGAAGGATATCCCAGGCAACCTCAAAGACTTCCGCTGGTTTCATCTTCCAAACCTACCACTTTCATCACAGCACCTCTGCCTTAAGAACATGTAAAAATGTATTACCCACAGAACAAAACCCGAATGCCTCAGCCTTGGCTATACAGTTGCAATCTTACTTTTCTGGCATGCACTAAACAATATCTACCCTACCCCTTAAAATGTGAATGCAGTTTCCTTTTATTCAGGTAATTTCTATCTAAAATGTCTTATCCTTTTATTTCTTATTCTTCAGAAACAGCCACCAATTAATGAGTACTTCTATGTATCCAACATGCCATGCTAAATAAACACTTTACAATTCATTTTATCTCTGAAGCACTGTCCAATTAAGGTTATACATTTGTGAGAAACAGAGACTATTTCCCTTTCATCTTCACAGTAGCAATAATGATTCATTCAAAAAATATTTTTTCAGCACTTAAATATGCACCAAGCATCAACCTAGGTATTGAAGGTATAGCAGTAAACACATTAGACAAATAAAAACAAAAAATCCATCCCTACTGGAGCCTACATTCTAGAGAAAGAGAGACAAATAAGTAAATACTTAGTGTGCTACAAAACTAAAAATGCTATAGGGGAAAAAAAAAAATAAAGCAGAGAAGGGAGACAGGGCCAATTTGTGTGGATGGGTTAAATGAAAAAGGATTTCACTCAGGTGCGTTAAAGCAAAAACCTGAAGGACAAGGGAAGCAAAACAATATTTGAAGAAGTGAACACTCTGTGGAGAAAATAATAAAACAAAGGCCCTTAGGAAAGACATGACTGGTTTTAGATGAATGCAAGAAGGCCACTATTTGCAAAGTGAGTGGGGGGGATGTGAGATGAGAACAAGGATATGAAAGCAGAGAGGCAGCAATATGCCAGATCATGAAGAAAAACCTTATAAAGCCACTGTAAAAGCCAAAGCTCTAAGTGAGGTAGGAAACCAACAGAAAATTCTGAGCAAGAGTGACATAACGGGACTAAAACTTTGATAGTAAAAGGTAGCATTTTAAGGGCCAGGCCAGTAGCTCACGCCTGTCATCCCAACACTTTGGGAGGCCAAAGCGAGCAGATCATGACGTCAGGAGTTCGTGACTGGCTTGGTTAACATGATAAAACCCCATCTCTACTAAAAAATACAAAAATTAGCCAGGTGTGGTGGCACATGCCTATAATCCCAGCTCCTCGAGAGGCTGAGGCAGGAGAATCACTTGAACCCAGGAGGCGGAGGTTGCAGTGAGCTGAGATAGCATCACTGCGTTCCAGCCTGGGTGACAGAGAGACTCTGTCTCAAAAAAAAAAAAAAAAAAAAAAAAAACAAAGGTAGCATTTTATTAAGTGATAATAATAATAATAATACTTTATGAGTGTAATTACATTTAATCCTAACAATCCTATAATTTAAACGGTCCAATTAGTCCATTTAACAAATTAGGAAAATGACAACATTAAATAACATCCAGTAGGGAAGCTGGAATTCCAATCCAGGCAATAGGAATCCAAAGCATGAGCTCTGAGGCGGTAATCTAGTTAACATGTTTATTTCCTATGGCGGTACTACAAGCGTGGTCTGCAGACCCTTGGCTCCCCCAAGACCCTCTCATGATATCAGCCAACTCAAAATTATTTTCACAAAAACATGAAGTTTCATTTGCCTTTTTCTCAGTCTCTTATGAGTATACAATGGAGTTTTCCAGAGGCAACTTCATGTGATTATGTGATTCAACGGACTCAGGTTGAACAGAGAAGCAGATTCATGAGAATTCAGAGGTATTTTATTAAGCCAGACACTAAAAGATTTTAAAACAAAACAATGTCACTCTTTCCACAAAATTTTTTTATCTTTAGAAAATAGTTACTGTTCACTTCAAAAGGGTTGTTTATATGAAATAGCTTTATTATTTTAAATCAGTTAATACTTAAGTTTTAAAATTTTCTGTTTTAATTTTGAATGCAGTAAATATTGATAGCTATAATCTATATAAACAAAAGCTCTTTAACTGTTAAGAGTATAAACAAGGTAAAAACTATAAAACTAAGATGTTTGAGAACCACTGTTCTACAGGTCAATGCACATGAGTCACGCTCCATTTTTACTGATTTTCTGGAGGCTACTTAACACATTCTAACTATTGTATATATCTCCTCGCTTGTCATTTATCCTTAATTCCCAAATGAGCGGAAAACCATCCTAACTCATTCCAAAGTGTTTACAGTCACCTGGATTTCTCAAAGTATGTTCTCAAGAAACCAAAAAGACTATCTATAGAAGGTGGGGGAAAAAGCTACTGTGATAAAAAGCTTGGCTTTGCACCGTGGCTCACAGCTGTAATCCCAGCGCTTTGGGAGGCCAAGGAAGGAGGATTGCTTGAGCTTAGGAGCTCAAGACCAGCTTGGGCAACATGGCGAAATCCTACCTCTACTAAAAATACAAAAAATTAGCTGGGCGTAGTGGTGTGCGCTTGTGGTCCCAGCTATTTGAGAGGCTGAGATGGAAGGATCACTTGAGCCTGGGAGTGGAGGTTGCAGTGAGCCGAAATTGCGCCACTGCACTCCAACCTAAATGACAGAGTAAGACCCCATCTCAAAA
>NW_016804262.1:2427627-2440755 GCF_001698545.2 Rhinopithecus bieti
ATATATATATATATTTGACAAAAATAACTTACTAAAGAAGTGGGCAAAGAACATGAATAGACATTTTTCAAAAGACATACAAATGGCTAAGAGTATATGAAAAAATGCTCAACATCACTAATCATCAGAGAAATGCAATTCAAAACTACATTATTATCTTACCCTAGTCAGAATGGCTATTGTCAAACAAAAAAAACAAACAGATGCTGGCAAGGATGCAGAGAAAAAAGAACTCATACACTGATGGTGAGAACGTAAACTAATACAACCTCTATAGCAAGTCGTATGGAGATTTCTCAAAGAACTAAAAATATAACTACCATTCAATCCAACAATCTCTCTTACTGGGTATCTAACCAAAGGAAAAGAAATAATATACCAAAAAGATAGCTGGACTCGTAAGTTTATCACAGCACTATTCACAATAGCAAAGATATGGAATCAACTAAGGGTCCATCAATGGGTGAGTGAATAAACAAAATGTGGTATACATACACAATGGAATATTATTCAGCCATTAAAAAGAAAGGAATCAATTTTGCAGCAACATGGATGGAACTGGAAGTCAGTATCTTAAGTGAAACAACCCAGGCACAGACAGACAAACATCACACATGCTCACTCATAAGCAAGTGCTTTAAAAAGTATTCACAAAAATCAGTAGCATTTACATATGGCAATAAGATTCAAGCTGAGAACCAAATCAAAAATGTAATCCCATTTACAATAGCCACATACAAAAAAAAAAATTAAAATACCTAGGATACATCTAACCCAGGAGGTGAAAAATCTCTACAAGGAGAACTCCAAAGCACTGACGAAAGAAATCACAGATGACACAAATGGAACAACATTCCATGCTCATAGATTAGAAGAATCAATATCATTAAAATGAACATATTGCCCAAAGGAATTCAACACATTTTCAATCAAATAACCAACATCATTTTTTCACAGAATTATAAAAAACTACTCTAAAATTCACAGGGAAGCAAGAAGAGCCCAAACAGCCAAAGCAATCCTAAGCAAAAAGAACAAAGCCAGCAGCATCATATTACCTGACTTCAAACTATGGGGCTACAGTAACCAAAACAGTATGGTACTGGTACAAAAATAGGCACACAGACCAATGAAACAGAATGGAGAATCCAGAAACAAAGTCACACTCCTACAAACAATGGATCTTCAACAAAGTTGGCAAAAATAAAGAATGGATAAAGGATGCCTTATTCAATAGATGGTGCAAGGAAAACTAGCTAGCCATATGCAGCCTGCCTCTCACCATATAAAAAAATTAACTCAAGATGAATTAAAGACTTAAATGTAAGACCTCAAAATAACTTCTAAAAGAAAACCTTGAAAACCCTCTTCTGGACATTGGCCTAGGCAAAGACATTATAACTAATATCGCAAAAGCAAATACAACAAAAACAAAGATTGACAAGTTGGACCTCATTAAACTAATGACTTTCTGCACACAAAAGAAACTATCAAAAGAATAAACTGACAACCTACAGAATAGGAGAAAATATGTTCAAAGTACGCATCCAACAAAGGAATCTGTAAGGAACTTAAATTAACAAGAAAAAAAAAACACATTAAAAAGTGGGCAAAGGACATGAACAGGCATTTCTCAAAAGAAGACATGTAGGTGACCGAGAAACTTGAAAAAATGTTCAATGTCACTAATCAGAGAGACTGCAATTCAAAACCACAATGTGATACCATCTCACACCAATCACAATGGTTACTATTAAAAAGTCAAAAAAATAGGCCAAGCGCAGTGGCTCACACCTGTAATCCTAGCACTTTGGGAGGCCAAGGCATTTGGATCGCCTGAGGTCAAGAGTTCAAGCCTGGCCAACACGGCGAAACCCCATCTCTACTAAAAACACAAAAACTAGCTGGGCATGGTGGCGGGTGCCTATAGTCCCAGATACTTGGGAAACTGAGACAAGAAAATCACTCGAACCCAGGGAGCAGAGGTTGCAGTGAGCCGAGATCGTGCCACTTCACTCCAGCCTGGGTGACAGTGAGATTCCATCTCAAAAAAAAAAAATCAAAAAATAAGAATGTAAGAACATTGGTGAGGCTGCGGAGGGAATCCTTACATGCTGTTGGTGGGGGTGTAAATTAGTGCAGCCCCAGCAGAAAGCGCTTTGGAGATCTGTAGAACTCAAAATAGCACTACTATTTGAACGTCTTGTTGTCTAGTAAGGTATAGAATAGCGTTCTGGATAAAATAGATTATTTAATAAGCTTAATAGATGTGAGGTGATCTGAAACATATTTTTCCTAAAGGAAAGTTTACATTAATCGGTTAAATTAGATTAGTTCTAGTTTCTAACTTTGAATTCAAAGGAGTCTAGGAACTCAAATTGTTTAGCAACCCTAATGAGGTAACATTTTTGAAATACTTTTTTTTTTGAGACAGAGTCTTGCTCTGTTGCCCAGGCTGGAGTGCAGTGGTGCAATCACAGCCCACTGCAACCTCCGCCTCCTGGGTTCAAGGGTTTCTCCTGTCTCTGCTTCTGCAGTAGCTGGGATTACAGGTGTGCGCCACCACAGCCAGTTAATTTTTGTATTTTAGTAAAGACGAGGTTTCACCAGGTTGGCCAGGCTGGTCTCAAACTCCTCACGTCAGGTGATCTGCCTGCCTTGGTCTCCCAAAGTGCTGGAATTACAAGCGTGAGCTACCACGCCCAGCAGACTTTTGAAATTCTTAAGTGATTATATTTTTTTCTCTTCAGTTAGAATGATATTATTGCATTGTAGTTTTTACTTGACAACTCTTTTGATCCTGTCCAGGCTGTAGTTTTGTTTTGATATCATTTGGAGGCAAGACATGGACATCATTCCTAGAAGTCTTTTAGACTTGACTTTATAAATTAACATTTGTGCTGTAATTGAAGTTATGTATTACTAACAACAGTTAACTTTTTTAAGTTCTTGTCTATTGTCTCATTTTATTTTTGGAGTAACACCTAAGTCTTGTGTTACAGGTTCATTATAAACATAATAACTAAGTAATATTTGTTAAACCTTTTTAAAATTTTCTTTCAGGTAATCTTCAACTATACGGGATTTTTTTTTATTTATTTGTACAAATGTACAGGGTAGATGTGCAGGAATACTAAAGTACATCATCCTATAATACATTTAACAATTTATTTCCCTCATCACCACAGAGGCATTTAATAGGTATAGGCTGAGTATCCAAAATCTGTAAATACAAAATCCAAAACGTTCCAAAACCTGTAACTTTTGGTGCACCAGCATAACACTCAAAAGAAATTTCAGATTTTCAATGCTCAACTGATAAGTCTAATGCAAATATTCCAAAATCTGAAACTCTTCTGGTCCGAAAGAGTCCTGATACTTAAGTGATACTCAACCTGTCCAATATATTTCTAGAATAAGGCTAATTTAAAATGAAACATCCTACTTTGACAAGAGATATTATATTTTTAAGAATCTGCTTATCAACTAAGTTACCAACTATTGCTTTAGTAAGTAAGCAAAAGCATATATTTATACAAAAGATACTCTTAACTAATTTTAGTTACTACAAAGATTCCATTAACAAACCAAAGACAGTAAAAGGCATTTAATCTGAAGCCAATCCAAATTTTCTATGGTCTACATGTATTACCATTAAGATAAAATTTAGTTATGCTACATCATGTAATAACCATCAAGCAAGAAATTAAATGAAGGTTCAAATTATGACAACCATTACAACCTTTAAAATAAAACAAATCAAAATAAGTCTCAAACGAATAAGCAATCTAATTTTTGCCCTGTCAACTACTCTGAAAAACATAATTACTTATACATAATCTAAAACTATTTACATAACTTTAGCATAATTGCCCCCCACCTAGTTAATGTTTAATTGCTCCACTGATTTTACTTCCTTTCAATCAGACTTCTGGTGCCCACATGCCATGCTTTATAAGCTGAAAATAAAGTGTGCCTATCAAACCACATCAAATTGGAGTGTAATGTGTCTCCCTGAGTAAATCACTATTCAAACATTCTTCCTAAAACTGGATTAAAGCAGAGGGCAAAAGACCTTATTACCCTTTATGACAATGTCTTCAATTAAAGAAAGATTCAATTATTTCAAAATAGACCACTAACCTAAATGAAAACAAAAGAGATAAAAAGACTAGTAAATTTTAAATAGATATAAGCCAAATGAAACTTGGAAAAAAACAGGTTTCTGGCAGTGTTAACTTCTTATCATGAAACAAAGTAGCACAAAACGTACTAAGGGATTTGGTCTCTGCTCAATGAGAGGAGGAAGACTAGAGATTGAACTCAACCATTTGATTGGTAATTCAATCATGCCTACGTAATGAAACTCCAATAAAAACTGTGGACATAGATGCTTCAGTGAGCTTCCCTAGTTGGTAGTACTCCATGTATACTGCTATACATTGACAATGGGAGGATAACACATCTCCCTTCACATTTGGAACCCTTTCCAACTTCGCCCTATGTCTCTTCCTTTGGCTGGCTCTACTTTGTTTCTTTTTGCTGTAATAAAACTGTAATCATGAGTACGCACTTTCAGTGGGGTTGTGAGTTCTTTCTAGTAAACTGCCAAACATTACAAGCAGCCTTGGGAATCTCTTACTTTATAGACAGTTGGTCTAAAGTGATCGTTCCAAACTTAACAGCTAGTATCTGAAGTAAGGATAATCTTATAAGGACTATTTAATCAGACTTTGCAGTATAGCACACACATTGTACCCAAAAAGCATATTGAACAGTGGGTACAATGTCCAATCAAGCATAGTGAACTGAACCCTATATTCACTTGTAATCCCTTGCAAACACCTAATGACAGACACTCTAAAAAAGTATCAGGTTTTGGGGACAATGATACTGTGGAAAACTCCTGGCTGAACTTAAGGAAAACTAGTGTAAAGTATATAATAAGGGCTTAGAGGCCAGGCCTCTCCTTATCCCAGGCAGCCAGATAACTGTCACTTTCCCAATCCACCCTCAAAAGACCAAAGAGTTTGTCTCTGGAGAAAAGGAACCTAAACAGCTCAAAACTCAATGAGTCTGACAGCAGAAGACAACTGTAAGGAGATTAAGTGAAAATCTGCACACTGAAAAGGAAACTTGCCCCTGCCTATATTTAGAACACCAGCTTAGGCAATAAGGCTATTAAAAGATTCTTCTTTGGGAACACTTAAAGGTGAAGCCCAGTAAGATACACAACAGCTTCTCTCCATCAATTCTACCCTGCTGCCAATACTGAATCCTATACACACAGCTATTCCAAGTAGCTTTTTAGTGCCTCATTTGATAAATATTTGCTCACCAGCAATGTTAGAGGGGTAAAAATATATATATATATCAATAACTAGAAGAGACGAGACAGTAAGAGCAGGAATAAACAAGACTGCTATTAACCTCACTGCTAGGACATTTTACCTATGAAAGAACAGAATGCTGTATTTCTAAGTATATTCAAAGAATAACAACAAAAATGTTCCTGGAATTAAAATGACAGAGAAAATAAAAAACTGATTGAGATAGTGGGGCACGGTGGCTCACACCTGTAGTCCCAGCACTTTGGGAGGCTGATGAAGGTGGATCACTTGAGGTCAGGAGTTTGAGACCAGCCTGGCCAACATGGTGAAACCCTGTCTCTACTAAAAATACAAAAAGTCGCCCAGAATGGTGGCGCATCATCTGTAGTCCCAGCTACTTGGGAGGCTGAGGTAGGAGAATCACTTGAACCTGGGAGGCAGGTTGCAGTGAGCAGAGATTGCACCACTGCACTCCAGCCTGGGCAACTCCATCTCAAATAAAACTCCATCTCAAAACAAAAACAAAAGCCAAAAAATAAAAAAACCACACACACACACAAAATTTGAGAAAATCTCTCAGAAAGTAGCATACAGATACAAATGATAACATAAAAGGGAAGAAATAATTAGAAATCTCTGCAGTAATGCAACACACAAACAGAAATAATTCCAAAAAAGGGAACACAGAAAGCAGAGAGAAAGCAATTGTCAAGCAAATAATACAGGGAAGTTTCCCAGAACTGAAGAGTATAAGCTTCTTGATGCCAAGGATCCATCAATTCCCCAGAAAAACAATTTAAAAAGCTCTACACCTAGTCACATTTGTGAAACTGAGAATACCAACCATAGAGATACCATAAATTTTGGAAAACAGGTCACACAGAAATACTCAGGAATCATCATCACAAATGGCTTCCACAGAACACTGGAAGGCAGAAGACAATGGAATGATGCCTCCAAAATTTCAACCTAACTGCCTACACTATCAATCAAGTGAATTTTATTTTAGACTGAAAATAAAGCATTTCTGACATGAGGTCTTAGATTTTTACTTCCTAAGCAAGCTTTTTTAGAAAGCTACTCAAATATGTTCTTCACCAAAACCAGGACATAAAGAGGAAGGTACGCTTTCTAGGAAAAAGAACTTGACGCTAGAAACTTGCAAGTCCTAGGATGATAGTCATACACCATGCCAAAACAAGAAATCAAGACAGAGACTAGGAGAAATTCTCAGTTTAAAACAAAGAAAAATGTGCTTGAAAAATGAGTGTGCTAAAATAGGTGTATACCATAGCAACAGAATGTTTGCTTAAAATAAAGGGAATAAATGGCACATAGAAAAAAATACAATTATTAGCTATTGGAGAATCAAGAGTTTTATAGAAAGAATAATCATATTAATTGGTTCAGCACTGAGCAGTATTTACACGGTCACAATACAAACACTGACAAAGGAATAAAGTTAGATATAACTATATTCAGATAATATGAGGGGAAAATATAGTATCTTCAATTACTTTAAGAGAAATACAGCAAAATTAAAAGCTGAAAATTAAGAATTAGCAATATGATGATATGTGGCTGGCTAAATAACAACCCTCCAAGATAACAAAATCCTAATCCCTGAAATCTGCAAATGCTATCTATGTGGTAAAAGGGATCTTGCAGATGTGATTACAGATGCTGAGATGGGGAGATTATCCAGGTGGGTCCTATGTGTAACCACAAGTATCCTTACAAGAGGGAAGTACAAGATTTTACTTCGGAGAAGGTTATGTGATTATGGAAGCAGGGAATGGAATGATATGCTTTGAAGATGGAGGAAAAAGGCATAAACAAGAATCCAACTAGATGCTAAAAAAAAACAAGGAAGCTGATTGTTCATAGCATCTCCAGAGGCAATCCTATCAACACCTTGACTTTAGCCCAGTGAAACTCATTTTGGATTTCTGACTTCCAAAACTCGAAGAGAATGAATGTAAAGTGTTTTAAGTCACTACATTTGTGGTAATTTGTTATAACGGCAAGAGTAAACTAATCTAGCATCTCATTTGAACATGAAAGTAAATTCCAAAAAGAATAGCTCTAAGATCTGGAGTGGCTAGTTCAAAATAAGGTTAAAGATTATTGCATTTTGTTATAAGTATTTAAGTTCTATTTAATTTTCTTTCTTTTTTTTTTTCTTTTTTTTCTGAGATAGAGTTTTGCTCTTGTTGCCCAGGCTGGAGTTCAGTGGTACAATCTTGGCTCACTGCCACTTCCACCTCCCCAGTTCAAGCGATTCTCCTGCCTCAGCCTCCTGAGTGGCTGGGATTATAGGTGCCCACCACCATTCCTGGTTAATTTTTTGTAGTTTTAGTAGAGATGGGGTTTCACCATGTTGGCCAAGCTGATCTTCAACTCCTGACCTCAGGCGATCCACCCGCCTTGGCCTCCCAAAGTGCTGGGATTACAGTAAGCTCTATTTAATTTTCTAAAACTATCTGAATTTATTATTTTGACTAAAACATAAATATTGCCACCACTGTAACTAGAGACCACTCAATGGTAGCATAATTTGACATGAGAGTAAATAAAATTTTGGTGACTATCAAAAATAAGATTATCCTAGATTATCCAAAAAGGCCCAATATAACCAACAAGGTCTTTAAAGGGGGAAGAGGAAAGGAAAACAATGATGTAGAAACACTGCTGGCTCTGAAGATGGTAGGGGGACACAAGTCAAAGAATGTGGGTGGCCTCCAGAAGTTGGAAAAGAAAAAAAAATTATCCTCTAGAGCCTCCAGAAAGAAATGCAGTCCTGCTAACATCTTGATTTTAGTCCACTGAGGCCTACTTCAGACTTCTGATCTCCCCAACTGTAACACAATACATTCGTGTTGTTTTAAGCCATTAATTTGTGATAATATGGTTCAGCAGCAATAAGAAGCTACATAGTCTAGAATAAGGATAGTGTTTATTCAGTATTATTAAAGAAAAATGCCTTGCCAAGTTGGATGCAAATACTCCAATCCTCTTATTTGGTAGTAGGTACTGGTGTTGGAACGTCATTGTCTCGAAACAATATTTACATATATTAGTTACCTGTGGCCGCTGTAACAAATTACCACAAACTGGATAGATTAAAACAGAAATTTATTCTCTCACAAGTTCTGGAGGCCTGAAGTCCAAAATTATGTTGTTGGCAAGGTGGCATGCCTGCTGGAGACTCTAAGGAAGGATCCACTGCTTGCTTCCTCCATCTTCTGGTGACTTACGGCATGCTTTGGAAACAACACTCTAATCTCTGTCCCCTTATGAACATCACCTTCTCTCTCCCCTCTATGTTTCTCTTCCTCTTCTGTTTCAAATTTCTTTCCACCTCGTACCTACAAGGACCCTTGTGATTGGGTTTAGGAGCCATCCAGGCAATCCAGGATTCCCTCCTCTTCCCTCTCTAACTCTTTAGACTCTCCTTCAGAGTCTCCCCTCTGAAAATCCTTAATGCAATCATATATAAGTTAACAGTCACAGGTTCCAGTGATTAGGATGTGGACATATTGTATGGAGGCCACCATTCAACTCTCTACAGCTTAAATCCATCAATATATTCAGTCAACAAACATGTACAAAGGGCTGGGTATGGCATGGTGGCACATGCCTAAAATTCCAGTACTGTGGGAGGTCAAGGTGGGAGGACTGCTTGAGCCTGGGAGTTAAAGGCTGCAGGGACCTATGATCGCACCACTGCACTCCAGCCTGGGTGACAGCGAGATCTTTTCTCAAAAAAAATAATAAAGAAATGCAAAAACATAACGTTAAGTAATGTTTTACATTTTAGCAGCTCTATTAGTTGACTGAAAAGCATACACTTAACCGTTGTCAAGTGGAAAAGCACAGGATTAATGTTAGGCCCTTGGTACCCAGCTCTGAGATGGGTAAACACTGAAGACACAGGAAGTCTCTGTCCTGAAAGAGTTCATAATCAAGTAATAAAGACAGAAGAGAGCCAAGCAGAGAGAACTTTAAAAGGAGCACATGTAAGGAGTACCTAACCCAAACCAAAAAACGAAGAGTCACTTTTGGTCCCCACTTCCAGGAACACTATCAAAACTCTGAGGTCCTTGCATCAACAAAAGCAGCCATAAAATGCTACTATCACTTAATATCACACTTAACCTGTTAACAATATGCTAATACAAATAACGATTCTAGTTAATTAACTAGTGACCTACCATTTTGGAAGAGAGCTAATATATAAGTGAAAGGACTTCTCAAGAAAAAAATTAATAAAAAATATAAAGGAAGAAGAAAAGCAGAAGAAAACTTCAATAGCAGCAGAGAAAAATATTGAGGGATGAGGATGGAGCAAGCAGAGCCAACACATTCAATGTTCTTTACCAGGGGCAGTAATATACTATGACTAAGAGTTTCTTATATTCTTTAATCCAGATTTCCTATTTTGACTTATGACCAATGTTTGCCTGCACCAGAAATAATATTCTAAAAAAGATCTTAACATCAGTTACAGAATGTTTAAAAGAAAAAATAAAAACACATCAACCTCCTTATTGGATGCAAAAAAACCCTAAGCATAAAATGGCAGTCATGCCATTATATCCCATGACATCTCTTTATAAAAGTTGCCAATCTCAGAAGGCTAAGATTTACTAATCATCCAAAAAACTTCACTTAACACTAAATACAGGAGCTAAAAAAAAAAAGAAAAGAAAAGAAAAAAAGAAAAAAAAAGCTCTAAATGAAAACTAGGTTTTCCCCTCAATTTTCTTATCAATTCTCTTTTCCTATTTCTTGCCTATCATTGGCCATGAATGATAGGTCTCCACACCTTGTCATCTTTTCAAAAATATTCTTGTTAACTTATGTCCTATTAAGACTTTCTATATGCAAATTCCTTAAACTCAAAGTAGAAGCAGCAGTGGCTCCCAGTGGCCAATTCAGGATAGCTATTTTTCCTATCACAGCTCTTGTATTTTCATATATAGTTTCCACAATTACAAAACCTCACAGAAGTCACTATATTAGAAAAAAAATAAGTTAACAAAAAGATATTAACATTAATCCTGTGCTTTTCCACTTGACAACAGTTAAGAAAATTAAAATGTATGATTTTCAGTCAACTAAGAGAGCTGCTAAAATGTAAAACATTACTTAACATTATGTGTTTTTGTGTTTTTTTTTTTTTTTTTTGAGGTCTCGCTGTCACCCAGGCTGGAGTACAGTGGTGCAATCATAGCTGCCTGCAGCCTCAAACTCCCAGGCTCAAACAGTCTTCCCACCTTGACCTCCCACAGTACTGGAATTATAGGCATGTGCCATCATGCCACACCCAGCCCTGTTTTTGGATTTTCAACGTCCCTGGAATCACTTACAGACTCCATTATTTTATTTATTTGAAACAAGGTCTCACTCTTGTCACCCAGGTTGGAATGCAGTGGTGTGATCACTGCTCACTACAGCCTCGACTTCCCAGGCTCAAGTGCTCTTCTTAACCCCAGCCTCCGAGGTAGCTGGGACTACAGGTGTGTGCCACCATGCCAGGCTTATTTTTTAATTTTTTTGTACAGACAGGCATCTCACTATGTTGCCCAGGCTGGTCTCAAAACTCCTGGACTCAAGTGATCCGCCTGCCTCAGGATTACAGACGTGAGCCAGTGGTACCTGGCATGATTCAAATAACTGAATAGTCACTATTTCTGTGTGTAACAAAGCATCATCATCCACCTATTTGTTACAGTTTGATCAGCTTAAGGCTGTTCAGAACTAATTTTCCTAGATATTCAACCTCAGTTATGTAGCTGAAAAGATTAGAGTGACATTCTAGATGTTTGATATCTAAAGATGGAAGATGGAGAGCCATGAGCCAAGCAAGGAGTGAGGGCAGACTCTAGAAGTTAAGAACCTTAAGGTAACAGTCAGCAAGGAGAGGAACGTCATTCATTCCTATAACCGCACGGAACTAAATTCTGCCAACAACCTGAAGGAGCCTGGAAACAGATTCACACCCACGGCCTCCAGAGAGAAACACAGCCCTGTTGACACCTGAGCTCTAAGCAACGGCCCAGATATCTGATCTCTAGAAACTAGAAGATAATACATGTGTTGTTTTAAACCACTAAGTGTGTAGTAATTTCTTATGGCAACTACAGCAAACTAGTACAGATTGTTGGGACAAGTCAGGTGCTGCTGTTAACACACAGCTAAAAATGTGGAAATGGCTTTAGAAATCAGGCAGTCGGTAGAGGCTGGAAGAATTCTGAGCATCGTGATAGAAAATGACTAAGTTTCCTTGAACAACCTGTTACTAGAAATGTAGACTTTAAAGACACGGCCAATGAGTGCTCACAGACTGCCTGAAGAAATTCAGACTCGCAGGATTCAAAGGATCCAATTTGTATTGGGTGTTCCTTTTGTTATCTATTCTGACATCATCTGCCTTAACCAGAGTGTTTAATACATTTTACATAATTGTTAATTTGGTTAGTTTTGCTTTTTTTTAATATAATTTTATTTACTTTTTTTTAGAGATAGGGTCTTGCTCTGTCACCCAGGCTGGAGTGCAGTGACAAAATCAGCTCACTACAACCTCGAATTCCTGGGTTCAAGCAATCCTCCTGCCTCAACCTTCTGAGTAGCTGGAACTACAGGCACATGCCTGATTTCTTAGTTTAAAATCTACTGTCTTGCTATTGTTTCTAATGTTCCATCTTTCTGTTACTGTATTCTTTTCCTTCTTGCCTGCCTTCTTTTTCCATCACTATCATCTCTCACCTAGATTGCTACAAGTAGCCTCTTAACTTGTCTCCTTGCTTCTAGGCTAATTTTTACTCCCAAACTAGTTGTATCCAGCAACAGTTTCATCCTTATTGTCTTCCACCTTTTCTGGGTAAAGACCAATTGTGACAATAACCTACAAGGCCCTGTAATACATCTGCCCCCATTACCTCTCCTCTCTGACCTCATTTTCTACTATTCTCCCCCTCACTTACTCCATTTCAGTCACACTGTCCCCTTATTCTTCCTTGAACACCCCAGACACACTCCCACCTCAGGACCTTTGTGTTTGCTGTTACCTCCATCTAGAATACTATTCCCTACTTCCCTCACTTACAGACTTTTGAGTAAAGTTTGTCCCCTAACTATCAGTGGTAGGTGGAATAATCTGGGTAGGTCCCCAAATGATGTCCATGATCGAATCCCTGGAACCTGTGAATGTTACATTACACGGCAAAGGGAATTAAGGTTGCAGGTGAAATTAAGGCTGCTAATCAACTGACCTTAAAATACAAAGATTATCCTAGATTACCTAGAAGGGCCCAATGTATTCACAGGGGTCTTTAAGAGAGGGCGATGTGACTACAGAAGAAAGATCAGAGAGTTACAAAGTTGCTGATTGTGAAGAGGGAGGAAGGGAACCACAAGCAAGAAAGGTAAGCAGCCTCCAGAAATGGAAAAGGCAAGAAAATAGATTATTGCTGGCCAGATGCAGTGGTTCAGGCCTGTAATCCCAGCACTTTGGGAGGCCGAGGCAGGTGGATCACAAGGTCAGGAGTTCGAGACCAGCCTAGCCAATATGGTGAAATCCCGTCTCTACTAAAAATACACACACACACACACACACACACACACACACAAAATTAGCGGGAACAGTGGTGGGTGCCTGTAATCTCAGCTACTCGGGAAGCTGAGGCAGGAGAATCGCTTGAACCCAGGAGGCAGAGGTTGCAGTGAGCCGAGAGCCGAGATCATGCCACTGCACTCTAACCTGGGTGACAGAGCAAAACTCCATCTCAAAAAA
>NW_016804262.1:2441120-2475141 GCF_001698545.2 Rhinopithecus bieti
AAAAAAAAAAAAAAAAAAAAAAAAAAAAAAAACACAGATTATTGTCTAGAACCTCCATAAATGAACACAGCACTACCAATGTCTAGATTTTAGCCCACCAAGACCCATTTCAAACTTCTGACCTCCAGAAATGAAAGATAATGAATTTGTATTGTTTAAGCCACTTTTATGTTTGCGGTAGTTTGTTATGGCAGCAATAGAAAACTAATACATTACCCTATTTAAAACTCTAAGTCCCCACCTTTCCCCACTTTGCTGCTTAACTTTTTTCCTCCACAAAATGCAATACCTTCTAACAAACTTTATAATTTACTTGTTTATAAATGTAAATTCTGCAAACAAATGTAAGTTCCATAAAGGCAGGGAGTATCTATTTTGTCTACTATTTCCCAGAGTACAGTTAGGTGCTCAATATTTGCTGAATAAACATTTGATGGGATTATACACATATGACTACATATGAAGAACTGTGCTAAGGATAATGATGATTAAAAAGCCATTAATCTTAAAGAAAAACTAGGCATACAATCAGTGGTTGCTTCTATTCAACAACATTTAGATTTATAACTATGCATTTACATCTCTCAAAACACCTTTATTATTCAGTGTCTTAACTATTCCTTTTCATCCCAATTGCAATGGCTTTTTTATTGACAAATTTTAATAACTAAGGAGACACTTCAAACATCTATTAAGTATACAATCTCTTAAAAAGACATTCTGAATATTCACCCCATCATGCCTTTGGGGTGATTTGATTTAGAAAAGAATCAATACACAAAGTATTTCCTTCCTGAAAGAAGTTATAGAGATTTCAGAAAATCTCCAGGTTTGAAATATAAAACAAAAAATGTTGGCAATTACCAACAAACATATTATCTTTATTCGACGAAGAGAGAAGTCTTTGGTGTTAGAGTTGTTTACTCCATGATTACACCACTGCACTCTAGCATGAGTAGCAGAGCCAGACCCTGTCTTTAAAAAAAAAAAAAGAAAGAAAGAAAGAAAAAATCACTTACCTGTTCCAGGAGTAGATGTAACTCCAACAAGAGGACTCTGCATTACTGAAATGTTTGGCTACGCAAAAACAGAAGAAAGTGTTATGGTAAAAATGCAAAACACAAATACAGTAAGCATTAAAAGCCTTCATTCAACAGAAAACTGAATTTTTATCAGGTGCTGGAGATGCCTCTTCTAATTAGCTCAAAGTACAAAGGTACTCTTTTTTTCCGTAAGTTAAACAGTATTAACCTAAAATATACTAGACCCCTTAGTATTTGTTAAAATAAGAAAAGTCATGTTAAAAAAAAAAAAAAAAGTTATCTTCTATAAAAGGTGACATGGTAACTATTTGTTTTTAGTTTCTAATGTACAATATTTGAAATAACAGAGATAATGGTAATTTTTAAAATGATCAAGTTCATACAGAGAATCAGAAGGGTGACAGAATATGATTTTCAACAGATACTTAGAAACCATGAAATACTATAGATTCAAATCAGTCTACACAATAATAGACAGCATATCCCTACCACTACCAGCAGAACGTTCCAAAACTGGTACATTACCCATTTTAGTCCCTTTAAATTAAGGACTAAAACAGTTAAAAATCCTTCTAAAACAAAGATGATATTCAATCAATCAATGAGAACAGACTCTACCTAGAACTCAATAAAGATTTTTAAAAACAGATTCTAATTAAACTAAGGAAATCTCAAATAGCTTCATCTAGCAACCAGAAGTAAATGCTGAGAGGATGTTGGGAGAGATATAAAATGTATTCTTCAATTATTAATGCCAATTCTTTCATGATTAGAAAAAGGTTGAGCAAATTCCAGGGGGCATAACTAATTTGGGCTCTAATCTTGCAATGATACTGTTACCAACTTTCAAATCAAAAACATTCTCTATAAATTATGACCCGTGAGTCTTTCAAGCATTTTGAATACAGCAATATCTGCAAGCCTTTGCCTATATCATCAGAGAAGTAATGAAAACTTGCACAAATTTAGAAGCCAGTGGTTCTTGTAACAAACAATTTTTAAATTTTTATTATTTTATTTATTTTTGAGACAGGGTCTCATTCTGTCACGCAGGTTGAGTGCAGTAACACAGTCACAGCCCATTATAGCCTGAGCTTCCCAGGCTCAAGTAATCATCCCGCCTCAACGTTCTGAGTAGCTGGGACTACAGGTACACACCACCACCCCCCGCCCCTTTTTTTTTTTTTTTTTTTTTTGTATTTTTAGTAGACACAGAGTTTCGCCATGTAGCCCAGGCTGATCTCAAACTCATGGGCTCAAGCAATCTGCCCAAAGCCCAGCACAGTGGCTCACACTTGTAATCCCAGCACTTTGGGAGGCCAAGGAAGGTGGATTACTTAAGCTCAGGAGTTCAAGATCAGCCTGGGCAACAGGACAAATCCCATCTCTACAAAAGTACAAAAATTAGCCAGGCATGGTGGTGCACGTGTGTAGTCCCTGCTACTAAGGAGCAGAGGTGAAAGGATCACTCGAGCCCAGGAGGTCAAGGCTACAGTGGGGCATGAGCATGCCACTGCACTCTAGTCTGGGTGATAGAGCAAGACCCTGTCTCAAAAAATAATAATAAAAATGATAAAAATACATAAAAATCAAGCAATCCGCCCACCTCAGCCTCCCAAAGTGCTGGGATTACAGGCGTGCACCAACACATCCAGCCTTCATACCAAACTAAACATAAGCTTTACTTACCAACCTTTAGAAAACCATCCCAGACCAGATTATCTGTCCATTAGGAACAATAAATGCCATACAGGTAATTTTACCATTTCCAGTAGGTACATTTAAAAAGTACAAACAGGTGAAATTTAGTAATAGTTTATTTAGCCGAACACATCCAAAACATTCTCATTTCAATATGTAATCAACATAAAAAAATAAGATACTTTACATTCTTTCTAAGTCTTCAAACTCTCGTGTGTATTTTATACTTAAAGTATATCTCAATTGAGACTAGTTATATCTCTAGTATCAATAGCCACACTTGGCCGGGTGCGGTGGCTCAAGCCTGTAATCCCAGCACTTTGGGAGGCCGAGACGGGCGGATCATGAGGTCAGGAGATCGAGACCATCCTGGCTAACCCGGTGAAACCCCATCTTTACTAAAAAATACAAAAAAAACTAGCTGGGCGTGGTGGCGGGCGCCTGTAGTCCCAGCTACTCGGGAGGCTGAGGCAGGAGAATGGCGTGAACCCGGGAGGCAGAGCTTGCAGTGAGCCGAGATCTGGCCACAGCACTCCAGTGTGGGCGACAGAGCCAGACTCCATCTCAAAAAAAAAAAAAAAAAAAAAAAAGCCACACTTAGCTAGTGGCTCCTGTTGGACAGGAAGGCAGGTCTAGAAGTGCTGGAAAAAAACAGTAATCTGTTTACCACAGTGAATGAATTTTGCTTTACTTGACAAGTAAGCCTAGTATGCCAGATATATCAAGCCTATAAATAGCATGAATCTACTGAAAAATGCTTTCTAATATTCTTGAACTCTTAACTTCACTAAATACGATTTAGGGAAGGGCATAAAACATATATCTAAAGCAAACAGCAGACATATCTTTATACAAAGAACTTATCAACTGATAAACTTTGTTTATGATTGTCCTACTAAGCACAATAATAATAGGAAACAACACTTGTGTCTATGAAGCTACTAAATTTTCCACTTAAAAGTTGGCCAGGCACAGTGGCTCACACTTAAAATTTATCGCTTTGAGGGGTCAAGGTGCAAGGATCACTTGAAGCCAGCAAGACCTCATCTCTACAAAAAATAATACAATTAGCCAGGCATAGCAGCACATGCCTATATCCCAATAGGACAGTTGAGGCAGGAGGATTGTTTGAACCCAGGAGTTTAAGGCTGCAGAGTTATGACTGTGTCACTGCACTCTAGCCTGGGCAACAGAGCAGGACCCTGTTGGGACTTTAAAAAACAGAAAAAAATAAAGAGAAGTCAATACTAACCTCAGCTGACAAGTGCCCTAGATCTAAATGAAACTCTGAATTTTCATTTATTCTTTCACATAATTTTTAAATATTAAACTTCTTAAACAATCAGAATGATTTAAACCATAATCACATTCTACATGTATATTAAGTAGGTTGGAGGTATGAGCAGGTGGATAAGGCATACCTATAAAAACCTGAGAATTACCTATGAGAGAAAATCTAGAGTTCTACGCTGTTAAGTACAGTTCATCATCAACAATTTAAGTAGATTGTATGACAAATGTGTTTAATGCTTATTCTGTGCAACACAGTTACATTAAAACAGATCTCAGGGAAACATTTCAAAGTATTGACTCTCACTGAATAGTCACATAAAACCATGATGTTGTTCACTGTGTATCAAAATGGTATTTATATTACCTGTCTTCTTGAAGTTAAAGGTGTTGATCCAAGTCCTGGGCTAGAAATGTCATCATATATACTTCTAACTGGTGGAGCGCCACTTTTATCTTTATGAGCTGGTAAAACTGGTTGTGGTGGTGACCCACCTACAGTGTACAAAAAAAAAAAAAAGGTGAGAAAAGAAAGGATTCTTCTATCTTTTGGTAAGATTTTAAAATTTAATTTTGAAATATTGACTTAAAATCTTGTCTCCTAGTTCTTTTCAAACTTTAATAAGCTGAAGAGTCACCTGGGGACCTTGTTAAAATTCAGACTCTGATTCAGAAGGTGTAGGGGTGAAGCCTGAGATTATACAGTTCTAACAAGCTCCCAGGTGATGCCAATGCTGCTGATCCACAGACTGCACTTTGAACAAAAGGATTCAGAGCAAGTAGTTAATGAAAATCTTAGTTTTCAGAAAACACATGTAACTTTTGCTCTCTCTACAAAATGCTTAACATTTAAATACAACACTTGATCCCATTTCTCACTTGAAAGTAGGTACTGAACAGCTCCAGTCTGTAGATTCCTGAATAAATATAATTCCCTAATGTAGAGTTTGACTATCTAGATTAAGTAGATCCCATTCATGTTTCTCACAGTAGAAATATATTTAAGTACATAATAAAGACGTAATAAAAGGAACAACTTCTGTGACATAAAGATGTCTTTTTCGATCAGAGAACATGAAATGACAAATAGCGACGCAGCCCAGGCCATTGGTAAGACTAATGTCTGAGCCTGGACAGTACAGCTTGAGCTACTTAAAGCACAGTCTATGGAATAAGAATAACCTGAGGTTTATAGTGCTCTCTCACTAGCAAGTGAGCTTCAGCAAATTATTTGTTGCATTTAGCCTCAGTTTCCTCTTTTTAAAAATGGGGATACTGTTACCTACCCTTTAAGATTGACAAAATAAGGATTAGCATACTGCCAGGCTCATAAGCAATCAATATATGTTGGCTACCATAATAAAACACATTTGAAATTTAATGTTTAATGTTAAATGAATTATTTCAAATATAATTTATAATTCTCCCTGATAAATCCTAAATAATAATAAACCATTTTAAAGCAAAATACTTTAAAGGGCAATTAAGGTAAAAGAGTTTTCACTTGAACAACTACTAAAGGATATTAGCTCACAATTAGAATTCAACCACTTCCGTAGCTAATTCTCACTACTCAGTCAAAACTTTGAGGTCATTTTTTAAAATATTTCTTTGCTAAAGGAGTTCTGCAATAAATACAGGCTGCATTTACAATACTTTACCCTGACAATCACAAATTCTGTATATAAAACCTCCCCCTAGTTTGCAAAGTCAGTCCTTTCCTCAAACACTCTATATGTGACAATCTCAATTCACTAAGACTAAAGGCAGAATTCATATCTACATCTTCAAGTTACATTTCTTTCGACCAATAATTTCCTATTCTTGTATCTTAAGATGAATTACTTTAAATTAATTCAGTTGAAGCTAAATGATGGTATTTCATCAACCCTATGAGGCACTCTCCCCTCACCACACTCTGACATCTCCAAAACAGAAATTTTACAAAAAATGGCATCTTAGCATTATGTCATATTTAGGGTTATTTTTGCTAGTGGTACTTAACAGCCAATTCAATGGCATCTTAGAATGAATAAAACACAGAATACATTTTAGTGGCTCTAGAAATTATAGCTTATACTGCTTACATCTCTATTCCAAGAGCCTTAAAATAAAAGCTTTGCTTCATAATAGACACATTGCTTAATTTTTTTTAAATTAATGAATGTACTGACGAGGGTGAATGCTGCACCATTACACTTTTTAAAATTCTAGCATAAGCTTGTCCCACCCGTAGCTTGAACACCACATGAAGCCCAGGATGGCCTTGAATGTGGCCCAACACAAATTGCTAAACTTTCTTAAAACATTGTAAGATTTTTTTTTTTTTTGCAATTTTTTTTTTTTTTTTTAGCTCATCAGCTATTGTTAGAGTTACTGTATTTTATGTGTGGCCCAAGTCAATTCTTCTTCCCATGTGGTCCAGGGAAGCCAAAAGATTGGACATCCCTGTATGTAGCATGTCTATAACATTATTTTAAGCAATTCACCTACCTGCAAGTAAAGGTGATCTCATTTCCATTACTCCTACCGAAGGGCCACTAATTGATCGAGGTTGTGGAGTCACCGGAGCTGGCAAATCCCCCATTAAAAATCCAGGTAAGAACTGGGCATTAACTCCTGGCTTTGGAGATGTGGGTGAACCCAGCATCATTGGTTCAGATCCTACATGAATCAAAAAATAAATTAAAGACTTTTCTGTTACAGTATCTGACAAATATATGCAAGAATCTAGCATAATTTTGAAAGTTTAATCAAAACTTTTAGATATAATAGAACTATAGTTGAATTTATTATTTTAAAAGCCAATAAAATTATTTCTAGAAAATGTAAAGTTATCTTGTATTCATTCTTTTTTTGAGTCAGAGTCTCGCTCTGTCACCAGGCTGGAGTGCAGTGGCGCAATCTCAGTTCACTGTAACCTCCACCTCCTAGACTCAAGTGATCCTCCCTCCTCAGCCTCTCAGCAGCTGAGTCTACAGGCCTGCACTACCACGCCCAGCTAATTTTTGTATTTTTTTGTAGAAATGGGGTTTCACCATGCTGCCCAGGCTGGTCTGGAGCTCCTGAGCTCAGGTGATCCACCAGCCTTGGCCTCCCAAAGTGCTGAGATTAAAGGCATGAAGCCACCATGCCTGGCAGCACAATAATAATCCGTGACAGCTATTTTTGTTTACATTATTTCAGGAATTTAAAAATCACACTAATAACTTCTTTCCATTTCCGAATCAGTTTGGACTATGTAACAACCGAAAACAAGGACAGGCTGCACTACTTATACGAAGTCTTAGCATATCAAACACAATGGGTTTAGCTTGTTAAATTATTTCTTTTTCCTCCCCATAAAAAGTGCACCATTATTGTGATAAAACTGTAACCATGCATATATTAGAGCACTTACAAAATAACAGTGATAACTAGCACCCTAACTCAGAAACATGTTGAAAAGAATTGAAAACTTATTTTTGTATCTTTTTTCTTAATCATTAGTTTAAGTCAAGAATAATCACAGCTGGGCGTGGTGACTCAAGCCTGAAATCCTAGCACTTCGGGAGGCCAAGGCAGGAGGATCACTTGAGCTCAGGAGTTCAAGACCAGCCTGGGCAACACAGTGAGAGCTCATCCTTTTATTAAAAAAAAATAATAATAATAATAATTAAAGAATCATCTCTAAATATCCCCCAATATAAAGCCAACTTAGAGAACTGAAACCTCTCACAATTGTTGATACAAAATTAATCCTCACAATCTATAGATATTATTTCCCTTATGAAGATGAGTGAGCTATATAATTCTATTTTCAGAGCAAAATAGCAGAATAAGGAAAACGATGGGCTATGGAGTCAAAGATATGCGTTCAAGGTCTTTCAGCAAAAGGGAAACAGAGCTTTTGTTAGAATTATAGCAAGTACAGCTTGACCTGGTACTTGATACACAGTTAAGTGCTCAGTAAATACGAATTATTATTTTCTAAAAGTATTTCATAATAGCAAAAACTGAGTAGTTAAAGTATAAATGTAGAATTTGCAATCTCTGCTTGTGAAAATAATTTTCAACTAGCTGACAAGCCTGAGTGTGACTCATGGCACCCAGAAGGGTCAAATGTTTGCTATGTTATTTGTATGTTTTTTATTAACTATTACTTAACTTCTAGACAGCCTTAAAAATCTGTTTCTTGATATCTAAAAGCTGCCAACTCTTTTATTCTTCCTCTTATTTCCCATTATACTAGGCCTAGATATTAACTATACAAGTGTATAAAAGACAAAAAAAATTCAATAAATGGATAAAGCAGATGCTAAAACAAGGTGTGAAAAACTCTAATTACATTGTAATTATTTTTAAAAGTGCTAGTTACTATGTTACATGGCACTACAGAAATATTTCCTAAGAATATCCACTAAAATCAAACCAAAAGTCTAAACAAAGGCATATTCCTAACAGATATTTAGAATACCATATTAAATGCAAAGTTTTTGGTAACATCCACTACATTCACTCCCCTCCCTAAAAGAAAAAAAAAATTATAGCAAAATAAAGTAAGAATCGGCTTAAGAAAAGTTGTGATATATCTGGACACACACAGACACAGTAGAAGCCTCAAGCCTGTGATTCCAGGATTTTGGGAGGCCGAGGGGGGCGGATCGCTTAAGCTCAGTTCCAGACCAGTCTGGACAAAACGGCGAAATCTTGCCTCCACCAAAAATACAAAAAGTAGCTGGGAGTGGTGGCACACGCCACTAGGAGGCTGAGGTGGGAGGACTGTTTGAGCCCGGAGGCGCAGGCGGAGGTTGCAGTGGGCTGAGATTGCACAACTGCACTCCAGTCCAGCCCGGGTGACAGGGCGAGACCCTGTGTCAAAAAAGAGGAAGGGAGGGAGGGAGGAGGGAGAGAGGGAAGGAAGGAAGGAAAAGAAAAAAGAAAGCACCAGGCAGCAAGGAGGGCACAATGGGCTCTTAATCAGGACTGTCACTAACCACCCTTCAGACTAAATTTCACTTAAAGCAAACTTAAGGAAAAAATGCTGCATGTCCTCAATTCCATTTCATATTCTGTGCTCCTAAAAGATTCGTACTCAGCTAGTACAGTTTGTTGAAGTCAACCCTTAGTTTTACTACACCAGTGGGCACCTGGAATATATGCAAAATGTGAACTTGCACATTCATACTGGCTAATGTCAGATTTCTGGCAAGGCAATATACAGGGATTGGTTTACTCACATTTGTAACCCCAATAAATATGCACTCCAAAATGTTTTGTTCAACAGAAAATTTGGAACTGGAAATGAAGAGTTTTCTGATCTCTAAAATATATTAAAATAAATACCAAGACGACATTTGTACATAAATTTTAATGCAGAGTATCTGCATTATTGACATTATGCATTTAGTTTTTTTACGACCTACTAAAGCACTTCAAGTCACTCTATTCTCAAAAGGAACTTATTTTACACCAAACATGGCAAGCATTACATACCCTTCAAATCTAAAAAGACTCTTTCTACAATATATATATATACTTGCTCTCTTTTCCAAGCTCAGAAAGTTATTACCTAACTTTCAGGTAAGTCTCTATGACAGTAAGACGGTTTATTTTCCGTTCTAAAATTTTCGACGGTTCTCACAAGTCGCAAAACTCAGCAGGAAAAAAAAAAAGGAATCCGCGTGCTGTTAAATAGGTAGATTTTTTTCAAAGACGACATATTTCAACGAGGCTCCGCAATAAATAATGGGAGTGAATTTTTAAAAAATTCAGATCGTGACTTAGAGAAAAATACCTCCTACAATACATAAGAGTCACTTTCCCCAGATAAAAGTCGGGAAATATCGTGCGAACTCCTAGCTTGCTATTAAGGCCAATATCTCAATGATTACCAACCACATGGTTGATTAAACGTTGCACGATTCAAGCTTCCATTAATAACAAGATTCCTTTTGCAAAGCCCGGGAGAGAGGAGTCGTCAAAACAAGAACTAGAAGCACAGGTGATCAAGAAGCAGTGGACTGCACCCACACACTTCAGGGCACCGCCCACCCACGTGTACCGCGGTCAGTTCCTCCCAGGTAGGCTTCCGGGCAACCGGGGAACCCAGCAACTAGCATCGCGTCTGGGGTATTAGAAGGAGGTTAAGGTATAGGCCAGTCTGGCGTAGCTGGCGTGTGGGGGCACAAACACAGCTCAGTCACCGCCCGACGGCCTTTCCTTCACCCTCCCAGGCCCTCAGCTTCCCGGCGCCACTTCTGTAGCAGTATGGAGGCGATGCGTCGAGTAGGGGACCAACTAGGAACTTGGGGGCACCCAAGGGTTCCCTCTCCGCGACTGAAGCCAGCAGACGAGAGCCTGACGACTGCCCTTCAGTCTTGCCCGCCTCCAGGCCCAAAGCAGGGATGGCAGTGCCAGCAAGGAAAAGCAGTATTTCACTCACCTAACGCGGGCCCCTGAGGTTCCACGGCAAAGGCTGCCATTGCGTCGGCAACTACACTTAAAACCAGGACCTTACCAATTTTCAAAAATGGCGGAAACGCTCCCTACGGGTAAGGGCGTGCTACCTCTTGGGGTTGCGTAACTTCCGGACCTGCGCTGTGCTTAAGTTGTGGGCGCCGGAGCCATTTTGGAATAGGGCAAAGTCTTTGCGCTAAGAATTTCCGAAAAAAGGGTTTTTCCATCGGGAAGGTGGCGAACCAGCGTGTGGTTCTGGGAATGCTTTTCGTCCCTCTGTGAGCTTCCTGATTTGTTGGTACTTGAGTTACATAGAAGCACAGATTATTTTACTCACGGTTTCATAATTAGCGTGAGTTGACCCAGTGCTCTATCACCGGTCAGCTTTTCCGAGTAACACCTGGGAAAGTCAGCTTGATGAAAACAATTGGTGCCTCTTTCCAATGTCAATTTCTGGACTTAGTGCATGACGCTTTTTCCTCAAAGCATGTTTTCTACTATCTGTATGCCATTTCTTTTAAATTTTGTGTTATGTAGACAATTTTACATTAAAGCATAACTCATACGATTTTTGTTGCATATTAATACACACAAAAATATAGCTAACGAACGCATAAGTACACATGTAGATAATGGAGAATAATTATACGCACCCACGAACCCTCCACACCGCGGAATCTTTCGTGCTCCTGCCTGTGCCATCCCTGCCATCCATCTCCCCTCACTTTCCTGCTTTTCTTTAGGGCATAGTCATACGTAGATCACATACACATATTCCGCATATGTGTTGTAAAAATATGTTGTTTAGTTTTGCTCAATTACTAACTTTATAAAATAATGTGCTACATATGTATAACTGGGGTGTTCTCAGCTCCATACCATGAGGATTATTTCCAAAATATCCACCCATGCTCAGCTATTTCTTCTACGACTTCCAAAATCTCAAATTCAGTAAGAATTTTGTCTTTGGAATGAGGCAGTAACAATTCCAGAATTAAATGGTAGGTTCCCAGAAATCAAATTTTAAAACCACTCACAGATCGAATTGACTTTTTGAAAATGGGTGTGTGAATTGAATTGTGTCCCCCAAAAAGTTATGTTCATGTCCTAACCCTCATACTTACGAATATGACCTTATTTGGGAATTGGGTCTTTGCAGATGTAATAAAGTTCAGATAAAGTCATATTGGAGTACCACAGGCTCGATAACCTAAACCAGCACAAATGTATCTCTTATAATTCTGGAGGCCAGAAATCCAAAATGAGTATTGTGGGGCTAAAATCAAGGTACCAGAAGGACTATTTTCTTCTGGAGGCTCCAGGGGAGAATCTATTACCTTGTTTTTTCAAGCTTCTAGAAGCTACTTATATTTCCTAGCTTTTGTCACCTTCCTGCCTTTTCAAAGCCAAAGATGAGGCATCTTTGGTCTGTCTGACACTGCTTTGTTCAGCTTCTGCCATCACATAGCCTTGTGATTACATTTAGGACTCGCCCAGGTGATCCAGGATAATCTTACTATTTCAATATCCAGTAGAGGTGATTAAGTTAATAATCACATCTTCAAAATACCTTTTGCCATATAAGGTAACATTCACAGGTTCTAAAGCTTAGTGTATGGATATCTTTGGGGACTAGTCAGCCCACAACAAGGAGCAATCCACTTTTTAGAATTAAGCTACCAAGAAAGGTTCATCAATGAAGAAATTTCTACACACATTGAGGCTAGATGTGGTGGCTCACACCTGCAATCCCAGCACTTTGGGAGGCTGAGGGGTGGATCACTTGAGCCCAGGAGTTTGAGACATAGTAAGAACCCACTTTGCTACAAAATAAAAAATAAATTTTTAAAAAAGGAATTTCTATACAAATTATGATCTAGCCAAGCAAAAGAACACTATACACCGGCTAAAATGAATTAGATGGATTTGATATGGGTGTAAATATTAACCTAGAAAGATCTCTGTGATAGATATAATGAAAAAAAGTAATTTGAAAACATAAATATATATGCATACATATGTGGCACCATTTTATTTTTATTTAATAACAGGTTTATTTAGGAACAGATACAGAGAATGAGAGAGTGAGAGAAAAGAGTGATGCTTCTTTAAATAAAGGAAGATGTTGAAAAAGATTTGCACCGGCCAGGCTCTGTGGCTCACGCCTGTAATCCCAGCACTTTGGGAGGCCAAGACGGGCAGATCACGAGGTCAGGAGTTCAAGACCAGCCTGGCCAACATGGTGAAACCCCCATCTCTACTAAAAATACAAAAATTAGCCAGGCATGGTGATGCATGCCTCTAATCCCAGCTACTTGGGAGGCTGAGGCAGGAGAATCACTTGAACCCAGGAGGTGGAGGTTGCAGTGAGCCAAGACCGTGCCACTGTACTCCAGCATGGCGACAGAGCGAGACTCTGTCTCAGAAAAAGAAAAAGATTTGCACCAAACTATTAACAGTAGAGATAAAGTAGGAAAGGGTTTGTAAATTGGAGGAATGGCCTTTAACTTATTTTATATAATTTTTATGGTTGATTACAGGTGTTACTGCTATTTTATTTATTTATTTATTTATTTATTTATTGAGATGTAGTCTTGCTCTGTCACCAGGCTGTAGTTCAGTGGTGCAATCTCAGCTCACTGCAACCTCCACCTCCTGGGTTCAAGAGATTCCCCTGCCTCAGCCTCCCGAGTAGCTGGGACTACAGGTGCCTGCCACCACACCCGACTTTTTTTTTTTTTTTTTTTAATTTTGGTAGAGACGGGGTTTCATCATGTTGGCCAGGATGGTCTCGATCTCCTGACCTCATGATCCACTCGCCTCAGCCTCCCAAAGAGCTGGGATTACAGGCATGAGCCACCGCAACCGGCCCTATTTTCTTTATTTTTTTAATTAAAAACTTTTTTCCATTAATAAATTTATTTTCCATTCTTTACCTGCATTTCAATATTTTACCCTTTCAATGGGCTCTTTTCCTTACCAAGCTATAAAGAAGCCCAGTATTGAAACCCTCCCTAGGCCTCGTTCTTCCACCTACCTACCATGTGCTAATTTCTCTCTCATTTCATTTTTTCATGATCTCAAAAGAAATGTCTATAGATTTTAGTAAATTATCTGTTTCCTTATCTTTACTATTTTGATTTTAATTAATTACAGATTGGCTCCTGTGTAATGCTCTTCTGAAATAAAACTACTGACCCCAACTATTTTTTTTTCTAATTGGCAAATTAGACCTGCCTCCTTGACATCTGCAGTATCCAACAGCTTTGACAATCTTTTCCTAAGTAGAAGTGTTTCCTTTTTTTTTTTTTTTTTTTTTTGAGATGGAGTCTCGCTCTGTCGCCCAGGCTGGAGTGCAGCGGCCGGATCTCAGCTCACTGCAAGCTCCGCCTCCCGGCTTCACGCCATTCCCGAGTAGCTGGGACTACAGGCACCCGCCACCTCGCCCGGCTGGTTTTGTATTTTTTTTAGTAGAGACAGGGTTTCACCAGGTTAGCCAGGATGGTCCCGATCTCCTGACCTCGTGATCCGCCCGTCTCAGCCTCCCAAAGTGCTGGGATTACAGGCTTGAGCCACCGCACCCGGCCGTTTTTTTTTTTTTTTTTTTTTTTTTTTTTTTTGGTGATGCTACACTTCCTATTTCTCATAACTTTACTCCTTTTCTGGTTTTTCAATAATTGATCCCATTTTTTTCTAACCTGGGAATATTATTGTTGTTCAAGCCTTTGCTCTCTCCTTTCTTTTTCAACTCTTAGTGGTCTTCCTTGGAATCCTTATCATTGTCACCCTGTTCAAATAATTGTTAATAATCTATGCCCAACATCTCTAAAGTCAAATGCCACTTTTCCAGATGCTTGCTGGACAACCTACCCATACATCAAACCTCAAAAGCAAATTCATCTTTTGTCCCTTTTTCTGTTCATCTCTTAGAAACTCAAAATTAAATTTATAGTGTGTTAGCGGAATTTAGAGTCAGACGGACCTCAATTCAGAGCCCAACTCTCTCACTAAAACCTATATACTTGGATTTATATTTGATTTCTAGATTTTATTGTTTGTAAAATAGAAACAATACCTACTTTGAAAGGTGGTTATTCTTAGTACAGTGTCTGCTCCACTTCGCTTTTTCTGACATTCACCTTCTCTACCATCAAACATTCAGATATTCTTTCTGCCTCTTCAATTCCTATACAATTGCAGTCAACTCTTCACATCTCCCTGCCTTCAGTTTCTCCCACCTAACACACCACCAAAACTTTCTTTTTGTTGTTGTTGTTTTTTGAGACAGAGTCTCATTCTGCCATCCAGGCTGGAGTGCAGTGAAGCGATCTCAGGTTACTGCAACATCTGCCTCCCGTGTTCAAGCAATTCTCCTGCTCAGGCTCCCAAGTAGCTGGGATTACAGGCGCACACCACTATGCCTGGCTAATTTTTGTATTTTTAATAGAGATAGGGTTTTGCCATGTTGGCCAGGCTGGTCTCAAACTCCTGACCTCAAGTGATCCTCCAGCTTTGGCCTCCCAAAGTGTTGGAATTACAGGCATGAGCCACTGCGCCTGGCCCAAAGTTTTCTTCTTCATACGCGTTACCTAGCTGTCTGAAAACACTCACTGAGTTCCTATTTTCTACAGAAGCCTCCTTTTCTTCAGCCTCCACAAGGCTCAGGTGTGCAGCACATGTCATGTAGTAACATCCTTTATTATACTATATACATTGTCACCTGGACAGCAAAAGAGGAAAAAATCAAAGTCTCTCATGGTGAGAGGGTAGAAGCATCTCTTTGAGAGACTTCCGTAGGAACCCCCAAAGGCAATACACATTGTTACCCTACTTTCACCTTGGGGTAACTGAGAACTTTGGTTTCAAAAATAAAATCCCAGGGTGTGGTGGCATGTACCTTGTAGTCCCAGCTACTCAGGAGGCTGAGGCGGGAGGATCACTTGATCCCAGGAGTTCCATGCTGCAGTGAGCCATGATCCTGCTACTGAACTCCAGCCTAGGCCACAGAGCAGGACCCTGTTCCCTGCCCCCCCCCCCCCAAAAAAAGAAAATTTCCTTCACCTCCTCATCCTAAAATTTGCTCCAATCAATTATCTCATTATTCCCTGTTAGAAACCCTCATTCTCTTGTGAACAGCTCCTCACATTGTATTTCTTGCTCACATCAGCCTTCAGACTAGTATCCCTTAGCTTTCCACCCCAATTTGCAGTCTTGTGTTTCTTTCAAGTAGCAGCTCGTCTCTTTCTGTCATGAAACCTGCCCCAGCCATGCCAACTCTGAATCATCTTCTCTCTTCACCTCACTTTGCTGTAAGATACTTGCAAGTTTTCTTTTCAGCCCCACTAGATGGATTTTCTTGAGGCCAGGGACCATAACTTTTCCTATTTTGTATTTCCATTACTTTTCAATTAAATGTATCTTGATAAATGAATGGTTACAGTATGTAGCTATTTAGGCATAAACAGAGCAAGAGAGGGTGCCCCCTACCCCAACCGGGAATGTCAAGCGGTTGTTAAACTGTCTCTCTGAAATAACTGGTTGCAGCCAGTGCCAGGAAAAGGCAGTTTCCCAATAGATAGAAACACCTAAAGCTGGTGATCAGCAGCTTCCGGATAAGATCTAAGGAGTTGGGAGAGTGGGCTCAGGCATGCATATTAAGAGGCAAAATCGAGGAGTTTAACTGGTACGTGACCTCCTAAGGACATTCAGCTGGTAAGGGAAGAACATCTCTGGTGAGCATGCGTACAACTCCAGTAAACACCCTGCGCATGCTCACCTCCAAAGTGCTAACAGGCCTCCGTCTCCAACGAAAGAATCAAGGGAAAGGGACGCAAGATGCTGTAAGTAGGCCAACATGTAAAACCTTACGTCCAAGGTCAAATGGGGCACTTGTCCTCTAAGATGCCCACTTGGCCCTCTTTCAAGTGTACTTTACTTTCTTTTCATTCCTCCTCTAAAGTTTTTCAATAAACCTTCACTCCCGCTCTAAAACCTGCCTTGGTCTCTTCTTCTGCCTTACACCCCTTAGTGGGATTCTTTCCTGAGGACACAAGAATTGTTGTTGCAGACCCGTATGAATTCGCTGCTGATAACATATTCTGATGCTGTGTAACTTGGATTCCCACCACCGATAACAAAATGATTAAACATTAATTACAAGCTGTAAATAAACATTAAACAAAGGATAATTATCTGACATAACTTATTTAATGCAATTTTGCATGTTTGCCAATTTTAAAAATCATAACTGCACATTAATTATGTTAGTGCTTACTATAAAATAAAGACCTGTTTATAGTTCTAATTACTCTTTTTTGTGTAAAATGAGATCTTCAAAATGTGGATTACTTTGAATGAGAAACATTTGTACATTTTTTTATTTCTTGTTAAACTGCAATTTTAGAAATATTGCATGTTCACAATATTCCTCTGTACATGAATATTATCTTGATTACAATACTTGTTTCTCTACCTTCCATTCTGAACGTATTAAATAAACTGTCAAATGGAACCTGTTTCCTATTTCTGTTCTGAATTCCTCCCTCCCAGGACATCAGATTTCATCAAAGTGCTATTTTTGTAGACCATTGATTATCAAACTTAGGTGGGGAGCCCTTTCTTCAACAAAGGATGGTGCAGATGCTTAATAAATACAACTGCCCAGTTGGGAGGGGAGGAGCAGATAGAGTACAAGGGTTCTTGCCCCCTAAACTGCCAACTATCACAACTCCAGGTGACTCTTGAAACACTTGGTTTGGAGTACCTAGGGCTACAGAGAGCTCAACCTGAAAATTTGCTCTGGGCTGTATTTCAACTTTCTTCTAAACTCAAATTTTGAAAAAGTCAGAAATATGTAAAATCTCACATTTAAAATTTTTTTCACTAAGTTTAATATATTCACACCCAAACTGCTTGTGTATCTATTGTATACTGAATATTCATCAACCTACTTATAAATGTCTAACTATGCAGTGTTTGTATATAAATATAAAATCAACTTCTTACTCTTAAAAGCCCACTCTCAGTCTATTCTATAAAACAAAAACAAATATTTTTTTTTAAATTAAGGGAAGAAAAAAGATTTCCACCTTTAGTAAGACTTCAGAAAAAAGATGGAGTTTGTCATCTTCAGAAAGAGCAAGGGGAGAGAACATCTCATCACTCATGCTGTTACCATCTCAGCCTTTAGCACCTGGTGTAGTATGGGCTACCATTCACTTAGTGATGTCATATAAAGCACACAGAGGAACCATGACTTCATGGGTACCAAGGACAAGTGATCTCCAAAGGCCCTTTGTGATGTTTACGACATAGAGATCTGGCTGGGCATGGTGACTTATGCCTGTGATCCCAGCACTTTGGGAGGCTGAAGCAGGAGGATTGCTTGAGCTCAGGAGTTTAAACTCAATCTGGGCCACACAGTGAGAACTCATCTTTTAAAAAATCACCTTTAAAAAAATCAGACATCATCCCTAAAAAAATACAAATTTGGCCGGGCACAGTGGCTCATGCCTGTAATCCCAGAAATTTGGGAGGCCAAAGTGGGTGGATCACCTGAGGTCAGGAGTTTGAGACCAGCCCAGACAACATGAAAGCCCGTCTCTACTGAAAAAGTACAAAAATTAGCTGGGTGCGGTGGCGGGCGCCTGTAATCCCAGCTACTCAGGAGGCTGAGGCAAGAGAATCGCTTGAACCCAGCAGGTAGAGGTTGCAGTGAGCCAAGATCATGCAATTGTACTCCAGCCTGGGCAACAAGAGCAAAACTCTGTCTCAAAAAAAAAAAAAAAAAAAAGTACAAATTTGCTCTTATATTTGCGTTATCTGACCTCTATAAACAATCATGACCAAAGCCACGTCTTTATAAATTTAAAAATAAAATGTTGCATGTGAAAATATATGAATGTTTTATGATCATTTTATTATAATAAACAACTGACAGACAGGAAGTAGCTAAACTTCAAAAGAAACATCAGTTTACTTCATTCAACTGTTGTCGTTAAATCAATTAAATGATTCCTTTCACCTGTAGGAAGTGAAAAACTAAAACTTACAGAACTTCAGGTGTAATTTTATTTCCTGCTCTTCTATTTGAACTATCAGGTAGTTTGATCAGATGTTTAAAAGTAGAAGTTTATAGCAGGCAAAATTGACAACTTTGAATAAAAAATGCTATGGATTTTAGGAAGAGCTATGTCTGGGATTTGCCTTGAAATAATTTGCTAGGGTAGGGAGGGCAGAAAGAGAAGAGGGATGATGGCTAGGGGTATACATTAAACCAGAAAAGCCATGAGCCTAAATTCTAGAGTGTTCAAAAGTCATTCATTCTGTCTCAGCTTATGTGAAAAATGAGAGGAAAAAAAAAAAGAAAACGCTGGGCATGGTGGCCCCAGCCTGTAATCTTAGCCACTCAGAAGGCTGAGGCAAGAGGATAATTTCAGGCCAGGAGTTTGAGACCAGCCTAGGCAATTTAGGGGGACCCAAGAAACAAAAATTAAAAATTTTGCCAGGCATGGTGATGCCTGCCTATAGTCCCAGCTACTTGGGAGGCTAAAGTAGGAGGATAGCTTGAGCCCAGGAAGTTTGAGGCTGCAGTGAGCTAAGATCACAGCACTGCACTCCATCCTGAGTGATTGAGTGAGACCCTGTCTCCACAAAAAACAAAGGAAAACATGAATCTTTCCTTGCTTGATAATGCCTTTGTTTAGAGAATCAGCATGTTGTTGAGTACAGGTGCAAATCTTGACTTTAAATACTTAATAGTTATGTGACATTAACATCGCTAAGACTCAGTTTTAAAAATCTGAATAGAGTGAATAATTTTACCTACCTCATGTAATACATTGACTTATTTAGCCAGTGACATATATATAATATATTCAACAACTGAATTTTAGCCTAATGGCCTTATCTGTCATCAGCATATGACATAGCCTTTAATAAACTAATTTGGCTTCTTCCCCCATTAATCTGCCAAACAAGTCTTTCCAAAGTCACCAAAGACGTCTGATATGTTTTGGATCTGTGTGCCCACCCAAATCTTATACTGAAATGTAATCCACAGTATCGGAGGTGGGGTCTGGTGGGAGGTGATTGGATCATGGGGATGGATTTCTCATGAATGGTTTAGCATCATCCCTCCTGGTACTGTCTTTGAGATAGTGAGTTCTCATGAGATATGGTTGTTTAAAAGCGTGTGGCATGTCATGCCTCACTCTCTGGTTCCTGCTTTCACCATGTGAAGCACCTATTCCTGTTCTGCCTTCCACCATGAGTAAAAAGCTTCCTGGGGCCTTCCCAGAAGCAAATACCACTATACTTCCTATACAGCCTGCAGAACTATGAGCCAATTAAACCTCTTTTCTTATAAATTACCCAGTCTTCGGTATTTGTTTATAGCAAAGCAAGAACAGACTAATACAACCACCATGAGGCTAAATTCAATACATTTTCCATTCTAACCTTTTGTAACTTCTCAGCATGAGTTCTTGAACACTCTCTTTGAAGCCTTCAGTTTCTCTGGCAATGTACTCTTGGGTTCCTGCCTACCCCTCTAATCATATGACCGTGTCTTTTCTTGACTCATCCTCCTCTACCTAGCCACTAAAAATTTTTCTCATAGCCAGGTGCAGTGACTCACACCTGTAATTCTAACACTTTGGGAGGCTAAGACAGGAAGATCACTTGAACCCAGGAGCTTGAGACCAGCCTGGGCAACATAGCAAGACCCTGTCTCTATAAAAATAGTAATAATAATAAAAAAAATTGTCCCCCAAGGCTTTATCTTATGATCTGGTCTTGCCCTACACTCTTTCCTTATACGTTGTCATCCATGCACATTGCCTATAATGTCTCTCAATTCATACCGCCAGCCCATATCATTCTGTGTGGTACAAATTTATGTACCCAATTACCTATTTGACATATCTATTTGGCTTGGATATCTCAAAGGTACTTCAAAATCAAATTTAAAAAGCCAAACTCATGGTCTTTTGTGTAAAACTTGAATGTTTATCTCAGGGAATGGCACTACCACCATCAAGACCATGGATGGTCTTGAAAACCTCTTTCCAACACCAATCCAATGCCAAGTCCTGTGAATTCTACCTCCTAAATACCATTTTAATGCATCCATTTTTTTTTTTTTCAATTTTTACTGCTTTAGCAAAATCCCAGTTTCATCACTTGAGACCTGGACTCTAGTTTCCTTAATGAACTTGCTTTCCCTCCCTAATCCACTCTCCATAGTGCAGTCAGACTGATCTTTTTAAAGTAATATTCTGCACAAGTTTCTCTCCTGCTTAAAACTTTTCCATTTTGCTGGGTGCAGTGAGTCATACCTCTAATCCTAACACTTTGGGAGGCTGAGATGGGATTGCTACAGGTAGTCCCAGCTGCTTGGATAGCTAAGGCAGGAGGATTGCTTGAGCCCGGGAAGTTGAGGCTGCAGTGAGCCCTGATCATGCCACTGCACTCCAGCCTGGGTGACAGAGCGAGATCTTATCTCATAACTTCTCAGTTTCTTTCACTGTTTAAAAGGCCAAAATCCTAGAGCTTCCTACAATCCCCTGCTTGATCTAGCCTAACAGTCCAGCCTCATCTGACACCACCTTATTTCTTCTGGTTCACTGCTTCAGCCATTCAGCCCTCTTTCCATCACTCCAATGTGTCATGCTCCTTCCCAACCCTGGGTCTTAACATATTCTCTTCCCTCAGTTCTGGAAGACCTGCAACAACCCACTCTCCCTCACTTAGTCAACTCCTATCTTTTATAACTGATGGTAAATGTTACTCAAAAGTCAGGAAAGCCTTCCTTCATAACTAGATGAAGTTACTGTTTGAGTTACATACTTCTGTACTTTAAAAAATAATCCATATCTCCCCTCCCAACTAGATTATAAGCTCCATGAAGTCAAGAAATTGGGTTTTTTCATTAAGCCTTTTAAAAACTTTAAAAATTTTTTGAGATATTTATAGATTCACCAGCAGTTGTAAAAACTAATGCAGAGAAATCTCATGTGCGCTTTACCCACTTTCTCCTAATGGACATCTTGCAAAACTAAAGTATAATGTCATAACCAGGATATTGAACAGTGATACATCAAGTTAAAGGACATTATTATTATCATGTGGCCCTTTTATAACCCCACCAACTTCCCTATCCTGCCACCATTTCCTTAATTCCTGACAATCACTATTCTGTTCTCCATTTCTATAATTTTGTCATGTTAAGAATGTTACAGTAGTGGAAAATTACAGTATGTAACATTTTGAGTATTGACTTTTTTACTCAGCATAATTCTTTGTAGATTCATCCGGCTTGATGCACGTATCATTAGTTTGTTCCTCTTTATTACTGAGTGGTATTTCATGGCATGGATGCATCACACTTTAGACAGTCATTCACCCATTGAAGAACAACATCTGCGTTGTTTCCAGTTCTGCCTATAACAAATAAAGTGTCTATAAACATTCATGTAAAAGTTTTTGTATTAATATACATAGTCATTTCTCTGGGGAAAATGCCCAGATGTATAGTTGCTGGGTCACACAGTAGTTGTATATTTAGCTTTTTACAAAACTGCCAAAATCTTTTCCAGAGTAGCTGTACCATTTTACATTTTCACCAATAACATATAAATGATTCTATTTCTCTATTTCCTTGCCAACATCTGGTGTGTCATTATCTCTTAGCCATTCTGGTGGGTATGTAGTGATATCTCATTGTGGTTTTAACTTGCACTTCCCTGGTAGCTATGATGTTGAACATTTTATTATGTGCTTATTTGTCATCTGTATATCCTCTTCAGTAAAGTGTCTCTTGATACATTTTGTCCATTTCCTAATTGGGTTGATTTTTTTTCTGACTGTTGAACTTTGAGAAATGTTTAAATATATTCTAGATCCTAATTTTTTGTCAAATATATGGTTCGCAAATATATTCTTCCATTTTTCATCTTCTTAACAAGGTCTTTCAAATAGCAAAGTTTTTAATTTTGATGAGGTCCAATTTATAAATTTTTGCTTTTGTGGATCACAAGTTTGGTGTCAAGTCTAAGGACATTTTGACTAGCCCTGGAGCCCAATGATTTTCTTTGATTTTCTCCTAAAAGTTTTTTAGTTTTCCATTTAAGTCTATGCTCCATTTTGAGTTAATTTTGTTGAAGGTATGAGATTACATAGAATTTCTTTCTTTTCTTTTTTCTTTTTTTGCCTATGGAAATACAGATGTCCAATTGCTCCAGCATCATTTGTTAAAAAGACTATCTTTCCTTCGTTGAATTGCTTTTGCACCTTTGTCAAAGATCACTTGAGCATATTTATGTGGGTCTACTTCTGGATTTTTTTGTTCTGTTCCATTGATCTAAGTGTCTATCTCTCTGCCAATACTACATAGTCTTGATTACTGTAGCTATATAACCAGTCTTGAAATCGGATTACTTTATTCTTCTTTTTCAAAACTGTTGTAGCTATTTTTGTTTCTTGACTTTCTGTATGCATTTTAGAATAATCTTGTCTATATCTTTAAAAAGTCTTGCTGATGTTTTCATAGGAATTTGATTAAACCTATGTATCAATTTGGGGTCAACTGATATCTTTACTATGCTTAATTTTTCAACACATTAACAATTTTCTACATTTATTTAGATCTCTTTTTATTTCTTCATTAGCATGCTATAGCTTTTGGCATATAAGTTCTGTACATGTTATATTAAATTTACACCTAAATATTTCTTCACTTAAACAATTTTTTTTGAGATGGAGTCTTACTCTGGCTGGAGTACAATGGCAAAATCTTGGCTCACTGCAACCTCTGCTTCCCAGGTTCAAGCGATTCTCCTGCCTCAGCCATCCAAGTAGCTGGGATTACAGGCACCCACCACCATTCCTGGTTAATTTTTGTATTTTTAGTAGAAATGGGAGTTCATCATGTTGCCCAGGCTGGTCTCGAACTCCTGATCTCAGGTAATCTGCCTGCCTTGGCCTCCAAAAGTGCTAAGATTGCAGGCCTGAGCCACTGCGCTCAGCCTCTTCACTTTTTTTTTTTTTTTTTGAGTGAATGTAAATCGTATTGTATTTCTAATCTTAGTGATCGTGTTTGTTGCTAGCATGTGGAAGTACAATTGCATTCAGTTTTTTTGTAAATTCTTTGGAATTTTTTATGTAAACAGCCACGCAGTCTGCAAAAGGAACTCTTTTATTTCTTCCTATCTGATCTTTTGCCTTTTATTTCCTGGTTTTGATTTATTACACTGGCTAGGAGTTGCAGCAATATGTTGAAGAAGAGCAGTTAGAACACACATCCTTGCTTTATTCCTGATCTTAGGAGAAATCATTTAGTCTTTCACCATTAAATGTAATATTATCTATAAGGTTTATTTTATTTTATTTTGTATTTTTATTTGTTTATTTTTTGAGACAGAGTCTTACTCTGTTGCCCATGCTGGAGTGCAGTGGCACAGTCTCGGCTCACTGCAACCTCCATTTCCTGGATTCAAGCGATTCTCCTGCCTCAGCCTCCCAAGTAGCTGGTGTTACAGGCGCCCACCACCACGCCTGGCTAATTTTTTGTATTTTTAGTAGAGACGGGGTTTCACCATTGTTGGCCAGGCTGGTCTCAAACTCCTGACGTCGTGATCCACCCGCCTTGGCCTCCCAAATTGCTGGGATTACAGGCGTGAGCCACCGTGCCCGGCTATTTTATTTTATTTTTTGAGACAGAGTCCTGCTCTATTACCCAGGTTGGTGTGCAGTGGTATGATCTTGGCTCACTGCAGCCTCCAACTTCGGGGTTCAAGAGATTCTCCTGCCTCAGCCTCCCAAGTAGCTGGGACTACATGTGCATGCCACCTTGCCTGGCTAATTTTTGTATTTTTAGTAGAGACGTGGTTTCACCATTTTGGCCAGGCTAGTCTCAAACTCCTGACCTTAGGTGATCCGCCTGTCTCTACCTCCCAAAGTGCTGGGATTACAGGCATGAGCCACCATCCCCAGCTATAGAGGTTTCTTGTAAATGCTCTTTATCAAGTTGAGATAGTTTCCTCTCTAATTTTTCTGAGAGTGATGAATTGGTGTTGAAGCTTGTCAAATGTTTTTCAGTATTAATTTACATGATTATGTGATTTTTCTTATTTTCCCTGTTAATATGATTGATTATACTGATTGATTTTCAATAGTTGAGACAACCTTGCATCTCTGACATAATCCACTTGGTCATGGTACATCATCCTTTTTACAAATAGCTGAGTATTTTTAAAAGCTGTCTCCTACAGGAAGGAAGAGCTGAATTCTTTTTTCTAATATTCTGTTAAGGACTTCTGCATCTATATTCAAGAGTGATATTGGCTGTATTCTTTCTTTGCCTGTTTTGGGTATCAGGCTAACTTCATAAAACAAAATGGAAATTGTTTCCTCCTCTTCTGTTTTCTGGAAGGGATTGAGTAGATTTGGTGTTGTGCTAGGTTCTACACTATATATACATAACTGGTCACACTCTACTACTGTTATTTTAACTACTTCAAATAAAATATGGAAATTTTATGCCTCTTTATCCTTCCCCATTTGCAATATAATTGTTTTAGATATTTCCTCTACATACAGTTAAAAACACATCAGACTGTTATCATTATGGTTTAAACCTCAAACTTAATGCAGTAACTCAAGATGACATGGAAAGCTTATTTTATTTAGTCATATTTTGTTTGCCAAGTTATTCTTGTTCCAAGATTTTTTTCCTTATCATTTTGTCTCTGTTTAGAGAACTTCTTTTAAGCTATTATTTTAGAATAGGTGTGCCAGCCACAGCTTTTCTTCATTTTCCTTCATATAATAATGTCTTGAGGACAGGCACAGTAGCTCATAACTGTAATCCCACCACTTTGGGAGGCTGAGGTGGGCTGATCACTTGAGTCCAAGCATTTGAGACTGGACTGGGTAACATGGTGAAACCCTGTCTCAACAACAACAACAAAATACAAAAAATTAGCTGGATGTGGTGGCACATACCTGTTGTCCCAGATACTAGGAGGCTGAGGCAGGAGGATTGCTTGAACCTGGGAGGCAGAGGTTGCAGTGAACTGAGATCATGCCACTGCACTCCAGCCTGGGCAACAGAAATCCTAACCAAAAAAAGAAAAGGCAAGAATGTCTTGATTGATTTCCCCTTAATTCCTAAAGAATATTTCGGCTGGTTGTAGGATAAACATTTGAAAAATATGATGCCACGTCCCTTTGGCCTCCATGTCTTCTGATGAGAAATCCACTGTCATTCAAATTGTTTTATACAGACAGGGCCAGGCGCAGTGCTCATGCCTGTAATCCCAGCACTTTGGGAGGCTGAGGAGGGTGGATCACCTGAGGTCAGGAGTTCGAGACTAGCCTGGCCAACATGGTGAAACCCCGTCTCTACTGAAAATACAAAATTAGCTAGGCGTGATGACACATGCCTGTAATCCCAGCTACTCAGGAGGCTGAGGCAGGGGAATCACTTGAACCCAGGAGGCAGAGGTTGCAGTGAGCTGAGATCACACCATTGCACTCCAGCCTGGGCAACAAAAGCAAAACTCCATCTCAAAAAAATTTTGTTTTATATAGACAGAGAGATAGATAAGGTGTCATTTTCTTTGCTCCCTTCATGAATTTTTCTTTGTCTTTCAGATGTGCGAGTGTCCTGATGTGCATTCGTTTTGGATGGGTGGTTATCCAATTGGGGTCTGTTCTGCTTCTTTAATCTATCAATTTATTTCTCCGGCCAAATCTGTGGAGTTTTCAACCATTATTTCTTCAAGCACTTTTTCATCCCTGACCTTTCACCCTGCTTTCTAGGACTCCACTGACGGGAGTATTTAATCTTTAGTTATAGTCCTACAAGTCTCTAAGCCTCTGTTCATTTTCTCAGTCTACTTCACTCTGTTCAGGTTGGATTGTTTCTATTGTTCTATCTTCCAGTTCATTGGGACTTTTTTCTGTCACCTCCATTCTGCTGTTAAGTCCATCTTCGGAGATATTTATTTTGGTTACTTTATTTTTCAATTCTAAAATTTTCATTGGGTTTTTTCTTATATTTTCTATTTTTTTAATGAGGCTTTCCTTTTTTTATTTGTTTCACACATTCATAATTGCTCATTAAAACATTTTTGTAATGACTGCTTTAAAATCTTTGTCATATGCTTAATGGTAACTAAATATTATCATCAAAATCATTAATTAGTTATTGATAACCTTCAGAACTGAATCTCAAAATGTTGCCCATTACATAGATTTTTCTTATCACAAACAACCATGCAAATTGTACCCTCTGCCTGCTAACATCACTGAAATATGCTGTAACCCTGTTCCTTATCAATGGCTTCTACTATCACCTGTACTTCTGGCTTAACTCCTAAACCTGTCTCTTATCCAACAGTTTCCCTATAGCTTCTATTTCTCCTGTTTTTACATATAGTCTACAATTATATTGAACTGTTTCCAAAAAAATATGTACTTACAAACATGAAAACTCTTTTTAGGCCCAAGATGATGTGTTCTAGGTGTTTAACAGTATTTGTATATGCAATACTAAGCATCATTCAATGATATTTAAAAAACACAGTATTTATCAAGAGCATTTGTTAAGAACATTAGCTTCATACCTATGTTGTTTTACATTATATTAGCTTCTATAAATTAAAAGAGAAATAAAAACTCTAACACTAATACAAAGAAATGTTTATTTTTGTTTGGAATACCTGGATATTCATTAACTAATGCATTATACAGTACAATTTAACATTGTATTATTTAAAATAAAGATAATCCAAGACACTAGCTGAGGACTAGTACACCGTGGACTATATAGTCTGGGGAAGGACTCGTACACCCTGTGCTACGGACTAAGGGAGGATTAACATACCATGTGCTGAGAACACACATTTTAAAAGTGAGATTAAACTGAAGTTTCTAGAAAGTCTTTAATGACTAAAAGGTTTGTTCTGACCAATTCATCTGAAAAAGGAATAAAATTACTATGGTAATTTACAGTTTTAAATGGCATATTTTCATGCCATCCAAATTTAGAGCCATTAATTAGGGTAGATGATATTAAGTCAACTAATAAGAAAAGATAACAACTTGACTCCTAATTTGCTCCAAGTTCCTCTCACCAAAGTTTTGCACCAAGTAGATCAATCATTAATTGGTCCAAGTTGAGAATAACCTCAGTGAGATCAAGAGTCTGCAGTGTCAGCTGGGCGCAGCGGCTCATGCCTATAATCCCAGCACTTTGGGAGGCCGAGTTGGGTGGATCACCTGAGGTCAGGAGTTCAAGACCAGCCTGGCCAACATGGTGAAACCCCATCTCTACTAAATACACAAAAAATTACCTGGGTGTGGTGGCAGGCGCCTATAATCCCAATTACTTGGGAGGCTAAGACAGTAGAATCACTTGAACCTGGGAAGCAGAGGTTGCAGTGAACTGAGATCGCATCATTGCACTCCAGCCTGGGTGACAAGAGTGAAACTCCATCTCAAAAAAAAGAAAAAAAAAACAAAAGAGTCTGCAGCATCAAAGAGCCAAATACTTGTAGCATTGGGTCAGCTTGTGGTGGTGGACAAAGTATAGCCGTTCTTATTTGCTGAAAGAGAAAAGACCACAGAATTGAATACCAGTCATTTCCCATTTTCTTAACTCTACTGAAAAGGTAATTTATTTTTTTTTAAGGAAAGCTTTTATGAATCCTTCATTTTTCTGTATTTAATGAGACTTGTAGTATATATTATTACTTATTGAAAGAGAGTCTTTGTTATTATAAGAATATGGCTTATGTTGTGAGAAAATATCATTCCTGTGCTACCCATGAAATAGAAATCTACTTCAACTTTTAAAAAAACTGAATGCCTACTATTAAGCCACATTATCTCATTTAATCTTTAAAACTACTCTATGAAATATGTTAAAAAGTTAATTTGCCCAAGTAAGCAGTGAAGTCAAAATTTGAATTGACAATCTGACTTCAGACCTTAGACCCTTATTTCAGAAAATATTGAATTTCCTTTTATAAAAGCTGTATATAAACAAATCTCTTGTGGTGAGACATTAACTGCTTTGATTTACTCCTTACAGTCATAAAGCTGCATTAGCAATAATTATAACTACAGTTGACCCTTGAACAACATGGGATTGAACTGTGTGGGTCCACTTACATGCAGATTTTCTTCCACTTCTGCCACCCTGAGGCAGCAAGTCAGCTCCTCTGCTCCCTCCTTCTCCTCAGCCTACTCTCCAGAAAGATGATGCACAAGAAGACCTTTATGATGATCCACTTCCACTTAATTAATGGTAAGTATATTTTCTCTTCCTTATGATTTTCTTTATTTGTTTTTGTTTTGTTTTTGCGTTTTTGTTTGTTTTGAGGCAGGGTCTCACTCTGTCACCCAGGTTGGAGTACAGTGGCATGATCATAGCTCACTGTACCCTCAACTTTCTGGGCTATAGTGATCCTTCCACCTCATCCTCCCAAGTATCTGGAACCACAGGCATTTGCCACCATGCCCGGATAATTTTTTTTATTTTTAGTAGAGATGAGGCTTCACCATTTTGCCTAGGCTGGTCTCAAACTCCTGAGCTCAAGTGATCTTCCCACCTTAGGCTCCCAAACTGCTAGGATTACAGGCATGGGCCACCATGCCCAGCCTATGATTTTCTTAATAACATTTTTTCTCTATCTTACTTTATTGTAAGAATATAGAATACACATAACATACAAAATATATGTGTTATTTTTGTGTGTACCTGGTGGTATATACCTATAGTCCCAGCTTCTTGGAAGGCTGAGACAGGAGGACTGCTTGAGCCCTGGAGTTTGAGTCTAGCCTGGGCAACATAGCAAGACCCCATGCCCTGGAAGAAAAAAGTTATTCATGGATTTCCTACCGTGGAGGGAAGGGTTGGCTCCTGCAACACCCACCTTGTTCAAGGGACAACTCTATTATTAAGTAAATTCGCACATTTGATAGAAGAACTGAATTGTGGAAAGAGGAGAATGAGATGGAAGCAACTAAACAGACTTTCTATCCTACCAGAATGATATTCAAGTAGAATAATACTCAAGTGGAAAGAGCAAAGGCAAGTTGCATTATTGGTGTTCTTTACTTTTAACTTTGAAGGATTTATCACTGTGTAGATAACACGCATCAACAAAATCAGATTTATATGCAGTATTCTTACATTAAACATCATTTGTATTGATAGTTAGATTCTCAACAAATATTTCTACAGTATTAATTGCTATAGCAAGACGGTGAAATAGAACTCTCCAGCAATCATTCCCGCTACAGAAACACCAAATTGAACAACTATCTACACAAGAAAGCACTTTATAAAAAACAAAAAACAGGTGTTCTATCAAAGTACCTAGTTTTAACATCATATCAGGGAAAGAGGCACTGGAAAGGATACGAAAGACTTCAATTGCGGATACCACTTCTCCCCCATCCCTTGGCAGTGACTGTGTCACCTCAAGAGAGAATCTGTGTGCTTGGGAAAGAGAGAGCACAATGACTGTGGAACTTTGCATTGGAACTCAGTGCTGCTCTGTTACAACAGAAAGCAACATAAGGCAGGATTCAGTTAGCGCCCACCAAGAGACACTTCCCGTCTGGCTAGGGCTAGTCTAGCCAGACAGGAAGTGTCCGACCCAGTGGTCAGAATCTGAGTTTCAGCTAGCCCCACCACCATGGGCTAAAGTGCTATGGGGTCCTAAATAAACTTGAAAGACAGTCTAAGGCATAAGAACTATGATTCCAGGGCAAGTCCTGGTGCTGTGCTGGGCTTGCAGCCAGTAGACTTAGGGTGGTGCTACCTAGTGAGACACCAGCTGGGGCTGTCAAGAGAGTACTTGCATCACCCATCCTTTAACCCTAAGCAGTGCAGATCATAGCTTCAAGAGATTCCTTCCTTCAGGACCTAGCTCCTAGACATTTCTAGATACACTCTGGGTCAGAAGGGAACCAATTTCCTTGAAAGGAAGAACCCAGTCCTGGAAGGATTTATCACCTGCTGACTAACAAGCCCTTGGTCCTTGAATAAACGTCAGTGGTACCCAGCCAGTAATCACCACAGGACTTGGGTGAAATCCAGGGCCATGCTGGCTTCAGGAATGACACAGCACATTCCCAGCTGTGGTGGCCATGGGGACAGACTCCTTCTGCTTAAGGAAAGAAGAGGAAAGCATAAAGGGGACTGTGTCTTGCAGGTTGGGTACCAGCATGGCCACAGTTGGGCAGAGTGCAAAGTGAACTCCTAAGGTTCCTGATTCCAGGCCTTGGCTCCTGGATAGCATTTCTGGGCCCACCCTGGGCCACAGGAGAGCACACTGCCCTAAAGGGAGAGACTCAGGCCTGGCAGCATTCACCACAAGCTGGATGAAGAGCCCCTACGCTTGGAGCGAACATTGGCAGTAGCCAGGTGGTACTCACTGTGGGCCTGGAGCAGTGGTGGCCATGAGGAGTGACTACTTCTGCGTGAGCAAAGGAGAGGTAATAGTAGGAAGGTGATGATATGGTTTGGCTTTGTGTCGCCACCCAAATCTCATCTTGAATTGTAATGCCATAATCCCCATGTGTCGCATGAAGGACCCAGTGGGAGGTAATTGAATCATAAGGGCAGTTTTCCCCCATACTGTTCTCATAATAGTGAGTGAGTTCTCATGAGATCTGATGGTTTTATAAGGGGCTTCCCCCTTCCCTTGGCATTCATTCACTTCTCTCCTACCGCCATGTGAAGAGGTGTTTTCCACCATGATTTTAAGTTTCCTGAGGCCTTGCCAGCCATGCAGAACTGTGAGTCAATTAAACCTCTTTTCTTTAAAAAATTACCCTGTCTTGGGCAGTTCTTTATGGCAGCATGAGAACAGACTAATACAGAAGAACTGTGTCCCGTGGTTTGGCTGCCAGCTCAGCCACAGTAGAAACACCCTTAAAGACACTCATATACTGAAAGTAGAGAAATGGAAAGATATTCCATGCAAATCAAAACCAAAAAAAGAGCATGAGTAGTGGCTATATTTATATTCGACAAAATAGATTCCAAGACAAAATATATAAAAAGAGACAAAGTTACCATGTAATGATAAAGGAGTCAATTCAACAAGAGGATATTACAATCGTAAGTGTATATGTACCCAACACTGGAGCACCCAGATATATGAAACAATTATTACTAGAAGTAAAGAGGAAGATACATCCCAATACAATAATAGCTGGAGACTTCAACACCTCACTTTCAGCTTTGGACAGATAATCCAGACAGAAAATCAACAAAGAAACATTGGATTTAATCTGCACTGTAGACCAAATGGACCTAATAGGTATTTACAGGACATTTTAGCCAACAGCTGTAGAATCACATTCTTGTCCTCAGTACTTGGATCATTCTCAAGGATAAACCATATGTTAGGCCACAAAACAAGTTTTAAAAGTTCAGAAAATATTGAAATCATATCAAGTATTTTTTCTGACCAGGAATGGTATAAAACTGGAAATCAACGGCAAGAGGAACTTTGGAAACTACACGGACACCTGGAAGTTAAATAATATGCTCCTGAATGACCAGTGAGCCAATGAAGAAATTAAGAAGATAATTTAAAATTTTCTAGAGAGAAAAGGAAATGGAAACACAACTTACCAAAACATATGGGATACAGTGAAAGCAGTACTAAGAGGAAAGTTTATAGCAATCAGCACCTACAACAAAAAAGTAGAAAAACTTCAAATAAAAAACCTAACCATGCATCTGTAAACACTAGAAGAGCAAGAGCAAACCAAACAAAAAATTAGTAGAAGAAAATAAATAATAAATATTCAAGCAGAAATAAATGAAATTGAAATGGAAAAAATACAAAAGATCAATAAAATAGAAAGTTGTTCTTTGAAAAGATAAACAAAATTGACAGACTTTTAGTCAGACTAACACTCTGAGTCAGAGTTCCCTTCTGACCTAGAGTGTGTCTAGAATAAGAGAGAGAAGACTAAATAAACAAAATCACAGATGGAGGAGACATTACAACTGATACCCCAGATATTCAAAGGATCATTAGAGACTACTATGAGCAACTGTATGCCAATAATTGCAAAACCTAGAAAAAGTGAAAAAATCCTAGAAACATACAACCTACTGAGACTAAACCATAAAAAAATCCAAAACCTGAATAGACCAATAACAAGGAATGAGATCAAACCCATAATAAAAAGTCTGCCAGCAAAGAAAAGTCCAGGACCCAGTGGCTTTTCTCCTGAATTTTATAAAACATTTAAAGCAGGACTAAAATCAATCCTACTCACACTATTTTGAAAAATAGAGGAGGAAGCAATATTACCAAATGTATTCTATGAGGTTAGCATTACCCTGATACCAAAATCACACAAAGACACATTAGAAAAAAGCTGGAAGCATTCCCTTTGAAAACCGGCACAAGACAAGGATGCCTTCTCACCACTCCTATTAAACACAGTATTGGAAGTTCTGGCCAGGGAAACCAGGCAAGAGAAAGAAATAAAGGATATTCAAATAGGAAGAGAGGTAGACAAATTGTCTCCGTTTGCAGATGACATGAGCTTATAGTTAGAAAACCCCATCATCTCAGCCCAAAACCTCCTTAAGCTGATAAGCAACTTCAGCAAAGGCTCAGGATACAAAATCAATGTGCAAAAATCACAAGCATTCCTATACACCAATAACAGACAAACAGAGAGCCAAATCATGAGTGAACTCCCTTTCACAATTGCTACAAAGAAAATAAAAGAAAAGAAAATGGAAATACCTAGGAATACAATTCACAAGGGATGTGAAGGACCTCTTTAAGGAGAACGACAAACCACTGCTCAAGGAAATAAGAGAGGAAACAAACAAATGGAAAAACATTCCATGCTCATGGATAAGAAGAATCAATATTGTGAAAATGGCCATACTGCCCAAAGTAATGTGCAGATTCAGTGCTATCCCCAACAAGCTACCATTGACTTTCTTCACAGAATTAGAAAAAAACTAATTTAAATTTCATATGGAAAAAAACAAAGCTCATATAGCCAAGACAATCCTAAGCAAAAAGAACAAAGCTGTAGGCATCACATTACCTGACTTCAAACTATATACTACAAGGCTACAATAACCAAAACAGCATGGTACTGGTACAAAAACAGATATATAGGCCAATGGAACAGAACAGAGGCCTCAGAAATAATGCCACACATCTACAACCATCTGATCTTAGACAAAGCTGACAAAAACAAGCAACGGAGAAAGGATTCCCTATTTAATAAATGGTGCTGGGAAAACTGGTTAGCCATATGCAGAAAACCGAAACTGGATCCCTTCCTTACACCTTATATAAAAATTAACTCAAGATGGATTAAAGACTTAAGCTTAAGACCTAAAACCATAAAAATCCTAGAAGAAAACCTAGGCAATATCATTCAGGGAATAGGCATGGGCAAAGACTTCATTACTAAAACACCAAAAGCAATTACAACAAAAGCCAAAATTGACAAATGGGATCTAATTAAACTAAAGAGCTTCT
>NW_016804262.1:2475828-2481407 GCF_001698545.2 Rhinopithecus bieti
AAAAAAAAAAAAAAAAAAAAAAAAGCACAATGAGATACCGTCTCATGCCAGTTAGAATGGTGATCATTAAAAAGTCAGGAAACAACAGATGCTGGAGAGGATGTGGAGAAATAGGAATGCGTTTACACTGTTGGTGGGAGTATAAATTAGTTCAGCCATTGTGGAAGACAGTGGGGCAATTCCTCAAGGATCTAGAACCAGAAATACCATTTGACCCAGCAGTTCCATTACTGGGTATATACACAAAGGATTATAAATCATTCTACTATAAAGACACATGCACACATACTGTTATTGCAGCACTATTTACAATAGCAAAGACTTGGAACCAACCCAAATGCCCATCAATGATAGACTGGATAAAGAAAATGGCATATATACACCATGGAATACTATGCAGCCATAAAAAAGAATGAGTTCATGTCCTTTGCAGGGACATGGAAGAAGCTAGAAACCATCATTCTCAGCAAACTAACATAGAAACAGAAAACCAAACAACAAATGTTCTCACTCATAAGTAGGAGTTGAACAATGAGAACATATGGACACAGGGAGGGGAATATCACACACTGGGGCCTGTCGAGGGGTGGGAGGTAAGGGAAGGGATAGCATTAGGAGATATACCTAATGCATGTGGAGCTTAAAACCTAGATGACAGGTTGAAGGGTGCAGCAAACCACCCTGGCACATGTGTACCTATGTAACAAACCCCCAAGTTCTGCACATGTATACAAGAACTAAAAGTATAATAATAATAAAAAGGACACATTAAAAAAGAAAACTATTGACCCATATCCCTGATGAACATTGATATATACCCAAAAGAAAGGAGATTAGTATATCAAAGAGATATTTGCATTCCCATGTTTATTGTGACACTATTCACAACAGCCAAGATTTGGAAGCAATCTAAGTGTCCATCAACAGATGAATGGATAAATAACATGTAGTACATATACATAATGGAGTACTATTCAATCACAAAAAAGGATGAGATCTCGTCCTTTGGAAAAACATGTATTAGAACTGGAGAACATTATGTTAAGTCAAATAAGGCTGGCACAGAAAGACAAACTTCACATGTTCTCCCTCCTTTGTGGGAGCTAAAAATTAAAACAATTGAATACAGGGAGATAGACAGCAGAATGATGGTTACCAGAAGCTGGAAAGAATAGTGGAGGCATGAAGGGGAGAAGTGTGATGGTTAATGGGTATTAAAATATACCTAGATTGAATAAGATCTAGTATTTGATAGCACAACGGGTGACTACAGTCAACAATAATTTATTGTACATCTTAAAATAACTATTACTGAAATATTTGTAACACAAAGAAATGATAAATGCTTGAGATAATGGATACCCCATTTACCCTGATGTGATTATTATGTATGTATGTATGTATGTATGTATGTATGTATGTATGTATGTATTTTAAGACAGAGTCTCACTCTGTTGCCCAGGCTGGAGTGCAGTGGTGCAATCTTGGCTCATGGCAACCTCCGCCTCCCGGATTCAAGTGATTCTTCTGCCTCAGCCTCCTGAGTCGCTGGGAGTACAAACGCCCACCACCATGGCTGGCTAATTTTTGTATTTTGAGTAGAGATGGAGTTTTACCATCTTGGTCAGGCTGGTCTCTAAACCTGACCTCAAGCGATCTGCCGTTGGCCTCCCAAAGTGCTGGGATTACAGGCATGAGCCACTACGCCTGACCTCCTGACATGATTATTATGTATGGTATGTTTGTATCAAAGTATCTCATGTATTCCATAAATATATATGCCTACTATGTACCCATAAAAATTAAAAAGAAAATAATTGGTTATAAATTATAGGCTGAATCAGTCTGGATCCAATCTGGAGAGATAAATCACAAAATAGTTTGATCAGAGAGAGTTTAATATAAGGATTTATTAACTGTAATGCGACTGAAGTAATGAGGGATTGTCTAAAACAAAGAAGTAAAAGAATTCTAAATATAGGAATAGCAGCTATAAAAAGCAGCCACTCACTCCTAGGGCTAAGACAAAATATTCAAGGAAGAAAGCGGTAGAGCCTGACCAGTAAATGAAAAATAAATTAAAGATAATAATAAAGGAAGAGGGACTGCATGTCGAAATACCAGTCTTGTTATTTAAGATTGTCCCCATCCCTAACACTTGGGCAGAGTGAAGTCATGAGTCACTGGATTGCTGAGTTGTTGACCGACAGAACTTACTGAAACTGTATCTTCTAAGATGCCAAGTGTTGAAAATGGCTGTCTTGTGCACATCGTCTTTTTACCGCTGGCTGCTACCTAATGGGCCTTGGGCCTGGAATACTTCCTAATGGAGAGTCTTCCTAGCCTGTACCGGGTTTATTGCCTTGCATGGGATTACGTTTTCCTATTTTAGATACAATAGGTACTCCTTTGTTCTGTTTAAGCACATTTATCAGTGGCCCTCAGGCATGTCCCCAGATTTCTATATTTCACATCCCATTGGGGAGGTCAGGGTCTTTCTACCGTAGCAGAAAGTGAGGTGTATGCAGCTACACAACCCGTGTTGACTTAGAATGAATCCACTCTTCCTTTCCTCTTGCTGTAAATAAACACTGTACCACTTGAGCCTGGTGTAGCTATGGTCTGTTCTCCGTGGCCTCAAATCATGCATTGGTCTCTTCCCCGGGTAATGCTTACATGCCTTTTAACTTTGACGGCACAGTTTGGCCACTCAGTGAACAGTGTAACACCAGGCAAAGCTGTTGACAGAGGGTGTTTCAACAGAGGTGCTCTGCTACAAAACTGCCCCAGGGTGTTATCTGGAAAAGCTGCTAGGCGGGGTGGCAATGGAGGGAGGGGGGGCGGTGCTGTAGATGCCAAGTGCTAGAGAAGCCACCTGCACAATAGGACCAAATGGTGAAGTTGTGAGTACTGTATGATCCTGACACTGGGAAAATCGTCTGTACTGAAAACTTGACAAGCAAGCACAACAGAACCCAGTAGAAAGGCCCCTCCTCTTCAACACAGCATCTTCTGCTGACAAAGTGTGACATCATTCCAACTGTCAAAGGAAAAATGTTTCAAGGGCAAATCTCCGCTTTTGCAGAGTGGGCAATAAAGAGTGGATTTGGAGTTGACAGACAATAAATTGATCATTAGCACATAAATAGTTGTTCTTTTATATCTAGAGTGAAGGCAAAATCCTATTATGCTGGATACTCTTGCTGGTTATTTAATCAGCTTTTTAACTTTTAAATAATTTGATAGACTTTACCGTAGAAAAAGGGCACAGATATTTGCTGCTGCTTGGGGTTGTGTGTGGATCCTGTTTTAGACCTATCATTCCAAACTGCCATCTTCATGCACTGTCAGAACATGGCTACACATGTGCATTGTGGGTCATCCGCCAGAGCTTCAACTGTCATCTTCAATAGGTAGCTTATTGTTGTAATAACATGCATCTTTTTTTTCCCTTCCTTCCTCCCTTCCTTCTAAAAAGCAATCTTTGAATTCCTGATATGGTACACATGCATTTTTATATGCTTGCTGTAGATAAACAACATAGTTAGGGAAGGGGACAATTTTAAATAAAGTGGTCAGGGAAGGCTTTACTAAGTAGGTAACATTCAGAGATCTGGTATCTCTAGGGGAAAAGTGCTCCAGGTAGAGGGAACAGCAGGGGTGAAGAGAGACCTTGCTTATGTGTTTTCAAGGAACAGCAAAGAGGCCAAGCGGTTTGAAGCAGAGAGAGGGAGAAAGCAGTCAGCAATGAAGTCAAAGATATAACAGCCTGTTTGCATGAGGGTGGGAGGCGCGTGCCTCACTATGTACAAATAATCTCAATGCAGTAATGGCTAGAATGTAGGGTAATTTAATCTGACAGTAATTCAGCATCTTCTCTTAACTTAAATAAGGTGTTCTATTGAATTTTCATTGCCAATTTGTCCACAGTGATGCCAATTATAAACTCTTACTTTAGGTTTTCTTTTTTGTTTTTTGAGACAGAGTCTCGCTCTGTCACCCAGACTGGAGTGCAGTGGCGCAATCTCAGTTCACTGCAACCTCTGCCTCCCAGGTTCAAGCAATTCTCCTGCCTCAGCCTCCCAAGTAGCTGGGACTACAGGCATGTGCCACCACACCCAGCTAATTTTTTTTTTTTTTTTTTTTTTTTTTGTATTTTTAGTAGAGCCAGGGTTTCACCGTATTGGTCAGGCTGCTCTTGAACTCCTGACCTCGTGATCCGCCTACCTTGGCCTCCCAAAATGCTGAGATTACAGGTGTGACCACCGCACCCAGCCGACTTTTCATTTCTTGAAGAGACTGGAACAACAAATCTTCATAGATCTAAACTAACTTACATTTTAAAATATAAAATTGTGTGTCTTGCCAACAGATTTTTTTTTTTTTTTTTTTTTTTTTTTGAGACAGAGTCTCACTCTGTCACCTAGAAGTGCGGTGGTGCTATCTCGGCTCACTGCAACCTCCGCCTCCCAGGGTCAAGCGATTCTTCTACCTCAGCCTCCGAGAAGCTGGGATTACAGGCACCCACCACCATGCCCGGGTAATTTTTGTATTTTTAGTAATGGGGTTTTGCCATATTGGCCAGGCTGGTCTTGAACTCCTGGCCTCAAGTGATCTACCTCCTTGGCCTCCCAAAATGTTGGGATTACAGGCATAAGCCACCGCACCTGGCCACCAACAGATTTTTTAACCCAGAATTTGACAGTAAATAAGTGTTACATCTTTTAAAACAAACACCTTCAAAGAAATATATTAATGGAGAAATATTAAACATACCATTTTTATTAAAGTATATCAACACCTAGAAACAATAAAGGGTACATGATGAATATGTACAAAAATAAGTAACTCAAAGCTTTACTTGAAATAGAAAAGTCTAACTATAAGTTATTTTTTAAGTGTACATCAATGGAAACAAACCATAAATTTGCTGATTATAATGCCATTTTTATGTATTGCAAGAATATACAGCTTCAAAGTCTTCTGGTTTAAATTCCTAAATAACTACAGGGTAACTAAATATGTTCAGGATCCTTCAGGCACAAAACTCAACTATTTAGAGTCACTTGGAACAAATAAGTAATCATGCCACATTTCTGTTGTTTTTAAATTTATCATGGTTTTGCTTATAAATGTATTGACTCATTGGGTTAACTCTGTAAGGTTATAAGATGATATCTGATTTATACTTGCTATATTTATGACTATCTATATACATTTGAACAATCTGAGTTACAAATAATCATGCTGACAAATTCGGGTTTCCCCACTACCCATGAAATACTCAGAGTCTAAGCCGAAAAAAAAATCCATATTCATACATTTTAATCAAGGTTCAGTGGGGAAGAAGGGAAGAAAAAGTAAAACTGCAAACAAAATGTTAAATACTATACTCCATTTCCTTTGAAATATTTGTTTTTGAATTACTATATTGGTCTAAATGTTGCCTCCAAAATCTAAGAAAATATTGTTTGGGTTTTCCAAAATCTATATACTTCTTGAGTTTTGATCCAAATTTTATGTAATCAGAAACCAATTTTAAAGCACAAAATTAGAAAACCATTTAAAATTATTAACTT
>NW_016804262.1:2482003-2516550 GCF_001698545.2 Rhinopithecus bieti
TTTTGATCCAAATTTTATGTAATCAGAAACCAATTTTAAAGCACAAAATTAGAAAACCATTTAAAAATTATTAACTTCAATTAATCTCAGATAAATAGAATTGTATTGTATGCTCCACTGCCTTTGTTCTACTCATCTTTTTCAGTTTGTTGTTTAAAGCCTCTATATTTGTTTCCAATGATTAAACAGACATACTGTTTTCATTTTCCCTTTCCTTTAAAAAATGGCAGAATAATCTATTTAAAACAAAGAGGCAAAACTCCTTGAAATATTTTCCTCTCCTTTAAAACGGACCTATGGGGGGAGGGGGGAGGGATTGCATTGGGGAGTTATACATGATATAAATGATGAATTGATGGGTGCTGACGAGTTGATGGGTGCAGCACACCAACATGGCACAAATATAGATATGTAACAAACCTGCACGTTATGCACATGTACCCTAGAACTTAAAGTATAATAATAATAATAAAAAAAAAAAGGACCTATATTTGGTGTACATATCTTTAAGTTTACAATATGTGAGAAAGAGGATCGTAATGATAAAGATCCTTTTTAAAAATAACTCGGAATGACAGAATGATTTATCTCCATGGGAAGTGCAATAAACATATTGTATAGTATATATGACCTTATGTTTTACTTGGTGCCCCTAAAAGACTGAATTATATTCATTGATCTATTTTTAATACAGTGAACTACAATTTAAGATTTAAACAAACTTGAGGCTCAAAGCACTTCTGTAGAAGATACAAAAGATAAATGTTTGAATCTTACCCAGATCACTACAAGCAACAACTAAGTATATAAACCACAGACATAAATAATACACAATCCAGGCCAGGTGCAGTGGCTCACACCGTAATCCCAGCACTTTGGGAGACCAAAGCGGGTGGATCACTTGTGGTCATGAGTTCAAGACCAGCCTGACCAGCATGGTTAAACCCCATCTCTACCAAAAAAAATACAAAATTAGCTGGGCATGGTGGCACATGCCTGTAATCCCGGCTACTTGGGAGGCTAATGCAGGAGAATTGCTTGAAGCTGGGAGGCAGAGGTTGCAGTGAGCCAAGATCATGCCACTGCACTCCAGCAGTAAGAGCAAAACTCTGTCTCAAATAATAATAATAATATCATTAAGAGCAAAACTCCATCTCAAATAACAATAATAATACATGATCCATTATTAACAAATTCCATCAAGGCTTCATGTGACATTTAATGGCTGAAAACTAAACAGGACTCAGCAAAATAAAATGTATTTAAATACATGCTTTCTTGTGAAAGAAGGCTCATCCAGTGATACTGACCATAGAGAGAAACTATACATCACTCTCATATTTAAGAGGGTTCTGCCTGCCTTGGTTGGCTTCAAATAACTCACTGTAGGTTGATTATATTTAGACTGGTTCTCAGCAGAAGCAAAGAGTTCATAACATCACAAGTGATGGTATCTTGTCAGGGTGTAAGCAATCTCAAAACATAACTTGCATTTATCACTTCTACTTTTTGCTCATGACAGCACATGAAAGCCTGCCTTCTCAAATGCACAGATGTGCTCAATATGCACTTTCCATCTATGCTTGCTCTCTATAATGTATATTTAAGAAGAGCTCAAGACTTTTAAAAATAAAATCTACATGGCAATGATATCTTCTAAGTCATGAAAAACTATTTGGAAACTATCAGGCCAGGCATGGTGGCTGACGCTTGTAATCCTAGCACTTGGGAGGCTGAGGCGGGAGTTTGAGATCAGCCTGGGCAACATGGCAACACTCCTGTCTCTACAAAAAAAAAAAAAAAAAAAAAATTAGACAGAGGTGGTGGTGCACAGCTGTAGTCTCAGTCACTCAGAAGACTGAGGTGGGAGAATTGCTTGAGCCCCAGAGGTAGAGGCTGCAGTGCATTGTGTTCATGCCACTCCACCCTAGTCTGGGTGACAGAGCAAGACCCTGTCTCGAAAAAAAAAGAAAAGAAATTGTCCTAATCAATTAATTTTAAGTATACCTTATTCTGAAGAAAAAATCAAAATCTTTAAGCAAATTTACAATGTACAGAGCTCAGTCCTGCAAATACGGAGACATTAAAGAGAAAAGAACCTATTCAAAGGCCAAAGATAAAACTGTAAATGACTGTGGGTTTCCTAAAAGTATATTTAAAGTTTCTTACAAAACCATAACCCTTCTCCCCTAAAAAATATGTTCTCTGGTAGAATACTGAGGTAGAAAACAGGCCAATGAACAATGATCTTGCAGTATCAAACATTTTCTCAAACAATTATGACATAGGATCAAAAAACAGAATGCTAGGCACCCAAGATAAAAAGCACAAAATGTAAGAGAATAGATCACCTATTCAAAGAACCAAAGCTCACAAGAATATATGAGAGAACATCTATACATTAAAAAAAAAAAGAAGAAAGAAAGAAAGAAAATCAGATAATAGAATTGAAAAAACCAAAATGAGGCTGGATGCAGTGGCTCACGCCTGTAATCCCAGCATTTAGGAAGGCCAAGGTGGGTGGGTCACCTGAGGTCCGGAGTTCAAGACCGGCCTGGCCTACATGGTGAAACTCCGTCTCTACTAAAAATACAAAAATCAGCCAGGCATGGTGGCAGGCACCTATAATCCCAGCTACTTGGGAGACTGAGGCAGGAGAATCGCTTGAACGCAGGAGGCAGAGGTTGCAGTGAGCCGAGATTGTGCCATTGCACTCCAACCTAGGTGACAACAGCCAAATTATATCTCAAATAAAAAAAAAAGAAGAAGAAGGAAGAAGAAGAGGAAGAGGAAGAGGAAGAGGAAGAGGAAGAAGAAGAAGAAGGGGAGGAGGAGGAAGAGGAAGAAACGAAAAGTGTATATTTTTCATAAGAGAACACAGGAATTTTGTGAATATTGTAGCCACTATATAAATATTGTATAAACCTTCAGATATTGGTTATCTATTTTGGGAGATTTAAGGTATTCATTTTAATCTTGAAAAGATTNTTTTTCTTCTACAGAAAGCAATGATTACTAATACTTTGTTGTTTTCCCTTAGCAATTTAAAAAAGCATTTAATCACACATTATAATAACAAAGAGAAAGTAATGACATTTGAAATTTACTTATACAGTAGGTCAGGACATTCAAGTTGACCTCCATTTATGCATAAAAAAGGCAAGAGAAAAAAGGGAGTTTTGCTAGTCTACTAAAGACTAAAAGAAGGGAAAAGATGGCTATAGAAGCTAGTTCAGAAACTACAGTTGTCCATTGTCTGCTATAATGCAACTCAAGAACTGTTCTCCTGTATTCTGTCACACTTATTGCTTTCTTTGCCCTCTTGATATGTACGAAGCTGCTCCATGAAGCCAGAATTTGGACATATGGAAGGTCTTGCATTTTCACCAAAGAAAAGCACTGGTAAATGAGGTTTGTTCAGAATTCATCAGGAAGCCTATTACAATTGCAGCAGCCCTGGAAACTCCTGCATTACAATGAACAAGAACCACTCCATCCTACAAAAAAAAAAAAAAATCTTCATTATTCATTTGAGAAAGGTTATTAAATCAATTGCACATTCTTATATTACTTGAAATAATAAATATTCAGTTTTGTCGATTTATTTGATTCAACTTATTTGATTACTGAAATAAAATTCATTACCCACAACAAATGGAAACTCAATCAATCAATCAGTTAACCTATACCTCCCTTACCTACTAACCCATGATTGAAATGCTTTAATGATGTTTGGAATTCTGAAACAGTATCTTTCATTAAACTAAAGTAATCCAGTAAAGAACACATTAAAACCTAACAACTTAGTAGCCAAATGTATCAGTAAACACAAAAACCTAATAACTTCAAATGTATCAGTAAAGTACACATGAAAACCTAACAACTTAGTAGCCAAATGTTTCGGTAAAGTATACATAAAACCTAACAACTTAGTAGACAAGTGTATATAAATAAGAAAAAAACCACAGGAAATATATGTGGAAACACAAAATAAAATCATAACTATAAACTAAACAGAAAGCCAGAAATATTCCAGAGTATACTTAGTGTTCTCATAAATAAGCTAGTGTCAGTGGCTTGCAAATCTGTTTAAATAATCAGCAAGGAAAAAATTTTCTACCCTTGGACATATTTTATTCTGGCAGGAAGTTACTTAAAAATATTTAAACTTTTGAGGTAGTAAAATGTGACACAAATAGTTTATAACAATGTGAAGTGGAAAAGGTAATCAGACACCAGCATGAGGTCAATAAATGAAAAAACGTTTCAGGTAACTTGCAAATGATACTTTCCAAGTGAAAAGAGACACAGCGCAAGACCAATGCTGACAGGGGCAATATTGTATTAATAATGAATGTGATAGATCTGATGGGACAGCATTGATACAGCTTGGCCCATCTGAAGCCTTTAAAAAGTTAATGATCGAAATGAAACGTGATGAACCGTGAGCATACCCTCCAGAATTAGACATTTTAGTTACTTCATTTCCTGATTCTTTATTTGGTACAACACAAAAAAAGATGAGAGCAGGAGGAAAAAACAATATGCTACCAAAAACCCTCTACCCAGAGCACATATTAACAATACTACTGTTATGACTCATCAGATTATTTTACTTCTGCAAGGCAGTTTTCTGGCTCATACATCTGTTGCAAAACTCCTTTCCTTGATCTGCTGTAACAAATTTGCAAGTGCATCTCTTTTCAAGAAAGCCAAATTTTTAATAACAAAATCAGTTAACATTTTGAAAATCCTCATATAAAAAAGGACAATATCAATTGCTTTCTTTTTTCACATCTTACATTACTATGGGATATACTGTTTTCTATAGATATTTATGACTCCTTTTCAAACTTCAACAGTTTCTATATAAGAAAAGCAAAACACAAATATTCACTATACACCTTGGGAACTTTTCTCATTTTGTAGCAATAGCCCACTTTTACAAAACCTAAGATGTTTAAAAATTATATTAAGGTAACTGATGAAAATTATTAATGAACTTCATTTAGCATAAAACAAATTAATTAGATACTCCAAAGAAACTTGCAATCATAAGCTTAATAAGCAAGAGATACCCTTCAATGTCACTTTTAATATTTCCTGCTTATATACTAGTCGGCTTTACTTTATGATCCATACATAGGCTTTTGAACATGAAACTAGTTTTATTTTCAGTCTTACACAATGTGCATCCAATTTTAGCTAATGTTTTAAAGTGATATTATTTTCTTCTTCTTTCTACTTTATATAATAGCTGTTTTTCTACAGCTTTTCAATTTACCTACTTTCTACCTTTTGATTATTCGTTAGGTATCATATTGTCCTTGAAAGTATTTCCAGAGAAATTATTGGCTTTATATCCCTTTTTCAGAGCTCAAAACAGTAACAAACAATTTATAAAGCATTTTTTTTTCTTTGCATTTGCTGTTGTCCTATGCCTAGAAGACCTTTGCTCTTCTTGGTACAGCTAATTCTGACTTCTGTTCTAAGACTGCCTCTTTCCAAGTGAAATGAGGGCAGGAGGAATGTCTTGGCCATCTTTGTATGCCTAGTAGTTAGTGCAATTCTTGGCATATAGTAGGTATTCCATAACTGTTTGCTAAGTGAATAAATTTGTTCTGCATTTCTGAAAGGAAAGTGTTCTTTCAAAAATTCAAAATCGGCCGGGCGCGGTGGCTCAAGCCTGTAATCCCAGCACTTTGGGAGGCCGAGACGGGCGGATCACGAGGTCAGGAGATCGAGACCATCCTGGCTAACACGGTGAAACCCCGTGTCTACTAAAAAAATACAAAAAACTAGCCGGGCGAGGTGGCGGGCGCCTGTAGTCCCAGCTACTCCTGGAGGCTGAGGCAGGAGAATGGCGTAAACCCGGGAGGCGGAGGCTTTGGCAGTGAGGCTGAGATCCGGCCAGCTGCGCTCCAGCCTGGGCGAGCAGAGCGAGACTCCGTACTCAAAAAAACAAAAACAAAAACAAAAAGAGAAAAAGAGAAAAACAAAAAAAAACAAAAGCAAAAATTCAAAATCACCATTTTGCTATGGGCAAGTAGTAACTTATGGGCAGACAGTAATTATGCTATGTTATTTCCATTTCACAGAGTTGTCTTTGTTCTTGTGCCGTTACAGTTTTCAACTAGATTGCAAGCTCCTGGAGGGCAGCAATGTGTATCCCTCACATCTTCTCAGAATAAGTAATTAATATTCCTTAACAGTAACTGAGCCAAGCCCAGGTGTTTTCCCTTATATTTAACTTCCATTAAAACTTTAGCATCTCCAGGCACGGTGGCTCACACCTGCAATCCCAGCACTTTGGGAAGCTGAGGCAGGTGGATCACAGGTTAGGAGTTCGAGACCAGCCTGGCCAACATGGTGAAACCCCTATCTCTACTAAAAATACAAAAATTAGCTGGGCATGGTGGTGGGTGCTTGTAATCCCAGCTATTTGGGAGGCTGATGCAGGAGAATCGGTTGAACTCAGGAGGCAGAGGTTGCAGTGAGCTGAGATCGTGCCACTGCACTCCACCCTGGTTGGTGAGTGAGACTCTGTCTCAAAAAAAAACAAAAACAAAAACAAAAACAAAAAAAACCTTGGGCATAAGCACTACTCATAATAGCAAAGACACGGAACATGGAATCAACTCAATGCCGATCAATGATAGTCTGTATAATGAAAATGTGATATATATATACCCCATGGAATACTATGCAGCCATAAAAGGAATGAGATCATGTCCTTTGCAGGGACATAGATGGAGTTGGAAGCCATTATGCTTAGCAAACTGACACAGGAACAGAAAACCAAACACCGCATGTCTCACTTATAGGTGGAAGCTGAACAATGTGAACACATAGACACATGGAAGGGAACAACACAAACTGGGGGCCTGTCAGGGTGGGGTGGGGTAGGAGGAGGGAGAGCATCAGGAAAAATAACTAATGCATTCTGGGCTTAATACCTAGGTGATGGGTTGATAGGTGCAGCAAATCCCCATGGCACACATTTACCAATGTAACAAATCTGCACATCCTGTACATATGCCCCAGAACTTAAAAAAAACCTTGGGTATAATGTGATAGTCTGCAAGTGCCTGACAGCCACCTATGATGAAATAAGAATTCTGCAGTGGAATGAAAATCAATTGTCACTAAAAATATACTCCTTAGTTCAGCGTTTGGGTGGGGTGGGGGAGTAGCCAAAATCTCTCAAAGAACTAAGCAATGTCTTGGTTTATATTGAGGCACAACCTTCTCATCCTGCAGAGATATGGTAGCAAACCGGACAACACTATGAGGAGCACAGGTCACAACATTCCACTCATGACTATCCACAGTAGTAGAGGTGAATGCAAATATGACAAATACAAAAAAAGTGATGGGTAGACTGCTTTGAAACAAACTGGAAGACATAAGGCAAGAGAATAGGGTCTGGCAGCAGGGAACCTAAGGCTGTTTCACGCAGACTTCCTAGAACTAAATTCAAAGGAAAACCCTAACTTTCCAGACCTAAGTAACAAAAGGACCAGAGGGCTACTGCCTTTGTAAACCCTCCACCTTTTCTGCATGCAGATGGGAAATTTGCTGTCCACAACCAATCATACTGACTGCAGGCCAAGTCGTCGTTTGCATAGAAGCGTAACTTTGTAACTTCACCCTAGCCTCTCATTGGTTGCTTTTTGCAACCAATCAGATGTTTGCACAGGAGCCTGACCTTTGTAACTTCACTTCAGCCTCTGGTTGGCTGCTTTCTCTAACCAATCAGACTGACCGCAGGATACCACTTCCTTTACATGAGGTGAGCATGAAGTGGCCATTGGGAAACTTCTAGCGGATATTTGGACCCAAGAAGTTTCTGTATCCTGTCCCTTGGGCCGCTGCTTGGGCCTGCTCCCAAACTGTGGAGTGCGCTTTCGCTTTTAATAAATCCCTGCTTTCACTCTTTTGTTGCTTCATTCTTTCTTGCTTTGATGGGCATTCTGTCCAATTCTTTGTTCAAAATGCCAAGAACCTGGACAACTTGCAGTCATGACCCTTTATTGGTAACAGAAGCATCTAAAAAAGTGAATTTAGGTACTTATTTAGACCCATAATGTTTCTCTAACGAACTTTTACTTATATTGAACAAAAAACTACAAACAGCTTACATGTCTCACAGTAGGAAATAAGATAAATTATAGAATCACCAACTACCAGAATACTGTGCAAAAATTTAAAATGATTTGAATCATTAAGTATAAAAAGCAGGCTATACAGAGGGGACCAGGGCCGGAGATGGGACCAGGAAGGAACTGAGGACCAAGAAGTGCAAATATCAGTATCCAGGACCAGAGTGGCTGTCCGAAGGTCCCGATCTCACGTGTGATGTCACCCTGTCAGCCCTCCCCTCCTGAGCAGGGATCCAAGAATGTGCCAAGAGTCCTGCTGGCCTCAGCCAGGTGGGCCTGTACATAGGGTCCATGTGCAATAGGGAGGGACATCTTCCATTTTTTGCTGCCCCCTCCCAGCCCACTGTCTGGGGCAGGGGGAGAAGGTATTTTCAAGATAAAGCACAGGTACCACAAATGAAAGTCATGAAGCTGCAAAAAAAAAAAAAGGCAGGCTATAAAAGAATATAAACTGTATGATACTATTTTTGTAAAAATAAATATACAGGTCTAGAAAAATATATCAAAATGCTAACAATGGTTATATCTAAGTGTGGCAGTATCTTAATTTTTTCCATTTTTTTCTACAAAGAACATGGACTACTTACATCATGTTTTTAAAATCGCATCTTATAAATAACAAACATGAAATATCAAATATACATTGTCATACTTTGTACCTTTTGCACGTAAAAACAGGGGACAAATAAATTTAGTTTCTAAAAGGACTCTGGGCTATAGAAGTTACCATTACGGTTCCTCTCAGGTGTATTTCTGTCCCTTTAAGCATAAAGGAAGGACAGAGAAACCAAACAGAGTTTTGCAAGTACAGAGGGAAATGAGGAAAGACTTGGGAAATGGAAACCATTCCATTTGGGGATGGTATGTAAAAAGATAAAAACAACAAACTAGGCCTAGAAAGGTAGTTTTGAAACATGTAATTCACTGAGTAATTAAATTTAACAATATTTGAATATAAAATAGACAAATGCATGAATAAATCTTTTCTAAAACAAATGAAAAAAATTCAAGAATTCTATTGCTACAACTAAATATATATTTCCAGGCATGATGGCTCATGCCTATAATCCCAGCACTTTGGGAGGCTGAGGCAGGTGGATCAATTAACATCAGGCACTTGAGACCATCCTGGCCAACATGGCAAAACCCCATCTCTACTAAAAACAGAAATTAACCAGGCATGGTGGCACGCACCTGTAATCCCAGCTACTAGGGAAGCTGAGGCAGGAGAATCACTTGAGCCCAGGAGGCGGAGTTGCAGCAAGCTGAGATTGTGTCAATGCACTGAGTTTTCAGGGCAGGCACATACTGGCTGAGGTTAGGATCCCAGTATAAAACATAAGGCTTGAGAGGGTAGAACATATTGCTGAAATCTAATTCATCTTATCAGAAACATTTTCTGCAACTCCTCAGATTCTCGTGGTGCCGCCATCTCACAGACCCTCTCAGCACACTCCACCTCAGCTACCACCTCCATGGCTGACTGCTCTCCCCTTAGGTCCATTCACTTTTGCCTGTCAAAGAAGGAGCTCTTCTTCAATGGTGTCCACAGCATAGACAGGCATACTCTGAGTCCTGGATTTTCTATTTCTCAACTTGGTTGAAAAGTTGTATTATAGGGTGTTAGATTTGGCTTTGAGATGGCCGCTGAAGGAGTGGAATATTATAACCCAGAATTGTGGGGCTGGTTATATCCCCACTGGCAAACTTTGACCAATGGGAAACAGAAGCTGACAGGAAGCCAGGCAGATAAATTCTCTCTCCTTCCTCCCTCCCAGAATGGGTTGAGGTGCAGTTTCTTTGTACTGCCTGTCCAGAGATATTTTGGGTGGTAGAGTAGCTACACCTCCTGAATAGCCAATAGTCAGCTCACTGTGCAATGAGCCCAGCAGGGTAAACGTATCACTTCGTATTCCTTCTCTTCCCACCTTGAATCACTTTCCTTTCTTGCCACTCTCACTGCCTAGAGATTGTACCTCTCAAATTAATCATCAGCTCTAAATCCTCATCTCAAGCTTTGTTTTTAGGAAACCCAAACTAAAATACTAAAAGTAAACGTATCACTTCGTATTCCTTCTCTTCCCACCTTGAATCACTTTCCTTTCTTGCCACTCTCACTGCCTAGAGATTGTACCTCTCAAATTAATCATCAGCTCTAAATCCTCATCTCAAGCTTTGTTTTTAGGAAACCCAAACTAAAATCCACTCTAATTTACTGGCCCAAATTAAGGCAAACTTTATTTTTAAATTCATTTAAAATTCCACACTTATTAGAATATTCAATCTCTTGCTTTTCTTTCTAGATAGTATTACCCCGTCTAATCTTTACTTGAAACATTTACATCTCTTCTAATGTTAATATGAATATGGATGATATCTACACTTTCCCATCTCTGGCATATTCTACATCTCCTTAGAGAAGGAGCTAATACAGAAACATCATTTTATTTTAAAACTATTAACTCACACACTGGAATGTTACAATCCAGAGCCTGTAAAGTTTTTCACAAGAAAACAGAATGGCCAATATTAGGCTTTGAATTAGAAAACCTCTTCCTTGGCCAGGTGCGGTGGCTCACGCCTGTAATCCTAGCACTTTGGAAGGCCCAGGCGGGCGGTCTGCCTGAGCTCAGGAATTCGAGACCAGCCTGGGCAATACAGTGAAACCCCGTCTCTATTAAAATACAAAAAATTAGCCAGGTGTGGTGGTGTGCACCTGTAGTCCCAGCTACTTGGCAGGCTGAGGCAGGAGAATCACTTGAACCCGGGAGGTGGAGGTTGCAGTGAGCCGGAGTTTGCAGTGTGCCGAGATCATGCCACTGTACTCCAGCTGGCGACAGAGCGAGACTCCGTCTCAAAAAAAAAAAAAAAAAAAACACAAAAAACAAACAAACAAAAACCCTCTTCCTTTGCTTCCATTCAAATATAGTCATGCATCATTTAACAGTGGTGATACATTCTGAGAAATGTGTTGTTAGGCAGTTTCTTCATGCTGTAAACATCATAGAGTGTATTCACACAAACTAGAATGGTATGGCCTATTGCTCCAAGGCTACAAACCTGTTCAGCATGTTACTGTACTAACTTGTAGGCAACTGTAACACAACGGTATGTATTTGTGTATCTAAACATACCTAAACATAGAAAAGGTATGGTAAAAATACATTATTATAATCTTATGGAACCACCATCATATATGCAGTCCAAACATCATTATGCAGTGCATGACTGTATCTGCTATTAAAGTTGATGAACAGTAGAATTGAATAGTTTTATATTTTCCAGGTAGTCTAGTAGGAAGGTAAGTAGAACAGTGCTAGGCACCTAAGGCATTCAATAAGTATTACCAAATGAAAGGAAAGAAGGGAGAGAGGGAGAGAAATTGGGAAGGAGAGAAGGTAGAAGGGAGAGAAGGTAGGCCAGAGTTCAATTAAACCTGATTGTAATCTTGTCATTGTTAGGTGTTCCAGAAGAGTTATTTCTCTCTGTAAATGCTTCTACTTTCCCACCTACGTATCTTACATAAAATCTGTGAGAATTATTTGCTGACTAAAAATGACGCCATTTCAAGGAATAATTATTGATAACAGCCAACCTAGAAACTTTGCCTGTCAGAATGTTGACTTGAATCCAGTAACAGTAACAAGATTGAAGTACTATATGGCATTGGCTATTGGTCTTCTAACTTCAGAAAACCAACAGACAGCTTATGATCAGCATTTTCATACAATCTAAGAAAAGCAATGCACATTTAGTCCTTAGAGTGCCTTAAAATTTTACTGCTAAAAATGCAATTTCACAATAACTATTTCATTCATTAAAATGAAATGCATGTTAATCATCATAAATACACTAACAAGTCTAGAGCAGTCTCTGTTTTACAGTCCCCCTGAATATCTTGCACACTGGTCAGAGGTCAGGTGCTATAAACCCTCAAAGGAAATCTAACTACATGTTTACAGACAAAAACTCAGTAAGTAGAGGATTTTATCTCTGAACATTTCTCAGTAAGGCATGGGAAAATGAGAAACTGAATTAATGTTAAAACTAAGTATCTCATTGAAAAAAGAGCAATTAACCAAATAATTGTAGGAAATAATGAAACATTGTTAGAAGGGAAATTTCATAATGGTTTTTTAGAGATTCATTATAAAAAGAATAAAGATTGGGTAATGGATCCATACTTTCAAATTTCTGCTTCTGAAGAACTATGGATCAAAACAAAACTCACCTTTCTTTTTGCTTCTTCAATAAATTCAAAACATTCTGGAAAATAAGACAGGATGTTGGTTTCAGGCAAATCCAATATAGAAATGCTTTTATATGTAAAGTCACTGAGGAAAGCATTTTCAACTCCATATGCAACATTAAGAATATGAGTCACCTTAAAGAGAAAGAAAAAAGATGATTTTTAAAAATCCCATGAATTAGGTTATCTAAAAAGAGACTGGGGTGTTGTGTTGATATCTATAACAAGAAAGGTAAAAAATTTAAATGCGACTCATTTGATTGACAATACTTCTTCAACCCACACCAGAGGTGCTCCTTCTACTATATGTTCTCTCTCTCTCCCCCCCACCCTTTTTTTTAACTTATTATTATCATCATGTAGAGACAGGGTCTCTTTCTGTCACCCAGGCTGGAGTGCAAAGATGCAATCATAGGTCACTGCAATCTTGAACTCCTGGGCTCAGGTGATCCTCCCTCCTCAGCCTCCCAAGTCGCTGGGACTACAGGAGTGTACCACCATGCCCAGCTAATTTTGTTTTTTTTCAGAGAGGGGTCTCGCTTTTTTTGCCCAGGCTGGTCTTGAACGCCTGGCCTCAAGTGACATTCCCACTTCCGCCTCCCACAGTGCTGGGATTACAGGCGTGAGCCACCACACCTGGCCTATATATTCTCATAGCCCTGGACTTGCCCTATTACAGCTCATACCACTTAGAGATTGTTTGTCTCTTTCATTGCACTAGAAACTACACGAAGGTAGGGACCATGTTTAACTTAGTGTTATAAGCAAATGAGCAGTGAGTTTAGCAGAAAATGCTTAAAATCTTTGTTGAATTAATCTGTGAATATCCATATAAAAAACTTAAATAGGAGAAGTATATCAGTAGTACACAACTTCCCTTTCAAGAATTATTTCCCTATTTTCCTTCATATTCTTTACTTAATAAAATGGTTCTTCAGGATGACTGCACATTAGAGTCACCTGATGAACTCTTAAAAACTATCAGTACCACAGGGTCTCATACCCAGAGATTCTGATGAACTAATCTGGCTGAAAAGTAAGGGGAGGTGTGGTTGTAAAAAATTTTCTTTCAGGTGGTACATTTGAGCAACCTCCTCCTCTTCCATCTATGTATTTGAGCTCCTTTTCCTAGAGTCCACCAAACATGTGGAAGAAAGCCATGTAGAAAGTCCATTAAGATAATCCAGAGTCTGAGAATCACTTGAACCCAGGAGGTGAAGGTTACAGTGAGCCACGGTCATGCAACTGTGCTCCAGCCTGAGCAACAGAGCGAGACTCCATCTCAAAAAAAAAAAAAGAAAAAAGAAAAAAAGAAAAAAAAACTAACAACTTTGTCCACATCTGTACTTCCCCTCTGCCTTCTGATTACAATGAATGATATGCTCATGCATCTTCAATAAGGCTCATTCCAGAATCTGTGCTTGGAGTCACAGTGCTTCCTACTTTCTTGGCATCTCCCTACAGTCATAATTCTTGCTTTTCTGTATCTTCAATTTCTTCTTCTACCATCAGCCTTAAAACATGCTGAAAGCTCTCCTATCCCCCTCCTCACCTATAGCTCCTCTCTCTCTTTTTTTTCCCCTTGCCATCACTTCCTCACTTCTCAATCTTTTGCAATACGGCTTTGGCCTCCAATTCAAATGAAACTGTTTCCACCAAATGCACTAACAACCTCTCTGTCACCAAGTCCCATGAACATAATTTAGGCCTAATCGTACTTAAACTTCTGCAGCATCTGACATTGCTGACTCTCTCCTCCCTAAAACACTATTCTCTTTGGCTTCCACAACACCACCTTTTTGTTTTACCTTCTTTTGGCCTCTTTTAGATCCTCCTTTCCCACTGCAGACTCTTCTTCCTTTGATCATTCCACATAGGGTGATATTCCTCAATTTATCAGTTCTATGATAAGATTCTGTTATAGGCCCTCTTCTCTCTTACTTTATACTTTTCCCCCAGGCAGCTTCATCTATTCTAATGATTTCAGTAACTATTTAAAAGCTGAAGATTCCTAAATCTATATTCACCTCTATTCTGAACTTCAAACCCTACATATCCACCCACCAAGATGATCCACATCACCCAAAATCTAACATGTTCAAAACTGAGCACACTGTTTTTCCTTCAAAGCCTGTTCCTTCTACGCTGTTTTCAATCTCATGGAACAATAACCTTACTTAGTTACCAAAGGAAGTGAGACATCAGCCTTGACTCCTCCTTCTCCCTTAGCCCCACTCCCTATCCTGCCTCATAAGTAATCAAATTGTAAGAATTCTACCCCCTAAAAAACCCCTCACATCTATGTAATTCTATCTCCACTACATCTTAATCTCAGCCACTGTCATCTTTTCCTTAGATTACTGCAATAGCTTTATAACCAGTTTCCCCATCTCTCACTTGAGCAACCCTCCAATGGATTTTCCACACTGCTTCTAATGAAAAATCTTTCTAAACTGCAAATTTGAGCCTGTTACATCTCTGGGTAACTTCTCAGTGGCTTTCCACAGTCTTTTGGATCAAGTCCAAACAACTAACTCTGGCTTACATGGCTTTTTGTGATCTGGCTCATGCTTACCTCTCTCTCTGGTCTGGTCTCTTAGTGCCCTTCTTTCTCACACTCTCTATTCCAGGGTCACTGAACTTTTCTGTCCCTGAAAGCATCAGCCTTTCTCTTGCTTCTTGGCCTTCACACATATCATTTATTCTGTATGAACACTTTTCTTCCTTTTTTTTTTTTTGAGATAGAGTCTTGCTTTGTCACCCAGTCTGGAATACAGTAGCAAAATCATAGCACACTGTAATCTCGAACTCCTGGGGTCAACCAATCCTCCTGCCTTGGTCTCCAAAAGCACTGAGATTACAGGCTGTCTACTCCTTTCCCAGCCTCTTCAGAGAAATACTTCAATATCACTTCCTCCAGGAAGTCTCCCCTGACTCACCTATCCCCCCAAAAACAAACCAAACCAAACATGGGTTAAGAGCATCATCTCCTATGCACTTCTATAGCACCCTGCACTTCCCCATCAAAGCACACAAATGCTGTTCTGTAGCTGCTTGTCTGTCTTCCCTGTCTGCCCCTTAGGTCATAGGCATCAAGTGAACAAGAATCTCTTACACTCCTTCAACTACAGTAATTCCATGACCTGAAACAGTGCTCAACAAAATGGTAGAGGGCTAAAAATTCTTTTGAGTAAATATGTAATAAATCACATCAGTTGTATGGAGTAGAGTGGCTGGAAATGGCATTACAGAAGAAGTGGTATGTGAGTTGGGACTTAAGGCATGGGCAGCTCTTAAACAAATAGAGATGAGGGAAAGCCTATCCCACACAGAGAAACTCCATAAACACAGGCAAGAAAGACATGCCTCCAAGGTCAGGTTCATAAGGGTACATGAAAGAGATCAAGAAGAATGTAAAACTGGAAAGATAGATCATAGATCAACATATTCGAATTCTGTGCCAATTATTTTTCAACTCTATTAAAATGATAGCCAAAATGTTACCAAGTAAACTCCATAATGTACCAAAGATGCACCAATACAGTTTTTCCTAAATAAAACAACTAAAATATTCTGTGTATATGGTGCCAGATTTAAAGCATTTTTTTACCTTGTTCTTTTTCAGTGTATCCAAATCATGAGCAGCGTCTTGTGACCCTAGAAAAAATAAATGATACCATCTTGAACATAAATATAATCATCTTGACCTTTTATATAAATTTGTACAGCAATTCCATTATTAAAAAAAAAGACAAACAACTTGGAAGGACCTTAGTCCAACTTTCTGAAGGGCAATTTGATAAGAGTCATCCTATATAAACTCTTGGACTCTGAAATCCTACTTCTAAAAATTTGTCCTAAAAGTTACAGATGTTGCAAAGATTAGCTATAAGAATGTTCACCATAGTATTGTTTGTAATATAAATAAAACAAAAACAAAAGAACACCAAAAGCCCAATAGCTGTTGCATTAAATAAAAAATGGTACAATTGTGTCGTGAAATACATACAGCCATTACCACCATTAGAAATAAGAAACGTAAGCCTGAACAACATTGTGAGACCCTCTCTATAGAAAAAAGATTTTTTTTTAATTAGCCAGGCATGGTAGTGTGTGCCTGTATTCCCAGGTATTCAGAAGGCTAAGGCAGGAGGCTCCCTTGAACCTAGGAATTTGGGGTTATAGTAAGCTATGGTTATGCCACTGCACTCCAGCCTGGGTGACACAGCAAGAAGAAGAAACAAAAGGAAAAGGAAAAGAGAAGAAGGAGAAAGGGAGGGAGGGAGGAATGGAGGGAAGGAGAAAGGAAGGAGGAAAAGGAAGGGAAGGAAAAGAAAGAAAGAGAGGGAGAGAGAGAAAGAAGAAATGTGGTAAAATATTTATAGCACGGAAACATGTTCTTGGCCAGAAGTGGTGGCTCCTGCCTATAATCCCAGCACTTTGGGAGGTTCGGACAGATGGATCACTTGAGGTCAGGAATTCAAAACCAGACTGGCCAACATGACAAAACCCCATCTCTACTAAAAATACAAAAATTAGCTGGGTGTGGTTGGTGCACACCTGTAATCCCAGCTACTCAGGAGGCTGAGGCATGAGAATTGCTTGAACCTGGGAGGCGGAGGTCGCAGTGAGCCAAGATCGTGCCATTGCACTCCAGCCTGGATGACAGAGCAAGACTCCATCTCAGGAAAAAAAAAAAAAGGACAGACAGAAAATGTTATCAATATATCTGGTGATAAAAGCAGGTTACAAAATACCATCATCCATTTTTATAACAACAAAAAATATGTATGTGCTTAAAAAATGGACAGGAAGTATATGTAGAACAAAATGTTAATAGTAGGGTTGCAGGTGATTTTTTTTCTTCTTTATGCTCATTCTGACTTTTTACAATAAACATCTCTTTATTTTGTAACTTAAAAAAGGATATTACAAAAACCATACACCCACAAGACGACTTCGTGCCAGCTGGTTTGGGAACACCCAGTAGCTTAGAGCAAATGCTGTTGGCCTGCAGGATCCCACCCACACTCCATGTACCACTAGGGCTGTGCCCTTCTACAATCTTTCTGTCACAGCCAGCTTCCCAGATCTCCCACACTAGGAAACTGGCTCTAGTTAATAAGCAAGTTCATATGGAGAATAACTAGTTCAAATAAAGTGAATTTCACAGTTTAAAGACGTCAAGCATTTTACTTTCCTGAATTAGGTTCTATTTCATAAACTTTTTTTTTTAAGTTACCTATCTGGGAATTCAGCCAACTTTTTAAATGTGATTTTAGGTAGCAGAAAGGCCAGCAAGTATGCTGTTTGGCCAATATCCTCTTGATAATACCAAGCTTACAGGTTCCTTACTGAACTCACATTCAGCTTTATTCTACTCAAAAGTTAGCCTATCAAAATATTAACATTTGTTAAAGCTGAATGGTGTATACATAATGGTCTATTAGTTTCTGTAATTTTCTACAAATTTGAAATACTTCATTTTTTTTAAAATTCTGTTTTGTAATGTAGAAAGCCCTAACCAACTCCAGGGGAAAAAATAGGTTCAAATAATTGAAACTTGGCAGTTTAGTCAGGCGCAGTGGCTCATGCCTATAATCCCAGAACTCTGGGAGGCCAATGCAGGCAGACTGCTTAAGCCCAGGAGTTCAAGACCAGCTTGGGCAACATGGTAAAACCACATCTCTACAAAAAGTACAAAAAATTACCCAGGGATGGTGGTGTGCACCTGTAGTCCCAGCTATTCAGAGGCTGAGGTGGGAGGATCACTGGAGCCTGGAAGGTGGAGGTTGCAGTGAGCCAAGATCATTTCACTGCACTCCACTCTGGATTTATTTTCAGACCCTATCTCAAAATAAATAAATAAATAAATAATAAATATCTATCTGTCTATAATATATAATTTTCAAAGCCTAGGACAAAAATGCTATCTAAAATCTTTCATCCATTCTTTAAATGGTTCGAGGGCCTATGTAAGTATTTTCTTTTTTTTTTTTTTTTTTTTGGAGACGGAGTCTCGCTTGTCGCCCAGGCTGGACTGGGCAGTGGCCCCGGATCTCCAGCTCACTGGCAAGCTCGCGCCTCCGGGGTTTTAGCGGCCATTCCTCCTGGCCTCACCTCCCGAGTAGCTGGGACTACAGGCCGCCCGCCAGCCTCGCCGGCTAGTTTTTTTTGTGTATTCCCTTTTAAGTACGAGACGGGGGTTTCCCGGCATGTTAGCCGAGGATGGTCTCGATGCTCTGACCTCAGTGATCCGCGCGTCTCGGGCCTCACCAAGGCTGGGATTATGTATATTTTTTAAATGCAGTCATTTTTTAGGAGTTTATAAACTAAAAAAGATTACATTTTACAACTCTTTGTTTTCTTTATTTACTACCAAAACCAAAAGTTGTTTGGCATGCAATGCTCGGAAGAAGCTGTGTCGCTTCGAGGAGGTGAAGGAAGCTCTTAGAACCAACCTGCAAACAACCCCAGTCTCCCAGACATAAACTAAGTCTGGTCAGAAACAACTCTTTCAACATTCATGTAGAAGAAGTGTAGGTGGAACCACCCACGGGTCCTTCAGGAATGAGGCACTTGTAATTAGGCAGAAAAAGGTGCGCTTTCAGAAGAGGGGAAGTTGTTCCTGATGAAAGTATTCCATTTCCTGGTCCAGAGAGAAGACCTTCTTAGGGCTAGTTTCAGAAGTTCCTCCCAGGACTCTCCCACTATCCTGGGGAGGTTCCCAACCCCAATCTCAGAACACTACCTTGATCAGTTCACTTTGGGTAAGTCCACAAATAATAATAATAGTAATAAGCAAAGTTCATGAAGACCCTAAATTGGTGAATGATATATGAAAATTCTACCATAATTATTCCAAGCCATGATTACTACAGTGGAAGCCAAAATAACTGAAAAACGTGAAAACTGAAAAACGTGCCAGGGCATATTTTCTTTCCTAGATATGGTGAGCAAGGCCTAGGTGAACTTTTCAGATTACCTAAATAACTCAATTTTTTACTGTAAATGTCACAAGAATATGGTATAATTTTCACGGGGCTGCAAAACTAGAGACATTTATTTGGTGAATTTAAAGATAGCCTATGTAACAATTCATATAATATTTAATAACATATGTATACTGCAATTGATTTGTATCAAAAACCTTTTACAACAACCACCACCTCAGGAGGATCCTATGACATAAGCAGATACTGTTACTTCATCTTTACAGATGGCTTTTTGGAGGACTAGAAGGGATAAATGGCTTGCACCAGCTAACCTAGTAAATTAGAGGCAGAGCAGGACTGAAAACTTGGTCTATGTGAGGCAGCCTCATATAACAATGGACAGCAGGAGTCCATCAGACTTGGGCTTGATGCCTAGCTCTGTTATTTACTAGGTGTGTTACCTTGTGTAAATGACTTCACCAACTTTAAATCCTGGTTTCTATTTGTAAAACAAAGCTGATAATCCCTACTTCACAGGATTCTGCAAAGAAATGAGACACTAGGTGAACTATACCTGGGCTATTTGTCAGTCTTCTCTGTATTCAAGAATGCCTTCGCAGCATAGTGACAAGTCATTTAGTCTTTCCGAGTCTTAATTTCTCTATTCGTAAACAGAAATAATTCAGACGTACTTGAAAACATTCTTGACTATTTTTTTAAGAACACCATACCATATTCTTGCCAAATTAACAAGTTTGTACTTTTATAACCTTGCTTCATTTGCTATTTGTGAACTATGCTTGTATAGGGACTCAGTATTTCCATAATGCAAAATAAATCATAAAATCTTCAGACTCATAGCTATAAAATAAAAGATCTCCTTCTCTTAAACACTCCAAAAACAGACACCATGAACAGACGTGGCCACAGGAGGCATGTATTCCGCACGGTTTGTAAGAGCTGTGCAGGCCAGCAAGCACAGGACTATTTCAAGTATTAACTTTTCTATAACTTTAACCATTGTCACTTGTAGTTCTGCCTGATACATTCTTTTTTTTTTTTTTTAAGCTGTATCTTTTATAATCCAAGAAAACACAACATCAATGTGTTATTCTCCAGAGAAGTTAGAGAAACAGGAAGAAAGCTTTGCTAAAATTCAAATATGCGGTGCCAAGTGCTACTAGAATAGCATCTATGCTTCTTATGGGTACACTGTGAGGCAGAAACGGCTGTAGCTGGCTAATGGAAGTTCCGTATCCAAAAAAGGAAACAGTTCAGCTTTTCGGCAGGATAGCTGATAATACAGACTATTACGCATAAAGGGGGAAAATGAGAACATAATCTGGCCAAAAGTACTCAATGATTTAGTGGCAAGTCGATATACTCACCTAGGAGCAACCATGGCTTAATAACGCCAACCTGCAGGTCCGAGCTAAGGTCCTGCACATAACCACAACTACCCCCACTGCTCGGCTCTACTTCTTCCACAACATGAATTCTGGCATCTTTCCATGTTTCTATAATTTTCTTTCCAGTTAGCGTTGTCACCCTGGTGCATTGCTTCCTGAGATTATCCCGGGAGAATGCTTTAATTTCCTGGTTAAGGGAGTGCATTACATGAGCAGAGGCTGGGAACAAATACAAACAAATCCAGCAGGCACAGAGAAGGGCTGAACTGCCAGTCCCTTACGGCCCAGGTAACAAAGACAGCCTCAGAGGTGCTCGCCCATCTAGGTAACAGCAGCAGCCACAGGCCGAGAGACCGAGTCGTCCAGCTCCGTTTCTCCCAGCGATGCAATGTAAGGCGAAATTTGATTGGTCATTGAGACACAAGTGCCAATTGGATGCTGTTTCTTCTTCCTGTCAGCCAGAAATCTGCATTTTCCCGAAAAGCTCAAGGGATCCACTGGGGGAGACTTCTTATTGTTGCTGTTTATATTTAGCTTTATAATACACGCAGAATGGTAAAATATAAGACTTCGTTGGAGAAAGGGATGACATGTCCTCGTTCTTTAAAGGCAGTGATTTTCTGATATATTCTGTTGGTGTCACTTACGGCAGTGACTATAGACGATCCGTGCTGACCTATGTATCGCTATCGCTTGAATGAGACAAGCGGAGTCACCTTGCAAATCACCCTATGTCCCAAAGCCTTTCCTGCCCGTCTGCTTTTAGGCTAGTCCAGGAGGGCTAGAGCGGACGTTGTTTCTCGCTTCCTGTATCCTTCACACATTCTCCTTTTGCTGTTAATGCAAGAGGAACGTTTACTAGATAAAGTTGTTTTGCATATTTGTGAGGAAACAATTTAAATAAACTGGGAAAAAAGATATCTTTTTAAAATTTATGCTCATATATGTAGACAGACAAGAGCTTAAAATTTATGTATTTTCTGACTTTCAGCCTACATTTTCATTTCATACAGTAAATATACATCCTAAAGAAGAATTACAGCAAGTCCCTCCATATGAAGAATTAAGAAAATCAATTGTGTAAGCATCCACATTTATAAAACAAATATATTATAGAACGATGATTCTGATTACCAAAAAAAAGTTTTGCAAAAGAAATCACAAGATTCCTTTAAAAAGAAATTTTTCAAACCCCTATTAAAGTAAATGTAATTTTAAATGAATTTCAACGCAATGTATAAACACATATATAAAATGAAGAAGTTGCACTTATGAAAACCTTTCTTCCAATACCACATATTAAAAATTTGTGGCCGGGCGCGGTGGCTCAAGCCTGTAATCCCAGCACTTTGGGAGGCCGAGACGGGCGGATCACGAGGTCAGGAGATCGAGACCATCCTGGCTAACATGGTGAAACCCCGTCTCTACTAAAAAATACAAAAAACTAGCCGGGCGAGGTGGTGGGCGCCTGTAGTCCCAGCTACTGGGGAGGCTGAGGCAGGAGAATGGCGTAAACCTGGGAGGCGGAGCTTGCAGTGAGCTGAGATCCGGCCACTGCACTCCAGCCTGGGTGACAGAGCGAGACTCCGTCTCAAAAAAAAAAAAAAAAAAAAAAAAAAAAGAAGAATTTGTGTTGTTATTGAAACTTTCTGACGTAAAATTCAACAGTTATGGATTGACTATTTCTGTCCCTTCAAAATGCATATGTTAAAGCTTTAAACCTCAAGGTGATGGTATTTAAATGGGACTTTTAGGATGTAATTTAGAATTAGAATAAGACCCTAGGGTAGAGTCCTCATGATGGGTTTAGTGGCTTCAGGAGAACTTAAAGAGATCTTCCAGCTCCCCTGTATGGACCAAGGAAAGACAGTATGAGGACATAAGAAGAAGCTGGCTGTCTACAAGCCAAGAAGAGAGCTCTCACCAGGAACTGAATAAGCCAGCACCTTGATCTTGGACTTCTCAGCCTCCAGAACTGTAAGAAAATTTATTTTGGTTGTTTAAGCAACATCGTTTATGGCATTTTGTTAGAGCAGCCTCAGCAGACTGAGATATAAACCAAATTTCTCCCTCTCGGAAAGAGAACAGGCCTGGTACAGTGGCTCATGTCTGTAATCCCAGCACTTTGGGAGGCCAAAAAGAGTGGATTGCTTGAGCCCAAGAGTTCGAGACCAGCCTGGGCAACATGATGAAACCTCAACTCCACTAAAAAAATACAAAAAAAATTAGCCATGTTTGGTGGCACGTGCCTGTAGTCTCAGCTACCTGGGAGGCTGAGCTGGGAGGAGCACCTGAGCTAAGGAGTTTGAGGCTGCAGTGAGCCATGATCATGCCACTGTACTCCAGCCTGGGCAACAGAGTAAGACCCTGTCTCAAAAAAAGAAAAAGAAAAAAAAAAATGTATATATATATATATATGCTCAGGCTATCTGCAGGACATCCTAAAATGAAAAACTGAAGAAACTATTTGCATTTTAAAACAACAATCACAGACTCATCAAAAAACAACTCTAACCATAAATCAATCCATATATTTATCATAATAATGATCAAAAAAAAGTACTATTAAGCATTTACTGCATGCTAGGCACTGTGCTTATAAAAAATTTTAGATTCTTAGTATTATCACTTAGCTGTTTAACAATGCTTTACACGCATTATCATATTTGACCTCACCCCTAACCTATTATGTACATACTATTATAATCATCTTCATTTTACAACTGGGAAAAACTCAGGTACAGAGAAAGCATGTCACATAGTCTACATTTCACAGCTCATAAGTTTAGAATCTCAAATAAAACCTATGTTTGTTTCCATCCAGTGCCTTAATTCTTATTTACTGTAGAATACTGCCCTGCTTCCAAAATAATTACAATTAATGAATATTTATTGAGCATCAACTATGTGCCTGGCACTGTGACAGTCATTGGAAATATAGCAGTGAATAAAAACAAAGTCCCTTATTTCATGGATCTTACATCCAAGTGGAGGGAGCAAGAAACAAATATAGATATAACGATGTTGGGTCACAATTTAAATGCTAAAAAAAAATCAAGGAAAATAAGGGAACGGAGTGAGAGGGCAGTGTGTTATTTGCTTTAGGGTGGTAAGAGAAAGCACTTCTGATTCAGTGAAAATTGAACAGAGACTTGAATAAAGTGCAGAAGCCAGCCCTGTAGATATATGGGGGAATAGCTTCATAACCAAGTGTCTAAATCTTCTGACAGATTTGGAATGTCTATGCCAAGTGCTGAAACAGGCGTGCACTAGTAGGAGATGGAGAGGTTCAAGAAACACCTGGGTAGCTAACTTGGCTTTAAGGGAGTGAATTAAGGGAAAGAATTGGAGGAGATGTGGACAGAGAGAAATGATAAGAACTTTGGCTTGTATTCTGAGTGATGGGAAGCCACAGGAAGGAACTAGGGAAAGGAATCATATGATGGATCCTGTGTTGTGCTACCCAGATCCTTCTTCAATGAATACCTATTGTCTCCACTACCAGGTGTACTATTGGCTGACTGGTAACAATCCCTTCAGGGACTGCTGCAGCTGCAGAGGGCTGCTTTGCTGAGGTTGTGTCCCTTATGGAATAGACCACATCCGTGGCTGATTGATGAGGGGGCATAAAGATCTGTGTGTTAGCCCAATTTGGAACAATTCTGAGGAGCCATTCTAGCTCCGAAAAGCTAACATGTGGTTGGCTAACCCTGTCATTGGATCTGTATAGCCACTTAACTTCTGTGTCTGCCCAATTCTGCTTTCTTCTTCCCTTCTACAAGTGTTGATCCCAAGGGCACTCTTTGAAAAGTCTTACATGCTAAACTCTACCTGAGTCAGCTTCCAGGAAACTTAATCTATGACAAGTGACATGACATTGCTTATGCCATAGAAGGGTCTTCCTGGCTACTATAAGGAAAGGGAGCTCCCTTTCCTGCTTGTTGTTAGGAGACTACTACAGAGGTCCAGATGGAAGATGACAGTTGCTTGGGCTAGAATGGCAACAGAAGGAAGGTAAGAAGTAGTCAGATTCTAGGGACACATGAGAATCATGCCAAGAGAATCTGTTAGTAGATTGATGTGGAGTGATTAGGATAATTCCAAAGTTCTTAGCCTAAGCAACTGAAGAATAGATTTGCCAGTTACCAAGAAAGAGGTGATGTGAATATGAGAAGTTTGTGACTTGTTGAGTTTAATACTCCTATTAGTCAACCAAATGGAGATGTCAATTAGTCAGCCAAATGGAGACATCAAGTGGGCAGCTATACATATGAATCTGGACTTCATAAGAGAGGTATCTGCTGGAAATGCAACTTCTGGAGTAATCAGCTTAAAGATGCTATATAAAGCCATGGAGCTGAATGAGATGGCCTGGTAGTGAGGGTTGATAGAGAAGCCTCATGTATACCAAAGTGACTAATAAGGAGAGGTTAGGGAGTTGAATGAAAATGAATGAGAAAGAGAGAGAGTTCTGAGAGTACAAGTAAAGAAAATGTATTAAAGTACAGAGTGTGATCAGCTGTTTCATATGCTGTTGATAGTGTTGGGTAAGATGAAAACTGTGCACTATAATGGATTTAAAGACGCCTTCAACAAGAACAGATCTATGTTCCAGGAATATAAAAACAGTATCTGATTCAATCCCTATGATAACCTAATAAAATAGGTATCCATTCTCTTTTTATAAAGAAGGACATTTAACTTGGAACCTAAGGACACAGCCTTTGGTCACACAGTTCAGATCTGTTAGGTAACAGATCTGAGTAACAAGGTTGAACACAGTTCTATCTTACTCATGAGCCCATATTCTATACACCACATCATTCTGCAGAGGATGGGTAGAGTTGTTGGCTATATATGGATAGCTGCAGTCCCTGCTGGTAATACTAGAATATTAACATTGCAGTAACATTGGTTGTTAATATCCTGACACCTAGATGCTACCCAACTCATATCAACATTTTGCAGAAGAACCAAGGTGCAGAAAAGTAAACTGATTTGCCCAAGTTCACATCCCTTATAATCCTAGGTCCCTTGACTCAATATACAATGCTTGTTCCACTGCACTGTATGGCTTTCCAAAAAGTCCCTTAAGGGCAAAAATCCTTTACACAAAGCTAGCTTAGAGTGCTGGCAGGAGAGAAATAAGAGGCAAAATGTTATTAGACCCAGGCTAGAGGGAGAGGGCAGCATTCCACCCCTGGAGAAGGCATTGCCTATGCTGACACGTGAATAGTAAGAGATTGTCCTGCAAGAAAGGGCACATCCTTACAAGGGCTAAAGGGCCTTGGATCTGAGGAAAAGGGAAAAGTGTGAAGTGAATACATCCTAGAATATGTTCCTGTGTTCTCCATATAATTCTTCTCTCCTAACAGATTTAGAGTGTCTATGTGAAGTGCTATGCTAGGCATTTTCTGAGCATTACCTCTAATCCTCACAAAATCCCACTTTTAGATAAAATGGCTAAATCGCAATGAAGTAGTAAGCAGTGGGTCTTGTATACTTAGTCTCAGGTCTGTTGAATTCTTTAATTTAAAAAAATTTTTTTGAGACTGAGTCTTGCTCTGTCGCCCAGGCTGTAGTACAGTGGCTTGATCTCAGCTCACTGCAACCTCCACCTCTTGACTTCAAGCGATTCTCCTGTCTCTGTCTCCTGAGTAGCTGGAATTACAGGCAAGTGACACCATACCTGGCTAATTTTTTCTTTTTTCTTTTTTTTTTTTTGTAGAGACAGGATTTCTCCATGTTAGCCAGGCTGGTCTCGAACTCCCGACCTCAGGTGATCCACCCGCCTTGGCCTCCCAAAGTGCTGGGATTACAGGCATGAGACACCACACTTGGCCACTGGTCTGTTGAATTCTAAGATCCACTTTTATCCCACTACATTACATGCTCTGACATGTTACATAATAAAATCTGTCATGGGAATATGTAATCCTCATTAATTCGGATGTGACTTATATGGGTAAAAATCATTTATAAATAATCAAAAATCCTCCCCTTTGCATTACAATTTCTAGCCTGAGTTAGTAATCTCAATTCTGCACTTCACTAAGAACATGCAGACACAGCCTGAAATGAATATACAGAAAAACAAAATTCAGCCAAGCACGTTGGCTCACCCCTGTAATCCCAGCACTTTGGGAGGCCGAGTCAGGCAGATCACTTGAGCTCAGGAGTTGCAGACCAGCCTGGACAACATGGTGAAACCCAGTCTCTACAAAAAATATAAAAGAAGTAGTTGGGCATGATGGCACGCACCTATAGTACTAGCTATTTAGGGGGCTAAGGTAGGAGGATTGCTGGAGCCCAGGAGGTCGAGACTGCAGTGAGCCAAAATCACACCACTGTACTACAGCCTGGGTGACAAAGAGAGAGACCCTGTCTCAAAACAAAACAAAACAAAACCCACAAAATTCCTCTCATGATTATGGCACCTGCTTCCTGTGTGATCCTTTAGAAGACTTTTTAAAAATTTCAATTAAAACAAGTTTGAATGTGGCCGGGCGCGGTGGCTCAAGCCTGTAATCCCAGCACTTTGGGAGGCCGAGACGGGCGGATCACGAGGTCAGGAGATCGAGACCATCCTGGCTAACACGGTGAAACCCCGTCTCTACTAAAAATACAAAAAAACTAGCCGGGCGAGGTGGCGGGCGCCTGTAGTCCCAGCTACTCGCGAGGCTGAGGCAGGAGAATGGTGTAAACCCGGGAGGCGGAGCTTGCAGTGAGCTGAGATCTGGCCACTGCACTCCAGGCCAGGCGAAAAAAGGAAACCCCCCCCCAAAAAAAAAAAAAAAAGAAAGAAAAGAAAAGAAAAGAAAAAACAAGTTTGAATGTAAATTTTCTTCATGAATATAATTCCTTATGTATAAATTTGTTATTAGAGTATTTTGATTACACAACATTTTTTGGTTATATATGTGTGGTTTTGTATATGTATATGTGTGTGTGTGTATATATAGAGTGAGAGAGAGAGAGAGAGAGAGAGAGAGAGAGAGAGAGATGGAGTCTGGCGCACAGGCTGGAGTATAGTGGCGCAGTCTTGGCCCACTGCAACCTCCACCTCCCAGGTTCAAGTGATTCTCCCACCTCAGCCTCCCAAGTAGCTGGGACTACAGGCAAGCGCCACCATGCCCGGCTAATTTTTTGTATTTTTAGTAGAGATGGGGTTTCACCATGTTGGTCAGGCTGGTCTCCAACTCCTGGCCTCAGGTGACCCACCCGCCTCAGCCTCCCAAAGTGCTGGTATTACAGGCGTGAGCCACCAAGTCCAGCCTTAGTTATTTATATTATATTGATAATATAAGAAGTCAATCAAGAAGCAGCTTCTCCACTCCTTCTGGAAACTCCACCTGGTTCAGCCCGCCTGCCTCCACTCCTGCCTCCACCATGTCCATCAGGGTGACCCAGAAGTCCTACAAGGTGTCCACCTCTGGTCCCCTGGCCTTCAGCAGCCATTCCTACACGAGTGGGCCTGGTGCCTGCATCAGCTCCTCAAGCTTCTCCTGAGTGAGCAGCAGCAGCTTCAGGGGTGGCCTGGGCAGAGGCTATGGTGGGGCCAGTGGCATGGGAGGCATCACCACTGTCACTGTCAACCAGAGCCTGCTAAGCCCCCTTAACCTGGAGGTGGACCCCAGCATCCAGGCAGTGCACACCCAGAAGAAGGAACAGATCAAGACCCTCAACAAGTTTGCCTCCTTCATAGATAAGGTACGGTTCCTGGAGTAGCAGAGCAAGATGCCGGAGACCAAGTGGAGCCTCCTGCAGCAGCAGAAGACAGCTCAGAGCAACATGGATAACATGTTCCAGAGCTACATCAACAACCTTAGGCAGCAGCTGCTGGAGACTGTGTCTAAAACTGATATGCTGAGCGGAACTTGGCAACATGCCGGGGGCGGTGGAAGTTCAAAAGGCCAAATTATAGGATGAGGTCAATAAGTGTTAAAGATGAAATGATTTTGTTCCTCATCAAGGAAGGATGGGATGAAGCTTACATGGGAAACAAGTAGGAGCGGAGTCTCGCCTGGAAGGCTGACACAATCAACTGCCTCGCAGTAAACTGGTACATGAAGAGGATATCCAGAGCTCAGTTCCCAGATCTCAGGACCGTCTGTGGGTGCTGTCCGATGGGGACAACAGCAGCTTGCCCCTGGACATGGACAGCATCATCGGCTGAGGTCAAGGCGGCAGTACGCGAGATCACCAGACTGCCAAGCCGGGTTACCAGATCAAGTGTAGAGGAAGGGCTGGCAGATGCTGGATGGACCTGAGGCGATACGAAAAGGGCGAGATCCTCCGAGATGAACCGGGAACAGTCAGCAGCTCCAGGCTGAGGGACTGGGAGGGTCTGAAAAGCAGAGGCTTCCCCTGCGAGGCCCGCCATTGCAGATGCCGAAGGCAGGTGCGGGAGGTTGGCCATTTTAAGGATGGCCAACGCCAAGGCTGTCCCCAGCTGTAGGCCGGCCACTGCAGTGCGGGTCAAGCAGACACTGGTGCAGCAGCTGGTGAGTACCAGGAGCTGGATGAACGTCAAGCTGGCCCTGCGGGACATCGGAGTCGCCACCTTTACAGGAAGTTGCTGGAGGGCGAGGAGAGCCGGGCCCCGAGTCTGGATGGCGGAACATGGAGCATCCATACCAAAAGGACCCACCAGCAGGCTAATGCAGGGGTTGGTTCTGAGCCGGGCCTTATGGGGTCTCACAAAGTCCCGACCTCAGCCTATGGACTGGGCTCCAGCTTTGGCTCCGGCACAGGGCCTCCGAGCTCCCTTCAGTTGCACCAAGCTTCACCCAGGGCCCGTGGTTTGTGAAGAAGATGGAGACCTGTGATGGGAAGCTGGGTGTCAAGTCCTCTGGAGGTTCCTGGTTCCAAAACGTGAACCAGGCCCACGGCAGCCCCCCTCCCAGCCTGCCCCCTCCTGTGGGGCATGCACCAGGGCCGTGAGGGAGTCTCTGTGAAGGTAAGCACAAAGGAATGGAGGGACCACCTGAGCCTCAGTCTTACCCTCAGCCATCCGCGTGAGGGGGAGTTTACTACTTGAGGACTCCCTCTTGCCCATGCCTCCAGCTACCCACAATTCAAAGCTTTTTTTTTTTTTTTCCAAAATAAAAACCTCAGCTAGCTCTGCCAAGAATATATTATAGTCATACAAAACAGAGATTATAGAAACTTCCTTTGTTTTTTTTTTTTTTTTTTTTTGAGATGTGAGTCTCGCTCTGTGTGCTCAGGCTGGAGTGCAATGGTGTGATCTCGGCTCACTGCAGCCTCTGCCTTCTGGGTTCAAGCGATTCTCCTGCCTCAGCCTCTGAGTAGCTGGGACTACAGGCACGCACCACTACGCCTGGCTAATTTTTTGTAGTTTTAGTAGAGACGGGGCTTCACCACGCTGACCAGGCTGGTCTTGAACTCTTGACCTTGTGATCCACCTGCCTCAGCCTCCCAAAGTGCTGGGATTACAGGCATGAGCCACCATGCCCAGTCGAGATACAGAGACTTTCTGCATTTCCTTTCAAATACCAATTCCTTGTATGTTTGTGCTAATATTTAAGAATCTCACATTTCCCAAAACCAGTGAGATATTTTTCAAGCTCAGTGAAATAGAGCATGGGATGCTCTCTATTTCTACTTTTTAAAAATTCCATACATCACAATGAATAGAATTCTACATTTCTGGATTTAGAAATGTAGAATTCTATTCATTGTGATATATGGTATCTTTAAAAAGCAGTCTCCACATACTGTCACAGGATCCTTAGGGTGTTGCTCTTCCAGCTGTAAACCTCTGTGGCTGGTGATGCCTTTGCCCAAGTTTTTCTCTGGCTTGCTGGACTCATTCTGCCCACTTGACCTGGCAGACTGTGCTCAGCTTGCACTACCAGACTGGATCCCATGCCTCGGAAGAGACTGGATCCAGGCACACAGCAGTGAGGCATGCGTCCGTGAGCAAGCAGGGGGTCAGGACACTGCACAGTCAGGCACATCGGTTGCTGCAGCAGGGTAGTCAGCTCCAGATGCCAGCACAGATTCTGGCTTCATGCAAGCCTGCGACTGGATCAGATGCATCGCAAGCAGTTCCCACTGTGGGCACCTGAGGATGAAGGGAATGCAGTGGTGCCCAGAAGCTTGAAGATGCCAAAAACTGCAGAGCCCCAAAGAGGGTGTCACAGCCCTGGCTTGGGGAGTCCCTAGGTCTGAATACCCCAAAGGGCGGCAAATCTTCTCCCCTTCTTGTCACCCACAACTTGGTGAGCAGGCAGTGGCAGGGGCGCATAGTGTTTCATCCCTGTTTGTGTTATAGCTCTTTCAGTCCCACCATTTGGTGGGTCCTGAGTTCTTGTCCTGTGTCCAGGAAGAATGAGGTACATGGACAATTGAAGGGTGAGCAAGGCGAAGAGGTGCTTTATTGAGCAACATTAAGCTCTCAGGAGACCTGAAGTGGGTAACTCCTTTCTGCAGCCAGGTTGTCCCATTGAATCTGCAGCCCTCTGCAGAGATGAGACCCAGAGTGGGTAGCTCCTGTGTGCAGACAGGTCATCCTGTCTCTGAGAGTCTGGCTGAGTCCTGGGGTTTTTATGAACTTCAGAAGGGAGGAAGTGCATGCTGATTGGTCCATGGGCAGCCATGGGTGGGACCAGAAAGGGCATCATAAGTTGTCACTCCAGGGTGCAGACTCTACCTGAAACTGACAGCCCAGCCCTCGTGCTTCAAGGGGTCCCTGACTTGAAGGTGGAGTTTCACCGGGGACCTGCCCCTTTCCACACAGGAACCTGTCTGTCTCCCGCCATCAACATGCTATCCACAGTGCCCAGGCTGTTAGTGCCCAGTGGTGCCTGCAGGCCCACGCCAAGCTTCCCTCAGCACCCCCAACTGCCCTCCCATGATTGTCAGTGCCCAAAGTCCCAAGAGAGCTGAGGTGGCAGGGGGCTGGCATGTCAGCACTGGCCTGAACACGTGCACACCTGGCTGGATTGTGACAGCACCCAGGCTTGCACTAGAGTGGGCACCAGGAGCAGGCAGAGGCCAGACAGTGGGAGGCCAGACAGTAGGCACTTCTGAGGTTGTAAGAACCCTTTCTGGGTTCAGAGCCACAGCTGTGCAGCTGCAACTGTGCCTGGGAGTGCAGGGCTCCTGCCCTGCCAACTCAGTAGAGGGCAGGTCTCACACCTGTTCCTGGCTTATGCTGCTCCGCAGAACACACAACCCCAGCCACCACCCCCTATCCCTCCTGCAGCCAGCATCTTCACAGCTGTTGCTCCAGATGGGCCACTGCTGCCATCAATAATTGTCTAATTATTTTTCTACTTCACTTCAAAAAACAAATCATTTTAAAATTTAATTTTGAAATTAGGTATATGCTAGACATGCAGGTTATCTTTATTGCAGCCACTTATGCTTCAAAACCATACAATCAACCAACAAACTTTTTTGGAGTGTCTGCAATGAGCTAAATACTCCATTAAAGACTATCAAGGTACAAAAAAAAAAAAAGGCATTTCATTGAATTTAAAATGCCATTGATTATGAGACACTACTATTTTATGTACCACGAAAAACATAAATAAATAAATATTATCAATTGAACTGTATTAAAATGTTTAAGACATTATTGATTAAAAGATACACCCTCATTTTCAGGAAGTTAATAATGTAAGAAATGTGCATTTTAGAATTGATACAATTCAACAATTAAAACTAGATTCTGACATTCAAGTGTTTACAATTCCATTTGGAAGAGGAAAAAAATCAACCCAGAAAGAAAAAGTCACAGGTATTAGCAAATAATGGAAGTTAAAAATAATACATGTTTATGGGGAAACATCTGAGCTTTAAGAAGGGTGTATGTTGGGAATAAAATTTACACAGCATGGTGGATCTAGATTATGTAAGCTTCAAAAACCAGGTGGAGATTTTTGGGCTTATAGTGTTTTATAAACATTAAGAATAACATGATAAAAAACATTATACAAGTTGAAGAAAATAAGTCAGAGGACCAATCAGGAAACTAAGATAGTAATGAAGATACAAGGGATTTGACAACTTGAATCATGTTGAAGCCCATAAGAATGATGACCTATAAAGTACTTTTAAAAAATACGATTTTTAAAATTTTTTGCAGAGACAAGGTCTCACAGTGTTTCCCCTTGCTAATCTCTAACTCCTAGCCTCAAGTGATCCTCCTGCCTCAGCCTTCCAAAATGCTGGGATTACAGGCATGAGTCACCAATGCCCAACCAAAAGCCAATTTTAATAAAATGAATGAGAACTTATTTTAAAATTTATTTAGGGATTAAAGAAAGAGGGTCATCAAAATGACTTGACAATTTCTAGCTAGGGAAATTTGGACACTACTGTTAAAAGGACTGTGAGCTGTGTTTTTCCAGGGTGCTGAGGAGCCCAACTTATCTATTTAGTGCTTGCCACATTGTAAGCATTCAATAAATATTTCATGGACGGATGAATGAGTGATGAAGCCAGGATATCTGAGTTGAGTTGAGGTCATTCACATAAAGGTGATGGCTGAATGAGAAGATATGAACTTCTCAAAGGAACCAGTTTACAGAAAGCCCAGGAAGGGACGATGGTTTAGGGAACAAAATTTGGAGTTTTGAAAAGAAACAAAACATGAAAAAAATAAATAAATAAAGAGAAGTTATAGAAACCAGTGAAAGCCTGGACCATGTATTCAAAGGTAAATAGAATTTCAAAAAAAAAAGAAAAAGAAAAGTTGTTCAATGTTGTAAAAAGTTACAGAGAAGTCAGAATACAGAGAATGAAGACAAGTTAAATTGACATGATACAATGAGATCAGCTGATGATTTTTCATAGAACGACTTCAATAGGGTGGTAGAAGAGCTGCCAAATTAAAGAGCTTGAAAAGATATGATGGCGTATAACTAGAGGCAGCTGGAGGTTGTGTCCGGAAAGTGCTAGACTGTCCATGACGGAAAATTCACTTCCAGAGTGTCATTTTCAGATAATGTTGACCTCCCTACCTTCTTCTAGGAATCTATCCTCCTCCTTTAAAATGCTATTAATTATTAATAATGCTTATTTATACAAAGCATATATGACTTAATTTAAAATAGTAAAAAGCTGGGAAGAAATATGATCAAATTGTTTTAATGAATCAGGAATAATATGGATAATGTGAACTAAATTAATAAAATCCTAGGATATTCAAAATAATAGGGAATGTATCTTGAAGTTTAAAAGAAGTACTTTTATGTCAACTAAAAAGGATATGGTGTGTAATAAAGTTATTGAATGCACTGTCTTATGTACTGGTAGAGACAACAACAGAATAATATCCAAGAAGCTGAGAAAATGTTTGGATTAAACATCAACTGATCCAGTTGATTAAGGAAAGCATCCCTATTTCTGGATTTTTAATTGATGAATTAGAAAGCTATAGCACTTTCCTTCAAAATTTATTGTGGTGTCAGTATTCTTTAGGATAATCAACTGGTCCAATGCAATATGACATGTCTCTATTTTAATCTTCAATCCTTTCTTTTTCAATTGAGTCAGGAGTCCCCTGTAACTTTTTTTACTGGAAATATTCCTTAAAAAACTGTATATTTTCCTGAAAGTATTTATGTAGATATTTTATAATGATGAATAGTTAAATGCTAGAAGCACTAGAGCTATACATAAAGGTGAAACACTAGCTTTTTTCAAACAATGGTTATTTAAAGACATATTAATTAATCTAGATGAGGCTACGTAGAGTGAAAAGGTATTTTTTCTGATTTCTGAGGGGTCTCTCATTCTACATTAAAAATCTTTTACTTCC